>NW_006921595.1:6663394-6672850 GCF_000298275.1 Orycteropus afer afer | reverse complement strand
TTCCAAGGCGGTATCACTATGGAAGTAGATTGCCCAACCTTCCTTCTGAGGAGTAGCTGGTGGGTTTGAACCACCAGCCTTCTGGTTAGCAGTCAAATGCTTCAGGCACTATGCCACCAGAACTCCCTGGAGATAACAAAGAGGAAGTCAGTAAGATAGACAGAAATCTTGTCCTCATGGACTTCACAGCTTAGTTGGGGAGGGGCTGACCAGAAAACATACAGTTACAATCCAAGGTGATAAATGCTATGGGTAATTGCTATGTTAAAGAACGTGCACCTAAACCCACTGCCATCAAGTTGATTCCAACTCATTAGCGACCCTTTAAGACAGAGTAAGTAGAACTGCCTCAGAGGGTTTCCAAGGCTATTGATCTTTACAGAAGCAGACTGCTACATCTTTCTCCCACAGAGCATCTGGTAGCTTTGAACCTTTTGGTAAGCAGCCAAATGCCTTAACCACTGCACCACAAGAGCTCCTTAATGACACCTAGAAGGGCATATTAACAACCTCAGCTTGGAGAATTGGGAAAGGCTTCTCAGTTCCTGCTGCTACTCAGTGTCATTGAGTCCGTTTGACTGATAGTGACCCCAAGTCATAGAGAAGGGTTCTCTTGGCTGTAATCTTACAGAAGCAGATTGCCTGGACCTCTCCCTTGCAGTCACTGTTAGCCTTTTGGTCATCAAGAGCTGAGCACTTAACCACTGCACCACCAGGGCTCCTGGCTTCTCAGTAGGGATAATATTTAGTTGAAGGAAAAACAACAGATAGGCAGGTGTAGCAAAAGCCATGTCTAGAAATAGTGAATAGCATGTTAGAAATTCTAGAGGAGAGAAAAAAGAAAACATGGTGAAGAATAGGAAAACAAACAGACATTTAGAATGGTCAGGTCATAGAGCAAAAAGTGAAGATTTTGGTGAGAGGTGAGACTGGAGAGCAAAGCTGTTTATATGTGTGTATACACACACACACACACAAGTGTATATATACATACGTATCACACACACTCATTCAGACCTCAACACAACCCTACCATTATCATCCTCTTTTTACAGATGAGGAAACTGAGGCATGACAGGATACTTGCTGGTGATAAGCAAAAGTAGCCAAAGGATGCTGAATGCGGAGGGCATGACAAGTTTTGCATCATTGCTAATCACACTGATGCAGTGTGGAGACTGCTTTGGAGGAGTCCAGAGTGGAAGTCAATGAGGCCTGTTAGGAAGTGGAAACGAATCTTTACAAAGCTTCCTAGAGAGAGTAAACGCATGCATATTGGGGCACAAAAGCTCACTGAAGCCCTTGACAGAGATCCTACGGGCCAACGATTTCCATCTGAACAATCTGCAGCTGAACCACAGGTTGGAGTTCCTCCTTTGTAAGATGGCCAAGTTTCTATCAGGAAGAGAAAGCCTAGACCATAGGGAAATAGTGACCAAAGCTCCACCTAAGGCACTTCTCTAGGTCTGACAGTCTCAAGATAACCTCTGAGTCATTCTCTTCCTATGAGCGCCACCTCCTGCAGTCCTGACCTGGTCTCCCACCATGACTATGCACACAGTCCTGCAATTCACCAGGGGTGCCTGAACTCACTCTTCACCGCATTTCTGAAGAAATGCCACTTACATATCAGTGTTTTTCTAAAGGCATTTGCACCCATTCTTGACATTAATCCAGTTAACATTTTATTTCCTTTTCCTCAAAGTTTCAAGTAGGAAAGAGAAATAATTTCTATAGGCTTTATACAGCACCAAAACCCACTGCCATCGAGCGAATTCCTACTCACAGTAACTCTTTATATAGCAACAACATATTTAAATTCCTACAACAACTACTGTGAGGAAAAAAATATGCTTGTTCTCATAAAACAGATGCAAAAACAGCAAAATGTAAATTGACTTGAATCCTGCACAAGCAGGATTCAAACCCAATTCTGACTCGAAGTCCAGCTTCATTCCACTAGATCATCTAATTATTCAGAAAGACAAACAGATCATTTGAAATATGTCATCTTTCTCTAGTTGGAAGAAAATGTGTTTGCTAGAAAGGGCATCTGGCTTAAGAAACCAATCAAAGGTTTAAGAGTTCACTTTGAAATTACACCCTCAACTCTAAAACCCTCATTTCTGGTTTTGTGGTATATTTAGTCTTGCCATTATAGCCCCTGCAGAGCCAGATGTTGGTTTGATGCGAGATGGAAAGATTTTTGGCCAGGTTTCTGAAACCCTAAATTCTAGACCATTATTCTGTAGTGTCTACTAGTTCAAGAGATGGGGTGGGGCTGGGGTTACTCTAGCCAAATGCACACTCTTACTACCTCAGAGCCTTGGCATCAAACTTTGCTCTGGTATGTTGAGGTAAGTTATATGTGAGTCAGTCATAAGTACGGTAATCATATAATTTACTGGACAAACCACTGGGATACCTTTGAGAGTGAAAGGAGGTACTATTAATAATCATACCAGAACACATGTGTAAATTAGGTCTAGCAAGGGCAAATCAGAAGTTAATGTCACCATAGTCATAGGGAACCTTTGTTCCTACTAGTTTAAAGCCTAGATTAAAGCAATCCTAGAGGCCAGGCAAGGAGCTCTGGTGGCATAGCGCCTAAGCATTTGACTGCTAACCAGAAGGCTGGTGGTTTAAATCCACCAGCCCCTCCATGGAAGGAAGACTGGGCAGTCTACTTCCATAAAGATTTATCACCTCAGAAATCCAAAAGGGGTCACTATGAGTCAGAATCAAGTCGATGGCAGTGAATTTGTGTTTTTGTTGTTGTTGTTTAAAGGCCTTGCTGGATCTGATCCCCCAGGCTTATACTTCATTCTGTCACTAATGGCAACAAGTAGCTTCTAAAGGTGAATCTCAGGAAAAGTGATCCAAAGGAGAAAAATACAGAGAGCATTCTTCTAAGTTTAGAGCTGGCCTAAACCATCCGGCCCTAAATCTTGGAGAGGGGTGTGTTGTAGTGGAGGCAGCCTGTTTTTCTTACTACATCTAGCTTAGGGCTAAGAGCCTATCCTCTCCAAAAGAAAGATATAAAAAGAGAAAGAGATTGTACTGTAGACACAAGAATGTTTAATGTTGTGGGCACCAAACGGGCAGTTTCTGGCACTGTGGACCACTAACATCCCTGATTTTGAATCTCTAACAGCTCCTTCTCCTCTCGGATCTAGGTTGATCTTACAGATTAGAATGTCTCTAACATACATGTACGCTGAATTACATATTCCCCTAGAATGTACTGGTCAGGAGAATTCCTTGGTGTGGGGAATCAGGCCCACAATGCTGGTGTCATTAGCAAAATTTTTTAAAGCACCAGGCAAATGCTTTTGTTTTTCAAGTTTACAAACATAAATGGCCTTTATAATTACCATACTTGTAAAGGGAGAAATTCTCATAAAGATTGGCCAGAATTGAAAGACCCAATGCCTTGCTTCTCTAACATAGAACCTTATACCTAGTAGTCTATAAATGCTCTCTCAATTGAATAGAAACCAATTAAGTGTTTTAAATCACTAGCATTGGAAAGGGGAACAAGCAGCTCCTTGATGCTGAGTGGTTAAAAGACACATCCGCAGAGTGGCTTATGCCACAAAAACTAGACCCCTTACCTCGGTTTTCCACTGCATCAGGTCACAAACTGATTTTGATTTGCTGCCCTGAGTGAGCTTCACACCTTCCCTCATATTTGCCAGTGTGTCTTTTTCCATTACCCATGTTTAAAAACAGACTTTAATTTATGGGCATTTAGGGCTGGTGAAAGTCTCCAAGCCCTGGGCTCACCACAGACTCAGGCCCCTAAATGGTAACAGCTGAGCTGGTTTGTCAGAAGGGGTGATGCCCCTTTTCCTGTCCCTGGTGAAGCAGCCTGAATGAACAGGTCTACTGACCCCAATCCCACATTGCTCTTAGGGGCCACCCCAAAAAAGGATCAGCTTTGGGGATGGGATGGTGCTGTTCCTATCACGATAAAGGAAATTACCTTTCTCTGTGTCCAGGCAAGGAAAAAGCGGTCCTAAATGTTAGTTCCTGGACTGTTTCTAATCCCTGACAAGAGATGAAACACTGCTAAGAACCATTCTTTATTTGCAGTTTATGTTCTCTTTTAGTTATTAAAATAGATTTTCTTTTGTGAAACAATGTTGACAATAGGTGGCATTTTGTTTTAAAGTCATTAAATCAGCAAAATAAAAAAGATAGTATGGTGCATTGATAAAGTTTTTCTTGGTAAAATTTTACTGGCCCATGAACTGTCTAGACTCAATGCCAGAGATTCTGAAGAAAGAGCAGAGAAGTGCTATGTGCAGAGCAGAGACCTGTGCGGGAAAGGGTGTGGGTGAATGCACCTGCTTTAGAATATGGAAGCTGTTCATCTCAACATAAACACTAAAGGAGTAAAGGAAAGACAGCAAATACGTCAAATACGTCTTCAGTACCTACTTTATGCCAGGCTCGGTGCTTTATACATCCCTCAGTTAATTCTAATAATCTTCCTGTTAAATAGATATTACGGTTTCCATTTTACAGCTAAGGAAATGAAGGTACAGTGATGCAAATGGCTCATCCAAGGTAATCCAAAGAGGTGGCAAAAGACTGGGACTCAGTCCTAATAACTGTTTTGTTTCCCTATAACATCGAGTGTGAAGCAGGAAGGCAGGGCATCATCCCTTCTTTGAATGAGCTCAGCAAAGCTGCTGAATTAATCGGCCAGGTATGGAGAGAGCATGTTTCTACACTAAGGCTGTCTATAAAACCCAAATGATCACGTAACTATTACAATAAAATTCTGTTTACTCTATCTTCCAGTCAGTATATTTGAAAATTACCAAATCTGAAAATCTGGAACTGCAAAGGCTCTTGAAACAACTTTCGTCCAAACACTACATACAAAAATTAGCTCAAAATGGGTCAATGGCCCAAATATAAGAAAAGAAAACCATAAAACTCTTAGAAGACAAGACAGGGGTAAAACTTCAAGACCTTATTTTTGACAAAGGATTCTTAGATATGACACCAAAAGCAAGAGTAACAAGAGAAAAAAATAGATAAATTGCACAAAATGAAAAACTTTTTTGCATCAAAGCATTTTATCAAAAAAGTGAAGAGACACCTACAGAAAGGGAGAAAATATTGGGGACCACATATCTGATGAAGGTTAATATTCAAATTAAGTCAAGAACTCCTACAGCTCAACAACAAAAAGTGAACAACTCAATTGAAAAATGGGCAAAGGACTTGAATAAACATTTCACCAAGGAAGATACACAAATGGCCAACAAGCACATGAGAAGATGCTCAGAGCTTGTTGTTGTTAGGTGCTGTTGAGTTGTCTACAACTCATAGTGACCCTCTGTACAACAGAATGAAACACTGCCCAGTCCTGTGCCAGCCTCACAATCCTTGCTATACCTGAGCCCATCGTTGCAGCCACTATGTCAATCCATCTCGTTGAGAGCCTTCCTCTTTTTGGTTGACCCTCCACTTCATCAAGCATGATGTCCTTCTCCAGGGACTAGTCCCTTCTGACAACATGATCAAAGTAGGTGAGACGAAATCTGGTCATTCTCACTTCCAAGGAGCATTCCAGCTGCACTTCTTCCAGGATAGATTTGTTAGTTCTTCTGGCAGTCCGTGGTACTTTCAGTATGCTCTGCCAACACCACAACTCAAAAGCATCAGCTCTTTTTTGGTCTTCCTTATTCATTGTCCAGCTTTCACACGCATATGAGGCAACTGAAAATAACATGACTTGGGTTAGGCACACCTCAGTCTTCAAAGGGTTATCTTTGCTTTTCAGCACTTTAAAGAGGTCTTCTGCAGCAGATCTGCCCAGTGTAATATGTTGTCTGATGTCTTCACTGCTGCTTCCATGGAACTAAGTTGCTCATGGAACTAAGTAATATGAAATCTTTTCTCCATTTATCATGATGTTGCTTACTGGTCCAGTTGTGAGGATTTTCATTTTCTTTATGTTGCGGTGTAAGATACACTGCCAACTATAGTCTTTAGTCTTCATCAGTAAGTGCTTCAAGTCATCTTCCCTTTCAGCGAGCAAAGTTGTGTCGTCTCCATTAGCCCCTTTTTTCCTCAGTGCTAAACACTAGCAATTCTACTCCTGGGGTACATAACCAAGAAACTTGAAAGGACAGACTCAAACAGATATGTGTACACCAATGTTCACTGCAGCATTATACACAATAGCCAAGTGGTGGGAAAAACCCAAGTGCCCATCAACAGATAAACGGATAAACAAGATGTGGTATATACATATAATGAAGTATTATTCAGCCATAAAGAAAAATAAAACTCTAATGTATGCCACGACATGAATGAACTTTAAAACCCGGGTAAAATGAGTAAGACTCAAAAGAACTAGTATTTGTAAAATTGAACTCACATGAAATATCTTAACTAGACAAATGCATATAGATAAAAGTTCATTAGTGGTAACTACTGAAGGGATACTGAATTTTTGTTTGGGGTGATGTAAAACTTTTGAAAATGGATAGTGGTGATGGTAACACAGTATGAATTTAATGTAGTGTTGAATGTGGTGATGATAACACAGTATGAAGTAATATAATGATGAATGTAAGTAATGATTTGGAATTGAATACTTAAAATGGTTAAAATTATAAACTTTTTGTTCTATATATTTCATCACAATCAAAACAAAACAGCTCAAGTTCAGTATGAAACAATAATCTTCCCTCAGATGTTACTCTACAAAGCAACATTATACAGCCAAATCTAAATTACCCAGGTAGTCATCATAACCATTTTCTTTACCTTTGGGTATTTTATGAGTTTAAGTGGGATTCAGAAAAATGTTAGGACCAATAAATCTACTTGAGTATTATCTGTGGATTTAATTTAACAATGTTGTTGCTACTTTCCAAAATGACATATAAGCCAAACTATAGTTGTATTCTCATGAGTCATATAGGATTGAGTACTAAATCCAGACACTTGCATTCATTTAATAAATGTAATATTTAGAGTTGTTGCAAAGTTCTTCCCCCCCACCTTTCTCACTCTGACCCATTTCAACTTTTGAACTCAAAGCAAGTCATGCATATCCCAGCTATGTTTCAATAGTGAAGCTGTTTCAAAGGTATCCCTCATTACTATATTAAAATAATTATTAAAGAAGTCAGGATTAGTATATTTAAGTGTGGTCACAAATAATAGGATAGGATAGGATACGACACCTCTTTTGGAATGTTTCCTCTGCCTAAAAAGCTCTATTATGCATTGTTGTTGTTAGGTGCCGTTGAGTCAGACCCAACTCATAGCGACCTCTCCTTGGGTTGCTGAGACAGTATCACCATGGAAATAGATTGCCCTTTCCGAGGAGTAGCTGGTGGGTTTGAACCACCAGCCTTCTGGTTAGCAGTCAAGTGCCTTAGGCACTATGCTACCAGAGCTCCCTATTATGCATTCGTGAATAATACTAGGCATTCATTTATTTACATTTATTTATTAATTTATTCACTCATTCAACAAATATGCACCAAGTGCCTATTAAATTCCAGCCATTATTCAGGTGATCAAACCAAAACCAAACTCACTGACACTGAGTAGATTTTGACTCCCAATGACAACCTACTGGGTTTTCAAGGCTGCAAATGTTCATGGAAGTATATTTCCCCATCTTCCTTCCACAGAGTGGCTGGTGGGTTTGAACCACCGACCTTCTGGTTAGCAGCTACATGCCTTATCCACTACACCACCAGAGCTCCTTATTCAGGGTGATAGGGATGCAGAAATAAAAATATAGACAAAAATCCTCATGATCATGAACTTTTTACTGTATGTAGTTGGGAGAAACATGGTAATAAACAGTAAAAACTTTACTTGTTGTTGTTGTTGTGTGCCGTCGAGTCAGCCCTGACTCATAGCGACCCCTCCTTGGGTTTCCGAGGCAGTATCACTACGGAAGTAGGATTGCTCAACCTTCCTTCCGAGGAGTGGCTAGTGGGTTTGAACCGCCAGCCTTCTGGTTAGCAGTCAAGTGCCTTAGCCACTATGCTACCAGAGCTCCCAAACTTTACTTAGTAAAACTAAAATGGAAAATTAAAATTTAAAAAGTACAATTTCACTTGGACGGTTTTCATGGTGTACAGAATCTCATAGCAGCTTCTTAAATTTCATTATTCCTTCATTCTGGGAGAAAAGATCATTTTGCAAAAGATTCAAAACAAATATCTAACCTTAAAGCAGAATCATGCAGACATGTTTCTTAATATCCACTTTCCTAAAATGTCTTCTTATATTTTATCATTTTTAGGGATTAGAGTGATGCAATGGACTCTTCTGAATCCTTCTTGGAGAATGGTCCTGGGAAGGAAAATGGTTCCCAGTACAGGACTGAGTCTGGCAATGTCCTGCCAAGCCAAAGCTACTACTTCCTATAAAACCAACAATTCCTTTTTAGGCTGGACCATCAAATAAAAAGGCAACATTTTATTCCAAAAACTTGGGTGAAAAACTTATTACTACCTTAAGAATGAGGAAGGAGCAGTGAGGATGAGACAAAACAACTTAAGAGGGAGTATCTGCTATGTCACACTTCATTTGCTGGAAGGAATTGCTAACACATGAAAAGTAAATCCCATAGAAATTCCATCTTGAATGACCAGCTATCAAACACATGCAGCACAACATACTGGAATCATATGGGAAATCAACTACAAAGGCAATGGCTAACTTTCAACAACCTAAACACATGTACGGTAGATAAAAATGGCTGCAGAGTAGAGCAAGACCTAAGCAGAGTGAAAGGCTATAGTAAGTAAAGCTATGGAATTCCTCAGCAATAGCTTATCATATTAAATGAGGAGCATTTATATAAGTTAACATTGCTTTATACACATTACACACATAGAAGAGCAGTATACAAATGCTATAGCACAACTAACAACGGTATTGAAAAATGACAAGAATTCAGGAGATAATACTGCATCTAAAAAGTCTTTCCAATGAATAGAAATATTCTTAAATATCAACCTAAATATTAGAAGCAAACGAGATTTGAGATTTTATTTTTATTTTTATTTATTTATTTTTATTGTGATTTGGGTGAAGATTTACTGAGCAAATTCACTTTCCATACAGCAGTACACATACACTTTGTCTCATGACACTGACCACAGTTTACCACAATACAACAGTTCCCCTCCCACCTCCTCGCCACAGTTACTTCTTCCCAATGTCCATGCCTCCATGGACTCCTGCCCCCTGAGCTGTCTCCCTGTGCATAAGCAGCCCTTCTTTCTCCCATGATTGTTCTCCCCAAGGAGTGTTATCTACTTGAGGTAAATGTTCAACTCATATGCCTGTCTTTTGTTTGGCTGGAAATCACAGGTGTGGGTTCAATTCCAGACCTGAAGGGCAGCTAGGGGGCTAGGGGCCATAGTCTCAGTGGTTCCACCAGGCTCTACTGGACCAGCA
>NW_006921595.1:6650981-6662994 GCF_000298275.1 Orycteropus afer afer | reverse complement strand
GCTTTGGCGTCTAGAAGTAAGCTGAATATGACAGATTTATGATTTGGGGCCACTGTCCCCACTTTCTCACAAACTCTCTCCTCTGGGGTGTGAACCTGTTCTGGGCTGACAGGAAATCTCCTTGGCTCATAGTGAAGTAGGGCCCTATACCCCTCATCCATCCAATATGTCACATGATGATTCGGGGGTCTGGTGATTTACCCTTCACTCCTGCAGCTCTTCTGGGCTGCTTACTGCCCAGAGCCTCCCTGCCATTTTGAAACTTACTTATTATCAGAAGAGTAATGTGTTTCCCTTTTCTTGTTGATCCCTGTCTCAATGGTCAATCTGTGGTGTAAACCTGGATTTAGGGTAGCATAGTGCCCAAGGTACTTGACTGCTAACCAGAAGGCTGGCAGTTCAAACCCACCAGCCACTCCTCAGAAGGAAGGTTGGGCAATCTACTTCAGTAGTGATACTGCCTTGGAAACCCAAAGAGGGGTCACTATGAGTCGGATTCAACTCAACGGCACCTAACAACAACAACTACACAAACTATTGTTCCACCTTCTACTTTGGTGAGTAGCGACTGGGATCTTAAAAGCTTTCAAGCAACCATCTAGATGCAACGATGGGTCTCTCCTTGTCCAGAGCAAAGAACAATGAAGAAAACCAAAGATTCATGGAAACAATTAGTCCAAGCAACTGGTACACCATGCGATCCTCAGCCTAATGACTATGAGACCAGAAGAACTAGATGGTGCCCAGCTACCACTGTCAACCACTTGGAGAGGGATCTATGTAGGATCCTGGACAGAGTGGGGGAACAATGTGGAACAAAACTCAAAATCATTTTTGGGGAAAAAAAAGGGTCAGGTTTGCTGGTGTGACAGAGCCTGATGGAACCACTGAGATTATGTCCCCTAGCTGCCTTTCAGGTCTGGAATTGAATCCACACCTGTGGCTTCCAGCCAAACAAAAGACAAGCATATGAGGTGAACATTTACATTAGGTAGATACACTCCTTGGAGAGATCAAGTATGGGAGAATAGAAGGGCTGTGTATGCACAGGGACATAGTACAGGGGGCAGGAGTGTATGGAGGGAAGGGCACAGGGAAGAGGTAACTATAGGGAGGATGTGGGAGGGGAGCTGTTGCATTGTGGTAAATTGTAGTCAATGTCATGAGACAAAGTGTATGTGAACTGCTGTATGGAAAGTGTATTTGCTCTGTAAACTTTCACCCAAATCACAATTAAAAAATAATAATTGAAAATAAAGTCAGATTTTTTTTTTACAGTTAAAAAACTGATTATAAAAATGTTCCTCATTTATAGCAGGTGTATAGAGACTAATGCTTAACAAAAGAAAGCTACCTTAATTTTGTTATTTTCATCTGAAGTAGGCAGAAGCACATTCGCTGGCAAGGTAAAGAATTATACATTCACCCAGGTACTGACTCCAGTTCATTTTTAAGTGGGAATAAATAATAAGCAGTGAGGTGGAAGGTCCAAACTAAGTAAAGTGCTATCCATAATTCCTAAAAAGTCAGGCATTTGCTAGTCAAATGGGCACTTAATGGCTGACACACAGACCTCAGGTGTATCTCATTTAAAGCACCCTTGCTTTTAAGACCTAAAAAATGGCAAGAGTGAATAATACAGCTTGACTACATATTATCATGAGCAGACTGCAAAAGTGTGTGAGGCGATGAAATTCAAAGAATACAGACAAGGACTCCATGGACAGTGCACCTCTCACTTTAGATACAAGCAAACTAAAAGGAGACTTTTGGGGGCTTGAAGCAGGATGGAGAATGTTTTGAAGGCATTACAAAGAATCGTTCAGTTTAAATATACACATACAAAACCCAGCCTCAGCCCTGACTGCAGTGTAACTGAAATTTTATAAGCTTGTGGAAGGCAGGCATGGAATACAAACATATCAATGAGGACAGGAGTTAAGAGATAAACAGCTTTAAAAGCCTTGTACAACTAAAACATTTCTACAACCAGGTTCACTGCCAAAAGAGGAGACTTGGATAATTTCAGTTTGGCTATTCCAAGTACACAGCTTTATGAAACTATACTTGAGCCAGCAATGGATTGAATTTGTCCCCTCAAAAATATGACTTGGAATCCTAATGCCTATACTTGTGACGTCATCCTGTTTAGGAATAGGGTTTTCTTTGCTATGTGAATGAGACCATATCAGTCAGTGTAGGGTGTGTCCTATGCTAATCACTTTAGATTTATAAAAAGAGCAAAGCAGACACAGAAGCAAGCCCAAAGTGGGGAAGACAGATGTCACTTAAAGATCACAAAGGAACCAAAGAAGGCTGGAAGAGAAAAGGATCTCCCCCAGGGCTGGCAGAAAAAGAGCGCTTCCCTAGAGCTGGTGCCATCAATTCAGACTTCCAGCCTTTTGAATTGCAAGAAAATAAATGTCTGCTCTTCAAAGCCAGCCACCTGAGACATTTCTGTTGCAGCAGCACCAGGAAACAACATTGTACGTAGGACTAGTTCTGGACTCCTCTGCATAAGTGAGGGCTGTTAGTCCTTTTAAATTTCTGCTTTCATTCCTTTTGGAAGGAAGCAGGGAAGATTAAATTTCTCTCTATTTGTCAGACTGAGACTTGTACCATAAAAAAAGTACACGAGTTACTGTGAATCTTTCTAGTATTTACAATGTGAAGTACAGGTCATCAGTTACCATCATGACTTTAAAATAGTTTTTATTTATCTTAGTTTAAAACCTAAAACTTTAAATAATGACTTTCTCCCTGTGTTGGTTTAAAGAGTTTTGATTTCTATTTTGATCTTGACCAAAAATACTCCATAAATATTTCCTTAGAAGACGGTCAAACCTGGCCTTATTGCTCCTTCGATGAAGACATCCACACCATCCTGTGATACTTTCTGATAAGTAATTCATCATTGTCATTCCTCTATTATGAGTCATACCAGGAATGGACCGTTACTACTAAAAGTAACCAAAGTTCACAGGCACCTCATCAAGTACCCTAGCTCCCTCTTCCTGGCAGAACTTAGTCATCAATACCTTAATGTTTTACATCTATTTAGCCAATGAACATTTTCTAAAAGATCTCCAATGAGTAAGGAGTCCTGGTGGCATAATGTGAAACATATGGCTGATAACTGAAAGGTCAGTGGTTCAAACCTACCAGCTGCTCCTATGGGAGAAAAGACCTGATTATCTGCTTCTATAAAGATATCAGACTAGGAAACCCTACGGGGACGGTTCTATTCTGTCATACAGGCTGGCTGTAAGTCAGAATGGACTTGTGAGCACATATGGTGTTGAACCTGCTAGAGCTATAAAGGTAGAACTATAAAGATGCCTACCCCATCCACCTGTCCTTTCCATTCTTCCTCTAAAGATGGCACCTTCATTTGTTAGATCCTAAAGAAGAAATTACATTCAGGTCTTCTGCCTGTTGTTGTACACTGTCACGCTGACTCTGACTCAAAGCCACCCTATGGGGCAGAGAAGAACTGCCCCATAGAGTTTCTTAGGCTGTAATATTTATGGGATCAAATTGCCAAGTTTTTTCTCTCACAGAGCAGCTGGTGGGTTTAACTGCTGATCTTTCTGTTATCAACCAAGCTCTTATCCCATTGTCCCACCAGGGCTCCTTTTCTTCTTCTTACACCTTTAGAAACAGAAGAGTCTTCAGGAGTTGAGATGGAGCGAGGGAGCTAGGTACCTCTGTGATGGCTGTTTCTGCCTATGTGCCCACACATTACAAGTTCACATAAAGGAAACATTGGCATGCAGAAGAGGATGGATACTGAGTGGGCAAAGAGGAGAGAGAAAAGAAGACATTTTATAGAAAGACCACCACTCTCAATTCCTCACCCCTTAGCCCCAGATTTCTTGAGGATGGGAAGCAGAGAGCAAGATGCATAGTTGGTGACCCAGTAGAACCAAACTCTGGTTTCATGTGTGGTCCTACAGAGTCCACAGTTACGTGCATTGTTTGTGTAGGTATGTATATATATATATAATTTTTTCACTTAGAAATGGACTCATTTTCTCGGATAAAGATTTCCTGGGGAGAGGCAGGCATCTAAGCATTGTCATGAGGGAGAATTTGCAAATGGGGGAGAATGAGCATTTTCTTCTTTATGCATGAGGGAGGCGTTCTCATTTCCAAGAGTGTTTTGGAGTGCCTCATATAAACGAAGGTTAGGGGCTGGTTTCCCTACAAATCTTTATAACAAATCTGAAAGTAAGTATTGTGGTATGGTCTGTGTTTATGAATGTTTATCCAGGACATGTGAAAAAAAAGTATGAGAAATGTATCATTTATAACATGACTTCCTCCTTCTTGAACCTGTAAATGGGCACTATGAATTTGCTAGAAGAATAACTCAATAGTCTCCATTTCTTGGATATAAACCAAAGGAAGAAAATAGACACTATGTATTCTCTGAAAGAACAAAATAAGAACTAGATAGCCTAGTAACTTGGGGGTGGGTGGGGGGATTATCCAGCACTCTCTGTAAGAACAACAGAAAATAAATACATCTTATAGTTTTGAAATTAAAAAAAAAAAAAAAAAAAAAGGTGTGTGTGTGTGGGGGGGTAAGCTCCCCATGCTTTTGCTGAAAGGTTTCTCTACTCCAGCGTGTTTGCAAATGGTGCAATTCATTCACTTTGCTAGTACGAGTGACAACCTGAGACAGTCAACCCCACTACCTCATTCACTACATCAGGATGCCTCTTTCGTCTGTAATGAGTGAAACTTTACCTTCACTGTAATGAGAATTTGTCCAGTATGTTTGGAATATGAGATAAGGATATCTCTGAAGCAACATAACCACCAATATGCTTCATGCATTTCAGGCTAGGCCGATAGCCAACACAAGAAGAAGGGTGAAGGCTTTAAATACTCAAGTCTGGATAATCCTGGTCAAGGAGAAACTCCATGACAAGGCAAGCATGTTAAACCAAGTGAGGAAGAATTATCACAAAGGACCTATTCTTAGTCCCTAATCTGCACCTCAAACACGTGTCTACTGTATCCCTTTGTATCTCACTTTCCTCCTACCCCATGTCTAGCACTTCTCCTCAGCTCCCCACCAGAATGCTATGGGATCCTAAGACAAAGGTGTGTGTTCAGAATTTCTTCTAGGTCTCTGTCTCCCTTTCCACCTTTGTTTTCTAAAGATGTTACTACAGCACCTTATAAATTGAATTTATCCCCAGGACCTACCTAAATGTGGATTATATTATAATTGCTTAAGCCCAAATATGAGTTCTTTTCTTCATTCTCACCCAAGAGCATAGCAAAGGGCTTGGTGCTTAGTTGCTAAAATGAAGTGAAAATAAAGAGACTACTCAGTAATAAGGACTGAACACCTATTATAGAATTCAAAGTTCACAAAAGTGGGGAAAAAAAATGTCAAAGAATTGAGGAGAACCAGATATTTGGAAGGAGTTCTGGTAGCATAGTGCCTAAGGCACTTGACTGCTAACCAGAAGGCTGGTGGTTCAAACCACCAGCCACTCCTCAGAAGGAAGGTTGGGCAATCTACTTCTGTAGTGATACTGCCTTGGAAACTCAAGGAGGGACCGCAATGAGTCGGGGCTGACTCAATGGCACATGACAACAACAACAACAGATATTTGGAACCTAGAGTTAAGAGGATAGAGCCTTAAGACTTGTAAAGTGGCAGAGGACAATGGTAACAGGGCTAGTGACAGCAGCAGATGCTGCAGAAAGGAGAGCACATGGCTTTTGATTATCCATGAGACAACCCAGCACCCAGAACTGGTCAGGCTAGAGGATGTTGGGATGGCGCGCATAAGCCTCTCCAAGCAATTTAGCGAGCAAAACCACTGGAAAAGAGAGGTCATCTCACCAATGAGCACTGAGGGATTGGAACATCGTGATTTGGGGCCATAACTGAAATGTGACCACAACCCCCGTTTCCCACCTCAGGTGGTAAAGGCAGGACCACACCACAGGTACATGTGTACACCATCTTGGGGGCTTGAAAGAAACTCTACTTTCCTTCAAATGCCTTGCTGCAAGAATTTACTTTTCTTTCTGATTTTGAAAGATCCCTAATTTCCAATTATTGATACTTTACAGGATCTTTTTCTTTTTTGTAAGTTATTTTATTTTTTGTTGGTGGTACTGTTGAGACTATCCGCAGCAAAACAAACACCAATTCAATAGTTTCTGTATGTGCAATACAGTGGCAATGATTATATTCTTCAATCTGTACAACCATTCTCTCCTTTTCTAAGTTGTTCTTCCCCCATTAACATAAACTCACTGCTATCTAACCCACCAGCGACTCCTCGGAAGGAAGGCTGGGCAATCCTACTTCCGTAGTGATACTGCCTCGGAAACCCAAGGAGGGGTCCCTATGAGTCAGGGCCGACTCAACGGCAAACAACAACAATCTAATCTTCTGAGTTGCTGTTGTCAATTTGATCCCATACAGAGAGATCTTAAAACAACACATGTGGCAAGGCAAACATTCTTTACTAGTTAAGCTAAACTACTGTTTGGTTTTAAGGAGGCTTCAGGGAGGATTTTTGGTTTAAGGTTTAAAGATTATGTCAGAGCAATAGTTTTATCCAGCCTCCGTAGCTGCAGAAAGTCTGGATTCTATGAAAATTTTAAATTCTGTTTTGCATTTCCCCCCTTTTGATCAGGATTTTTCTATAGATTATTTGATCGAAATGTTCAGTATTGGTGGCCTGGCACCATCCAGTTTTTCTGGTCTTATGACAAAGAAGGCAGTTGTTTATGGAGGCAATTAGCCACATAACCATTTCCTCCTCCTATTTCTGACTCTTCTTCTATTTGGTTTTTAAACCAAATGGTTGTAGTGCAACTAAACTAAACTAAACTAGCTGTAGAGCAGCTAGTTGTAGTGCAAAAAAAATACCCTATATCTCTCCAGAAAAGAAATTCTCTTCCATTTGGCCTTCTGAAATATAAACATCATAATATAAATTTCTAATTATTTTGTGGTTTATTGCTTCAATAAACACACACACATACATTCACACACATACACTCACTCTCACATACCAGGTTTATATGGAACTCTTTCAAGTGACTGATTCAATGAACTTGAAACACTGCAATTTTGTTGTTACTAAAAAGTGTCGAAAGCCAGGTCTATCCTTGGAGCAGTATTTATGAATTCTTCTTAGCACTAGTGCTGGTTTACGCTCCCCTTTGCCAAAGCCTAGAATACTTTGCTGACTTGGGGCCTCACTGCAATTAAGACAAACAGCGAGGAGAAGAACATTCTGAAGCACAAAGAAATCCTTTCAGTTTCTTTTGTGACCAAGTAAGTATATCTTACTGGTTGTATTGAATATTAGTGGGCAGCCTTTGAGGGTGGTCAGTTATAGTTGAAATACAAAATTTGGAAGAAAATACCAACTAACATTTATACAGTGATTTATAATTTATATAACATGGCATTTAAAATTCACAACAACATCCTTATAGGGTTAAGATATTCTCATTAGGTAACATCCTGCCTCATTCCAAAAGGGATTTACAAAAGAGACAGACTCCTGGTCATTAATTCACAGATGAGATAAATTGAGGCCAAACTGCGTAAGTGACTTCCCTATGTGCACACACACACCCAGGTGTGCAGCCAACTTGGAATCTGCACCCAAGTCTTTTGAATTCAAATGCCATTATCTTCCTAAAACAATACACAAATGTCACCATCATCCCCCTTAAAAGGAACATGGGATTGGATGAAATATTAAGAGAGAAATCCTGCTTCCCACGTTCTCTCAGAAAGGAATTTGTTACTGAATAAAAGGTAAACATGCCATGGCCTCTGCAAACAGAGAGTGATTTTTTTACTAGCCTGTATATTAATGAAATATCATCCCAGCCAGGATGACAGGAGAACTTGCTACAGGAAGCAGAGGCCATGAAAATGGAACAATTACTGTCCTCAAATGGCAATATTCCACAAGTATGAAAAAGAGAAACTGGCCCAATTTATCTGTGGAGCAGTTGAAAAAGTTCAGGGTGGCATTAATCTCAAGTAAACTATAAAAGCAGAAAATAAAAGAGTAATTTAAGTTATTTAAGAGATTAAAAAGAGCATCACCAAAAACAACTTTTTCACAGAATATTTTCTGAGAGAATTACAAACTCTTAACAGCAAATGAGCCACTCAATTAAGGCGTACAGCTCCTCGTAATTGTTGATTGCAGGAAAGGTGTGTTTTGTTTCTGTTTTAATTTTTTTAGCAAGGGGGTAAGCTGGAAGACAAGGTGCAGAGAGAGAGAGAGAGAGAGAGAGAGAGAAAAATTATGGGTTGCTTAGAAATTCTTAGCTTGGAGTCATCGGAGAAGTACGCAGGATAACAAAATGTGAATCAGAAATACATATTGAAAATTTTCATTTTGACTTTTAAAACCCACCAAAGCATTCAACTATTCTCCTGAGCAATTCCCAGTTACAATTTTAAGCCAGCAACAAACAAAATCCTAAAAACAGATCATAGACATATATGACAATTACGATATAAAAATCAAGATAGGACAAAAATTAAATATAGCTATCAAATATAACTTCTTGAACTGGGTGAAGATGTTGTTTGTGACAACTCAACAGGAAGACCACCTTTTCCTCTAATAATGTAACATCTATGAAGTCAAATAAGCCCATTCCTAATATGGGTTTGTGGGGTCACTCTAGCCCTCTTTAAGTAAACGAATCTGAGATGATCACTAAGGACCCATGCAGTTTTACTCAGTAAATTACAATCATTTCTTTGTCTTGATGCATTAGTGTGTAAAAACTGGCGAAAAAAATAAAAGGAAATAAAACCTTCCCCAAACCAGTCATTTTAACATGTGGCTCTTTGCAATAATCACGATTCCATTATTCACTCAAGCCTACTGGGACAGCAGCCCTGCCTGGAGTTAATTTCAGGCTGGACTCTACCCGATAAATATTTATTAAAAAGGCACTGACATAGCAACAAAACAGTCTGACTTCTGCAGTGAAGTTTTTCTTACGTTTCATATTTGTTATTGGGATACTTACGTTCCTCACAAATATTAGTAACACATGGGGTATAGCTTGAGTTAGGGGCCAACTAGACAGCAGCTAACACAACAAAGTACACAAAGTTCTCTTGCTCGTTCCTAATCTGGTGTCATCATCTTCTCATCCTCATTTTTTGGGAATAATCACGATGCAAATAATAGTGGTAGATGAACACAACCTCACCCTGCAGGCAGTCTGTACACAGAGAGCATCTTGAAGGCTCACAGAGCCTACAGGAGGGAGGATCCTTTCTGGAGGGCATTCTAGCTTCCTCATGGTATACGGGTTATTCTGGGGCCTGCCCCACATACTCTGATTCTGTGTGCCGCAAAAGAGGGATGGAAGGGAAACTGCCTTCCTCCTGTGGTCTAGTAGCTTTTAACCCATACCCCCCCCCAACTTAGACACCCAGAGATTTCTAACCCTATCTTGGTACTCCGGGATATTGGAGATGAGGCTGTGCTACTGGAAAGGGTAGGGAAGTATGGTTGGAGATGGAGAGAAGCATCTACAAAGACTATGTACATAGCTAGATGGAAAGAGCTAAGCTATCAGCATCCACAGAACCAACTCCCTTCAGGTACAACAAGAGCCAGAAGATAGATAAAGGCTTTCAATTCTCCAATGGGCACAGAGTTCAACAGCCCAAGTTACTTTAGGAAGATTCTGGACCTGTGGGAAAAGGCAGACAGCTGAGCAAACCTTTACTGGGGTGCAGGAAGAGTCAATCTGTTCAGAGTTCATTTGGGTGCATGTACACCTCCTTAACCTCTGTCTACCTCTTGCTGAAAACAGACAACTATGACTCTAAGGAAAACAAAAACAGCAAGACTAGATGTACTACAATACAGTAAGTATTATGTTTTTCTTACACGTGTCCTTGGCAATAAGATACAGAAGCAGAAGAATTCAAAGAAAATATCTGAGATCTGTACAGTCAGAAAAAAATCAGTACTATGTTTTATTTTTCAGTTTTCCAGGCAGGATCAAGTCAGCCTATTTGAATACAGTTCTCTGGCAGTTCTTTAGTGATTGGTCTGTTCAGTATCCTAAGATATTAGCAGGTCAGGTTTAACAGTGATTGAGTTTTATGACTCACATAAAACATTCTGAAAATGATTCAGGGGAAGTGAGGAGACATAGTGAGATAACAGTGAAGCAGGGGTCATGAAATCTGAGTTCTTGTTCCCACATTCCATATCTAGTTGTGTCGCTATGGATTAGTCATTTCACTTCTCAAAGTCTCACTTTCCTCATCTGAAAAAGCTGGAAGGAAATTCCAGTTTTATGGTACGGGACTGGGCAATATTTTGCTCTGGTATACCAAGGGTCACCAGTCATCAGAGCCCACTCAATGGCAACTAACAACAACAACAAACTCCTTTATCTCAGTTTTATTAAACACTAGGATCAGGTCTCTGGTAGCATAGTGCCTAAGGCACTTGACTGCTAACCAGAAGGCTGGCGGTTCAAACCCACCAGCCACTCCTAGGAAGGAAGATGGGGCAATCTACTTCCATAGTGATACCGCCTTGGAAACCCAAGGAGGGGTCGCTATGAGTCGGGTCCAACTCGACGGCACATAACAACAACAACAGGATCAGGTCAAATATACTTGGTCACAGTGAGCCCTCTTTGTAGATTCTGATCCATAGGATTGTATGATATCCAAAGTTACGTGGGATGGACAGGTTCCCTGATTCAGCCCTTATAAAAGGACTCCAAAACACTCAGAACAACTCCAGCAATGTGGAATATCCTCTCGAGGTAGCTCACCCCATTTCTGGGTAGCACTATTGTCACAGAGGTCTCCTGACCATATGCCTCCCCATACCTTGTACCCACAACTGTCCTCTTCTCCAGTCACACACATATCTAAATTGCTTTACTAGGAATGGACAGAGATTTTGGAATTTTCACTTCCTTAATATGTCTAAAAGAGCTCTAGTGTCGCAGTGGGTAAGGCAGTTGGTTGCTAACCAAAAGGTCAGTGGTTCAAAGCCACCAGCTGCTCCATGGGAAGAAGATGAAGCAATCTTCTTCTGTAAAGATTTACAGCCTTGGAAGCCCAATGGGGGTCGCTATGAGTTGGAATCAACTCAATGGCAATGGGTTTGGTTTGGGATATGTTTTATATAGTATTTTAAATGGGGGGGGGGAATAGCTTTTTAATCAGCAGAAAAAAAAGTTTGAAGCTCAGTTCATAATTCTTAAAAAATGATATTAAACAAAGGGAGAAAGAAAACAGAACTGGTACATCCATCCATTCACCCCCACACAAAAGGACACGGGAAGGTGAGAATTTCCCATGTTATGGTGACTTTTCAATTGTTAAACCAAATAATTCAAGGCCACAATAATCCTCCCTCCCCCCAGGTTTATGTGTTGCATGTTTTCTTTCAATTGAATTGCTCCAATGCCGTTTGTATCCTTGTTTCATTTACTTTGCCAAAAATAGACTCACTAAATGAGGTATGTAGCTGTCTTTTTAAACATCAGAGCAAAAGACCTAATTTAAGTAAGAACCTTAGCTACCCAATGTCTAGTAAATAGTATCTTGCCATGTTTGGATCAGCATAGGTAACAGATAAGTTCATTTTTCAGGGTTTTATGGTTCTGGCACTTGAAATCTAAGGTAGACTTGAACGTAATGCATGTTTGCATAACTGGACTTGATAAAGGAGGAAAGATGAAAAGATAAAAATCCTACCAATGAATTACTTGCTGTTTTCTTTTAAATAGTTATAAATAACAACAGGGAGATTTCTTTTTTTTTTTTTATTGTTAAACTGTGTAACATCTGTTGTTTAAATAATACTGTTACTTCTTATGAACACTCAGTGTTCTTGCTTCTAAGAATGACTTACAAAGACTATGTACATAGCTAGATGGAAAGAGCTAAGCTATCAGCATCCACAGAACCAACTCCCTTCAGGTACAACAAGAGCCAGAAGATAGA
>NW_006921595.1:6639675-6650881 GCF_000298275.1 Orycteropus afer afer | reverse complement strand
TATAAATAACAACAGGGAGATTTCTTTTTTTTTTATTGTTAAACTGTGTAACATCTGTTGTTTAAATAATACTGTTACTTCTTATGAACACTCAGTGTTCTTGCTTCTAAGAATGACTTGGCAAGTATCACATAACTAAAATTCCAAAAAAGTATCATGCACACACACCACTGCTCCAGTAAATCCTTGGTTAACTAAAAACCCAACCAAACTGAATTCCAGATTAGGAGCTGCTTCTTCCTACATAACATTTAAAAGAAAAAGGTTGCTATTTCTTTTAAACCAAAAGACTTCCCGAACATGTCTATGCTGCTGCTGTTGTTAGCTGCAGTCATGAAAGGTCCTGATTCATGTTAACACCAGGCATGTACTGCTAAGTGGTCCCACACTATATCCATGATCAGCTGTGGATCAGACTATTGTAATCCACAGCGTTTTCACTGCCTGAATTTTGGAAGTAGATCACCAGGCCTTTCCTCCTAGTCTGTTGTAGTCTGAAAGTTGCCCTGAAACCTGTTCAGCATCACAGCAATAGGCAAGGCTCCACTGACAGATTGGTGATGTTAGGTCACTATGTATTTGGCCTGTCTACACTTATTACACTTACAGGATTATACAAGGGCAATGGAATTTTTTTTTAATTTTTATTGTGATTTGAGGGAAACTTTACAGAGCAAATTCACTTTTGTACAGCAGTTCATATACATTTCATTTCATTACACTGACTGCAATTTCCCACAATGTAACAACTTTCTTCCCACTTCCTCCCCATAGTTACCTCTTCCCTGTGTCCTTCCCTCCCATGCACTCCTGCCCCCTGAGTTGTCTCCCTGTGCAAATACTGCCCTTCTCCTCTTCCATGATTGATCACTCCAAGGAGTGTATCTACCTGATTTAAATGTTCACTCCATATGCCTGTCTATTGTTTGGCTGGAGTGAGTTCCATTCCAGACCTGAAGGGTAGCTAGGGGCCATAGTTTCAGGGGTCTCACCAGGCTCTATCAGACCAGTAAATCCGATCTTTTTTTTTTTTGAGTTTTGTTCCACGTTGTTAACCACTCTATCCATGATCTACTGTTCTGATCCCCCTCTGAGTGGTTGACAGTGGTAGCCGGACACCATCTAGTTCTGGTCTCATAGTCTATAGGCTGAGGATCACATGGTCTGCCAGTCGCTTGGACTGATTGTTTCCATGCATCTTTGGTTTTCTTTGCCCTGGACAAGGAGAGACCCATTGTTGTATCTAGATGGCCGCTTGCAAGCTTTTAAGATCCCAGTCACTACTCACCAAAGTAGGATGCAGAACAATGTTTTTGTGTAGTATTTTATGCCGATTGAGCTTGATGTCCCCTGTGACCATGGTCCAGAGCCCTCAGGTCCAAATACTCACTTCCTTTGGGTAGCTGGCTGTGGCCAAGAACCCACCATAATCTTGCCCTTTGTTACCTCTACTACACACCTGGACATTCTTACAGTGCATACAAATATGCATGTAGAAACATTGTCTGTTAACCCTATGCATAGTTATGGGCCCACCCTGTCTAGATATACCTGATTGTTCAGCCTGTCCACGCATCTATCCACCTGTAGATCAATGCTTGCCATCATGACAATGCAAAAGGGTTCATCTTTGTTGACAAGAGCAACAGATTTTTATGATAAAGTAAGAACCGTATCTTTTATCTCTACCTGAAATCCTTTTGTGGAACCAAGCAGAATGTATTGTTGTTGTTGTTGTGTGCCATCGAGTTGGACCTGACTCATAACGACCCCTTCTTAGGTTTCTGAGGCAGTATCACTACGGAAGTAGATTGCCCAACCTTCCTTCCGAGGAGTGGCTAGTGGGTTTGCAGAATATAGAGACAATATCTCTTATCTCTATAACACTACCGATGAGTGCATTGATTAGACACTGAAATATCTATGTTAAGTAATTGTAAATTGGGGGCAGAAGATGATAAATTTTAAAAGATTCATGATTGTTCAGTACACAGAATGTAAAACCATGGAATCCTAAGGTTTAGGGAGACCTCAAAGGTCCATCTAGTCTTCCTATATGCAGGAATCCTTCAAGAGCATTCTAGTATTTCTCAGGTACTATGCTGGGGATGGGAGCTCTGGTGGTACAGTGCCTAAGGAATTTATTTGACTGCTAACCAGAAGGTTAGTGGTTCAAACCCACCAACCACTCCTCGGAAGGAAGACTGGGCAATCTACTTCTGTACAGATAGTGCCTCAGAAACCCAAGGAGGGCTCACTATGAGTCAGAACCTACTAGACAGCAATGAGTTATATTGAGGATACTCACTCACATAACTGTCTTATTCCCTTATAATATTCTTACCAGCTATATAGATCCCTCTTGAAAATAAGAATACTGAGGCTCAGAAGGTGAAGAAGAAGAAAAATCAGAAAGAAATGTCACACTTCTTACCAACTCTTTTCCATGATGTAAGATACAAAGATAAACAAGAAATAAGCAAGGCTGTGGAGAGATTGGGACTCTCATACACTGCTGGTGGGACTGTAAAATGGTACAACCATTGTGGAAAGCAGTATGGCGATTCCTTCGAAAGTTGGAATTAGAAATACCATTTGACCCAGCCATTCCATTACTAGGTATATACCCTAAAGAAGTGAGAGCCATGACAAGAACAGATATATACACACACACATTCATCGCAGCACTATTTACAATAGCCAAAAGATGGAAACGACCTAGATGTCCATCAACTGAGGAATGGATAACCAAACTATGGTACATACACACAATGAAATACTATGCAATGCTAAAGAATAATGTAGAATCTGCAAAACACCACATAACGTGGATGAGCTTGGAGGACATTATGCTGAGTGAAATAAGTCAGTCACAAAAGGACAAATATTGTATTAGTCCGTTAATGTAAAAGTTAAGGAAAGCTTTATTTATAGAAGGAAATTTTCTTTGTTGGTTACCAGGGGTAGGAGGGAAGGGGAGGGAAAGCTGTTAGATAGATAGAGATAAGTATTGATTTGGGTGAAGAGAAGGGCAATGTACCAAATGTGAGTGACCAATATGGCAGCATTAAGGATGAGAAAGACAAAGAGAGGTACATGGGAGGTACAGACAACAAATATGAACCCTTTTGTACATACAGTACTGCATTGTCAGTGAGGGCTAACATGGGTATATGGGTGGATAGATGGGTGGAAAGGCTGAACAATTAGGTATGTCTATGAAATGGGGAGGGTATCCAAGAACATATATAGGGTTGGCAGACAATGGGCCTATATGTTTATGTGAATGATCAGAATTCCCAGGTGTATAGTAGAGCTGACAACGGGCAAGTTTGTGGTCACGGCTTGGTCATAGCCAGCTACCCAGAGGGACTGAGTAGTTGAACCTGTGGATTTGGGACCACAGTCGCAGGGGACATCAAGCTCAATTGGCATAACATACTATACAAAACATTGTTCCATTTCCTACTTTGGCGAGTAGCAACTGGGATCTTAAAAGCTAGCAAGCTGCCATCTAGATGCAATGATGGGTCTCTCCTCGTCCAGAGCAAAGAAGAATGAAGAAAACCAAAGGTAATGGAAACAATTAGTCCTAGTGACTGGTACACCATCCGATCTGCAGCCTATACGACTATGAGACCAGAAGAACTAGATGGTGCTCGGCTACCACTGTCATCCACTTGAAAGGGGATCTATGTAGGCTTCATAGTGGGGGAGAACAATATGGAACAAAACTCAAAACCATTTGGAGAAAAAAAAAAAACACATGGGGGGGGGGACCAGGTTTGCTGGTCCGATAGAGCCTGGTGGAACCACTGAGACTACGGCCCCTAGCTGCCCTTCAGGTCAGGAATTGAACCCACACCTGTGGTTTCCAACCGGGCAGAGGACAGGCATATAGTTGAACATTTACCTCGGGTAGATACACTCCTTGGAGAGAACAATCATGGGAGAAAGAAGGGCTGCTTATGCACAGGGAGACAGCTCAGGGGGTAGGAGTCCATGGAGGGATGGACACAGGGAAGGGGTAACTATGGGGAGGAAGTGGGAGGGGAGCTGTTGCATTGTGGTAAACTGTGGTCAATGACATGAGACAAAGTATATGTGAACTGCTGTATGGAAAGTGAATTTGCTCTGTAAATCTTCACCCAAATCACAATTTAAAAAAAAGATAAACAAGAAATAAATCAGGCAAGATAAAAATGTGCTGCCCCTCTCCTGTGTCCAATGCATATATCAACAATCTATAATCAATTTACTGAGATATTAGTAAAACCAGACAGTTCCTGGAACACACTATACACATGAATAGTAGCTTTCTCTCCTTCCAGTATGTTTCAAGCATTGTGGAGATAGACAAAGATTTTTAGGGCCAGTTCCCAACTCTGAAAATTCAGCACATAAACATAACTAAAGAGAGGAAAGTTAAATACCCATCCTTTAAGAATAACTGGCACAACTTTGTTTTTTATTTTAAAATTCAGTGTGTATGCACCTCCTTCACCTTCCCTCTGCCAGAAAATCAATATCTAGAATGACTGAACACAGCACAAAATATAGACATGGGAAGAGGCTGGCAGTTTTAACACTGAAATTCACCATTCCTGTCAGTTAAAGTCAGACCTCAAACATTAATTTATTCTGAAACATTAATTAACTGGAGCATTTTTGCATTTAATTTTCTCTGGCATTTTGGAATCTATTCTAAGCCCTGTGGAAATGGCAGATCTGATGTTATTAAAGTTAGCCTTTCAGAAAGTCCTCGAACTGAAGACTCCAATACATTGAAAAATGCTGAGCGTCCAGATAATGCAAATCTGAAGTACTATTAAAGGGTATTCTTTACACATGAAAGAAAAACCTTAATTTCATTAAAAACTAATTCAACTCTTAAGAAGTCTTCAATTTTATACAATACTTGGGCCTCTGACACTTCCTCATACAAAGACACTTTCACTTCTTTTGTTCATTCATTCCTTCATTCCTGGTAATATCTACTGAGTGCTGACTATGTGCCAGACAGGCACTGTTTTGAATGGAGCAAGCAAAGTCCCTGTTCTTTTGCAGTGTACAGTCTAGATTAAAGGACAGATACAAATAAACAAACAATAATGATAAGAGCAAAAATCCAAGAGTGGTAAGTGGTAAGAAAATAAAACAGAGATAGAAAAAAAGAGTGACTGGAAATACCTCTCTGAGGAGCAGGCATTTAAGTCAAGTCTTATATGGCAAGGAGTCCATAACACACACCTCAGACAGAGGGATCAGTTGCTGCCACGGGGCAAAGGGAACAATGAATGTGGCAGATTTGAAAAGCAGGAAGGACAGGGTATCTGAGCCATAGGGCAAGTAATGGATGTGATGGCACCATCTATTGAGATGGGAAATCTGCAAGAGGGGTATGTGGGTATATGTATGTTGGGTGGAATCAAGAGGTTTTTTTTGGGGGGCAAGTGGGATTTTAGATGTCCACTTAAAAAAATGGTTCAAATAAAAAATTCTGTCAATTACGTGATTGCTCAGAGTCATGGGTAGAATTAGGAATGGAATTCAGGAATAGATGCAACAGGCTGTGGCCATGTTCAGCAGAGGATCATAGTCCTCTAACAAGCATTTATTCTATGAAATTACATTACTTAACTTTATCAAGCCATCTGTAATTTAATATGTCCCAAATTCAATATAAAACACACGTTACAAAACTTTCTATTAAGGAAAGAAGAAAACTTCTTCTGGAAACCAGAGATTATTTCTGTTATACAGCTATGCATGTGAGAGCTGGACAATGAGTAAGGGAGACCAAAGAAGAGTTGATGCTTTTGAGTTGTGGTGCTGGCAGAGAATACTGAAAGTACCATAGACTGCCAGAAGAACAAACAAATCTGTCCTGGAAGTAGTACAGCCAGAATGCTCCTTGGAAGCAAGAATGGCCAGACTTCATCTCACCTACTTTGGTCATGTTGTATTCCCTGGAAAAGGATATCATGCTTGGTAAAGTGGAGGATCAGTGAAAAAGGGGAAGGCCCTTAATGAGATGATTGACACAATGATTGCAAGGATGGGCTCAGGTATAGCAGGGATTGTGAGGCTGGCACAGGACCAGTCAGTGTTTCATTCTGTTGTACATGGGGTCACTATGAGTTGGAGCCAACTCGATGGAACCTAACAACAACAACAGGTGTCCCCCACTTTACAACCCTTCAGTTTTATGAAAGACCTGCATTAGTACCAGTTTTCACTAATCAAAAGAAATCTTAAAGAGGATTTTTGCTTTTACAAAAAAAGCCACAACTAAATTTTTCCCCCCTGGCAAAAAGCAAAACTAGTGTTCAGCAATCGTTTTGCAGCAAGCTGTTGAAGAGGCAGGGTGCACCCCAAGAACTGAGAGTGGCGTCATCAAGTACCTTCCCTGGGAACTACACACAGCATCTCAGGATCAAGCTGCCATAGCTTTAACCTGTCTCTGTGAACACTGTATGTTAGTGATATTTTAGGTATTATGTTTTATTTCGTATAATTTGGTTGGTTATTTTATGGGTCTGGGAATGCACAAATTTTTTTCCCATATAAATTAATGTTAATTGCTCCATCATTTTACACCACTTCAGCTTACAAGAGGTTCGGTAGGAACACTCTACTATTCCAAGAGCAGGGAAAACCTGTATAGCTATCGAATGTGCTCTCAAAGATATGAATTATTTCATTGAATCCACGTAAAGAGGTGCCCTAAATGTATGTGACAATTTTTTTTTAATTTATGTATAATAGAACTTGGTTGTTTCAGTTACTTCGTGTTGCTCTAACAGAAAATATCACAAATGAATGGCTTTACCTATCTTTCTAAGATGAAGTAACTAAAATTACTTAAGATAAAAAAAGCAAATTAACAACAATGCTTTAACCTACTGGGGGACAGGGGACTACTTTTATAAACTGTTTTCCTGCGTGTGTCATGCTCTCTGTAATTCATTCTACCAGTAAGTGAGTGTTCCATTTGTCTACCTGAAAGAGGCTTCTGGGATACGAAGATTCTGCAAAACTATAAGATGGTTGTGAAACTACTGCAAAAGATCTGAGTATCACTAGGAAATTGTCTTAGTTACCTACAGCTGCTATGATGAAAAAAAAAGTGGGTGGCTTTCAGAACAGGAATTTATTGTCTCACAGTTTTGGGGCTAGGAATTTGAACTCAGGACACTGGTAGAGCTAGGTACTCTTTCTCTATAGACTATGGGAACACCGTTTTCTCCTTCAGCTTCTGTAGCTCCAGGCATTTCTTGGTGCTCCTTGGGTGCCTGTAGATGTATCTTCACCTGGCATCTCCTTTCTCCTCATGTATCTGTGTCTATTCTGTTCTTTTGACAAACACCACTCAGAAGATACCCACCCTACGCGTGCACAATCTCATTAACATAAAAACCCCTATGTCCAAACAGGAGCCCTGGTAGCATAGTGCCTAAGGCACTTGACTGCTAACCAGAAGGCTGGCGGTTCAAACCCACCAGCCACTCTTCAGTAGGAAGGTTGGGCAATCCTACTTCTGTAGTGATACTGCCTCAGAAACCCAAGGAAGGGTCGCTATGAGTTGGGGCCGACTTGACGGCACATAACAACAACAAACAACAACATGTCCAAACAGGGCCAAATTTACAGGTATAAGGGTTAGAACTTCAACATAACTTTTTTTTTTTTAGGGGCACAATCCAATCCTCAACAGAAATATATTGCAGTATTGAATGACGATTCACATTAAGAGGTGAAGTCAGGTTAGTAATGAAGGCAAAGGCAATGAACAGTAAAAACTAGGAACCCAACGATCTGGTTAGCAGGTGGTCTTATTTTATGGCCACCCTCTTTATGGATCATGAGCATTCTTTACAGAAGAACATGTGCTCTTTGGACGCAAGAATCCCAAACATTCTCAGGCTGCATCCCTTCCGATGTGATCTACCGCCTCCGTCTTTTGGCCCTGAGCTCAAATGCCACATCTTTAAAAAAACAGAGCTTGAATTAAGCCCTGTACCTCCCACATTCGCCTGTATAGCCCCAACATTTCCTTGTTTTTCTTTGCCTATGAATAAGAGCTGTTTTTGATTTATTTTTTTGTACCAGCTTTGCCAAAGACCTGGCATACAACTCAGTGTTTGTTTTAAGAAACGTAAATTTTGCTTAAAAAATAATTTATCTTTGTATGTCTAATTTCACTGAAGATCCAAGTAAGTGAACTTTCTTAGCCTGCGTGAGTGTCTAAGCAACCTTTCTTCATCCCTTCCCTCCAATGTCTCTTCTTCCTTCTTTCCTCCATTCCGAGATTGCTAGGGACCTCAGACAAAGTCAAATAGATCCCTTAGACCTTGATTTCACCTGCAAAACGGTAACTGGATTAAGGTGATCATCTTAGGCTCTTGCCTGCTCTGACATTTGGTGCATGATGTCCCTGGCAGAGAGTGGGCATGGGGATGAGAGTCCCCTCCTCCAAAATATCTGCACTGTCCTACAGTCTTAAAATCCCAAAGAATCTTAACAGCCTGTCCTTGTTCTCAGAAAGTTCAGCAAGATAGTCAGAGTTACAAAGAAAGCTAATAACCTATTCTTCAAAGGGAAAAAAAAAATCCCCACAAAATGTATTTTTCTTTAGTTTTTAATTAAAATTGACCTTTCTGAGTCTATGGCTGGAGGCAGCTATAGTAATGAAAAATGATGTCATTTACTGGTGGTACTAACAATGTGACAGTACAATGAAAAAGGTTATAATCATCATGGAATTCTTGTCTCTACATACCATGCAATGGTCAGGACTGGGGCTGGGGGATACAGAGTAAAAGACATTGTAATCACACTTGAGCATAGCACTGACCAAACTATTTGAAGTGGGTTACTCTTGGGAATTTATTCTCAGCTGTTCCTTTAATGCTTCCAGCAACTGGAAAAGCAATTGGGAAAGAGTTCAATAGCCTAGGAGAGATGAAATTCTGACACCAGGGGTCACCAGCCTCTTAAACTCTGAATGAGGTGAGACCACTGCTTGGCCTAAGGGGCAGGCAGGCAGGAAGGAGAAAGGCTAGGAGGAAACGAGAAGGAAGGTGAAAATTAGGAAGACATAAAAGAAATTAATTTGCTTTGCTTCTTTAAAGAAGGTGAGGGGGCAAGAGGTGGAGTGGGGATAAGTGAAGCAGAAGCATGACTACAGAACCTACTGAATGGCTGGTCTTGAAGCCCATTGTTCCTAAAATCCAAAATATGTTTTCTTCTGAGGGTTTCTGGGCTGCTTCCTTTATTCCTTGTGTAAATTCACCACACTGACTAAAAAGAAAGGGAAAGAAGAATTTTCTAAGGGACATTTGAGTAAAAGAGCTGCTAAATTGAAATTAAACTATTCTTCACTACTATTCCTGTAGCCAGGAGCCCTGCTGGTGCAGGGGCAAGCACTCGGCTGCTAACCGAAAGGCAAGCAGTTTGAATCCACCAACTTCTCCACAGAAGAAGGATAAGGCAGTTCAGTAAAGATAAGGGTTCAGGAAAGACTTACACCCTTGGAGACCCTATGGGGCATCCTACAATGTACTGCAGGGTTGCTGCAAGTCTGAACAGCCTCAACAGCAACAGGATTCCTATAGTGGAGATTATCTGAAAACTCAGGTTGGAGGGGAGAACTGATTATAATCAGAAAAGTAAGTGTTTATTAATTTAGTGACTACCCACATCCCACTGCCACCAAGTCAGTTCCAACTCATGAGCCCCATAGGGTGTCCCCAAGGCTATAAATCTTTATGGAAGCAGACTGCTTCATCTTTCTCCTGCAGAGTGGCTGGTAGATTCTACCCGCCGAACCACTGACCTTTTGGTTAGCAGCTAAATGCCTTAATCACTGTGCCACCAGAGCTCCTTTTAGTGACTACAGTATATAATGAATTGCTAGAAGTTAGAATGAACTGATGCTATTAGAAACACTTCACAGTTTTGTTTTGTAAATTATTTGTAATGCATTTTATTAGCTAACAAATGCTGCCTGGGTGGTCCAAACCATTAAACTACTACTATCTGAAGGGTTGATGGTTTGTACTCATCCAGAGGCACCACAGAAGACAGGCCTGGATCTACTTGCAAGAAGTCACACCCATTGAAAAGCCCATGGAGCAGTTCTACTCTGACACACGTAGAGTTGCCATTAGTCAGATTGACTCAATGGCAATATTAGCTTTAAAAATTAAAGAATAGCATTTGTTTATCTTTAAAAAGTGGAAAAGCCATTAAATTAATAAAATCACACAAAAGTTTAAAGTAAAAAAGTGAGTGTCCCTAAGCTCCCATTCTCTTCCCTAGGTTAACTCCTACAAGCATTGTGATAAGTTTCCCTCATTAACTTTTTCAATGCACAGACAAATACGTAGCTTGGGTTACACTTTTTATCTGCTTCCTATTGAGTGCTCACCACTGTTGCCCAACACGATGCAAGAATTACCTCATTTAATTTCCTCATAACCATAAGGGGTTTGTACTATAAAGTCCCATTTTTACAGATGGGTAAACTGAGGTTATGCAACTTGCTTCGGGTCAACCAGAATGTAGATGTGTTAGACTGGGTTCTCTAGAGAAACAAAACCATTAAAGCTTATATAAGTGAGAAAGAGGGATTTATCTGAGGAAAATGGCTCACACACTAATAGAAGCTGGCAAGTCCAAAGTTCCTGGATCAAATGTCAAGCTGGAGGCTTTTCCACATCAAGCTGAAGGCTTTTCCCAACTCTTGCAGCTGCAGGGGCTGAGGAGCTTAGAGCTGGCAGGCAGTACATCATTCAATGAATGATGAATCCAAGATCTCCAGGCCGAATGGTGGATTGTTCACTCATGGACAGTTGTAGGCAGTACAATAGAATCCTGATCCACAGAAGAGTATCTCCTCTCCCAGGATGTCCACAGATATACTGGAAGCAGGCCACACCCCTAGGGAAACTCTCTTTAAACAGATTGGCCGCTCAAAACATAGTCATCTGATCCTACCATGGAAACAACCACACCACAACAGCTTAAACCACACAGAATTGTGGTCCAGCCAAGTTGACACACAGCTCCAACTATCACAGTCCACCCCTTGTCAATTTGGCAGTTGTACACATCTTCTTAACCATATATAATCTCTAAATAAGGACAATTATAAAGTAGTATTTGTGCCTAACATGATACGCTAACACACATACAACCAAAA
>NW_006921595.1:6627127-6637853 GCF_000298275.1 Orycteropus afer afer | reverse complement strand
ACAGGTCTGGTTCCACAACTGGGCTTTTAACCATTATGCTGACGTATCTTTTCATATAAAACCATAGAAAATTAGCTTATTGTTTTTAATGATTGCATAGAATTACATATAATGGACACAAGATTTTATTTTACCTGGTCCCTTACTGAGGGGCATTTAAGCTATCCCTAATTTCTCTCTGTCATAAGTATTGCTTTAATGAATTTCTATAGGATAGCAGAACTGCTAGGCCAAAGTAGACCTGATTTATATTTGGGTAAGTAGTCTTTGTCCTAAATAGGCTGCACATATCTAGACTTCCAGCATGAGCATATGAGAGCCCCCATCTCGCCTTACCTTCCCAATGATATTATCAATCATTTAATTTTTGCTAAGCAGATAGATGAAAAACAACCTGACAGTCATTTTCTCTGATCACAATGGAAGTTGACGATACTTTTATATGTTTATTAACTATTTGTACTTCTGTGATTGTTCATATCCTCTGTACACTTTTCTATTCCATTGTCTTTTCCCTACTGATTTTTGGAAGCTAGCCATAGATTTGGAGTATTAACCCTTTATCTATTACACATGTTTTACATACTTTCTCCCACTTGGTTGTCAATAATTTTGTATGCTGTTACACCCCAGTATTCACAAAAGTAAATTGTTAAACATTTTAAGACTTTAGGGGGCTTTGTATCATATTTGTAAAGGCCTTCTCCATGATTATAAAAATATATTCCTTTGTCTTGTAGAATTGTATGGATTTGCAATTTACTACAGGCTATGAATTAGGTATCTAAATATTTATTTTCTCAGAGATTTCCAGTTGATTCAACACTTTGAACACTATTTATCAAATACCTCATCCTTTCCTACTGATCTAAAAGTTACCTTTATGAAATATGAAGTTCTCATGTACATATGAATCTGTTTATGGATTTCAGAGAGTGTGGTAGTTAAGGTTGTGTGTCAACTTGGCTGGGCCATGGTTCTGAGTGCTTGGCAGCTGGATGCAGTTATTCTCCATGATGAGATGGGAATCAACTTCGTGGTGCAATCTGCTGCAAGCAGCTAATTAGTTGCCTTTGGGGTGTGGCCTGCTTCCAGCATATATGGTGATGCTTTGAGGAAGGGCTCTAGCTTTTGGGACACTTGAATCCTGAATCTGGCTGAGTCTTCATCTCAGTGGCCTGCTATGTTGCCTGCTGATCTTGGGATTGTGACATTTTACCCGTCTATCTTGGGTTCATCAGCCTGAGTCAGAAAAAGTCTCCAGCTCTAGTGGGCCTGGAATAGGAGGCAGAGCTGAAGCCCAAGGTCGAGGGGCCTTCACTCAGCCCCTAGAGACTGCACCTTGAACTCAGACTTCTAGCTTTGTAAACTGTAAGAGATTAAATTCCTGTTTGTTAAAGCCATCCACTCGTGGTCTGTCTGTTTTAGCAGCACTGGAGAATGAAGACACCTAAACCAAACCAAACCCACTGCCGCAGAGTTGGATTCGACTCATAGCAACCCTCCTTGGGTTTCCGAGGTGGTATCACTACAGAAGTAGGTTGCCCAACCTTCCTTCCAAGGAGTGGCTGGTGGATATGAACCACCAGCCTTCTGGTTAGCAGTCAGATGCCTTAGGCACTGTGCCACCAGAGCTCCCTGAAGACACACAGCATGTTTCAAAATATGGTAGGATGAATTCCCCCAATTAGCTTTTAAAAAATATTTTATTTGTCATTTTTGCTTATTTTTATTTTTATATAAACATTAGAAACACTTGTGGAGCTTTAAAAATAAATTTTATTGTTAATTTTTTGGAGAATACTGACTTTACGATACTGGGTTTCTAGCCAGGAGTGGCAATGATTTATTATTTGCATTCACTAAGATCTCTTTTTATACACGTCAGTAAAGTTCTATCACTTGTCTCATGTATACTTTTTTGATTATTTTATTTTTGTATCTTATAGATTGTGATGACACATGAGAGATACTGCATCACAGGTATATTGTATATTTTGTTAGTGATGTTTTGGAAACATGGCAAAATTGCCAACAATAAAACCTGTGCCTGGTATCATTTAGAAGGGAGAAGAGTAAACATTAGATGGTTGTTTTGGATGGATGGATGAGATAGTAACTTTTTTCTATGGTTATTTTCTATTCCTGTATTCTTGGATCAATTTCTGTATCTGTAACTGTTTAAATTTGTGGTAAAAGGACAGATACATAAAAAACTCTTGTGAATCAGTGGTCCTATCTCCTCCAATAAGGCTCTCCAGAGTTTTTTCTATTTTATTGGTGGTTTCAAAGAAACTTGTCTTATTTGATCATATTTCTCATTTTATTTTCTATAATTTATTTGTAGTTATTACTTGTTACTTAATTTTGTAAGATTCCTTTTCTAATCTTTTTTATAAAACATTGATTTGAACACTTAGTTCATTTATTTCAGCAATTCTACATTTCTTAACATGTCTTCAAGATTATAGTTTATATTCTGAGAACTGCTTAGGCTGTATAGCTCATGGCATATTCTCATTTTTATTGACTTCTAAACTGTCATTTTAGTTTTAGTTTTCTCTTTAATTCGAGTTATTTAAAAATATGATCAGATAAAAACTCATACAACAAAGGTTCACAGCAGCATAATTCACAATAGCCAAATGTCCATCAACTGATAAATGGATAAACAAAATGTGGTGTATCCATACAGTGGAATAGTATACAGTCATAAATGGAAAGAAGTTCTGATATACCATACAGCATGGATGAACCCCAAAAACTTGTTACATGAAACAAGCTAGTCACAAATGGCCACATATTATATACTTCCATTTAGAGAAATTTCAGAATAGGCAAGTCCCTAGACACAGAAAATAGATCAACAGCTGCCAGTGGCTGCAGAGAGAAGGGAATGGGAAGTGACTGCTAACTAAAATAACGTTCCTTTTTAGTGATAAAAATGGTCTGAAGTTAGTAGAGATGGTTGCACAACTCTGTGAATGCACTAAAACTCTTGAATTGTACATTTAAAGGGGTGAGTTTTATGATATGTGAACTACACCCAAAACAAACAAACAAAAATAACCACCTCCAGCTACAAAGAACAGTGTTTTAAAATTGCCAAGTTGTCAGATTGGGGGAAGCTTATCCATCTAGCACCACAGTATCTTTGTTTGGAGAACCAGAACTATGAATAATGTCTAATTTTTGAAATGTACTGACATGTTCCTGGTGGCCTAATTCATAATCAATTTATATTAAGCACCAAATAAGCACGTGAAAAGAATGTATGTTCTTTCTGTTGTGTACAGAAAGAACTGTAAATACACTCTTAAGTCAATCTTGCTAATTGAATTATTAATGTATTTTACATGCTTTCTTTTGTTACTGGTTCACTGGTTAACTTCTGAGAACATGCTCAAGTCTCCCATTATACCTGTGCTTTTAAAAAACTATTTTTAAACTTCAAGTGAATATGCATATTATAGATAATATCTCTGATCTAGTAGAATATTTGTATTTTCTCCTACAAACTGGCTTTGAATATGAATCTTCCAGCTCCTCTGCATAGTCTTCATCTGTTTCACTTACAATGAACATGTTTACCCAACAATACCTGACATATCGCTGCTGAAGAAAAATAACCTGGGGTTCACATGAAAACGCCCTACAAAAGTCAGTGCCACAAAAGAGTGTTGTAAATGACACAGTCCATCAGTATTTGAAGCTGCAAATGAGAACAATTAAAACCAACTAGGAAGTCAGAGTAAAACAAAAACCACAAAGAAAGAAATCATACCCAAAATTGACTTAGACGAGCATTAGAAACCCAACCCTGTGATTTACTGACAGAAACTCAATACTCTAGTGTGGCCCTGTGGAAAAGGAAAAATACCGACATTTTGTTTCTGTTTAGGAGCTGATGCACTGAATCCTTGAAACTGCAGGTTCACTCCGAGGGCAGGCCTCATGTGATGTTTAAAGGGGAAAAAAAATTAACCTTGTGCACACCTGCTATATTCAAGATCATTAATGAAAAACCAAAATGTTTAATTTGCTCTGATGTTTCTGCTTTCTGTCATTTTTATATAGTTAACAGGATCATAATTTAAGTAAGTCACACATTGTAAATAACCTGGCTATACTGTTCCCTCTTCCTTGGTAATTAGACCACCTTTTGTTACTGAGAATCCTATAAACCATTTAACTATGAGTGGCCGTAAACTGCTCGTATTAAAAATTGGGTGCTCCTTCTAAATTGAATAGCACCAAGGAAACTACATACCTTTTAGTCTCTACTCCATTTACATTCTATCTGTGTTCCTGTAATTAATTTGATAATTGATATACAGGCATAAAAATCTGCTATAAAAACTTTTTAAAGAAAGCAATCTTTACCTGCCCTGTCACTTTCCATAAGGGCAAAGGAGAGGTGAGCGCTGCATACATATTTCTAATCCACTCTCCATGCCTTCACCTATAAGTGGTTTCTCCCAGGGCTTCACACCAGTTCCAATGGGTTCTGTCACGGCCAACGAAGAAAAGTTGGAACAGACCTTAATTTTAAGAATCTGGGTGAAGGAAAACGATAGCTGGAATGGGGAAAGTTACAAGTCAAAGAGCTGGAATGGCAGACTGGGAAGAGATGAAGCAAACCTTTTCAGGAGACTGATGTGGGAGACTGGATTGTTACCAGGACTGCGGAGAGTGGTAACACTCAAAATGGTGCAGTTGGTCGCCATCTTTGTGCAGGGCACCAACTACTTGCTACTCTGTTGATTAAGAGATTTGGCTGCTATGCAATGTGCATGCTGCCCTTGTTTTCTAAGAGTAAGATTAAGTTTCTAACAGGGCGTTAACGTGTACTTTTTCTTGTTCTGGTTCACCAACAGTTTACAATTTCAAGTCAGTTTTGATTTCACTTTGTTGGCCATGACTGAACTGGGAAACCCTATTTTCTTCAGCCATAGTTGAAAAGGTGAGGCCATTTGGCACAAGAATTGCAGAAATATTTAACAACTTAAAAACACAAAAAACCCTCATCTCTCCAGTTTCATAAGCAGATCAAATTAAACAGTATCTTTGTGTTACCTGAGATTATTTGATACATCCAAGACATTAAAGTCAAGCCTCTAAATATCATGCTGAGAATTAATTCCAGTTTTAGAATATAGAGCATGCACAAAGAAGAGGAATATTTTCACCCAAATGCACAGTAACAAGTATAAAGACTAGCTATTTTTCAAGGTACAACCAAAATGGCAAAAATTACCTGTCTGATCTCAGTGAACTGAGAGAATTAATTCACTGAATCTGACATTCCTTTCTCTTCCAACTACATTTCTAAATCAAATGAATTGATTTTGGTAAGCCTATGATTATTACACAGAGTTTGGAGGAAGAAATCTTTCTCAGCAGTGCATTCAGGAAATAATTGAGATTTAATCTATTCCACAAAAGAAAACAAGACATAAAACAGTGTTTTTGTATACCCTATTAATAGCAAACAAATACCTCATAGGCCTGAAATATGTTGTGATTCTAATGACAAATTTCAACAGAGATGAGTTTGAATTGAAGCAGATTTTAAAACATGCATAACACCAACTGCATTTGAAGCAAAAGAGCAGAATGAAGTGCAAAGAGAACTGAAGGGAATTGAAAAGATGGGCTGAATCCATTCATATCTGGGAAGATGCTAGAGGGCTTTGCAGAGCCTTCCACCCTCAATCCCTGACCCCTCCCAACCAGAGCAGCTCTGCAGTGATCTTTGCTATCTGTTGAATAAAGCAAAAATAAACAGGAAAACCACTTATTTTTACAGTCTATCCGGAATTCAATTTCTTTAAAGACCAATGTAATTCTTTGTCTTTTACTCTCTGAGTTTGCATATATGCCCCTCCAAATACACATTTCCCAACTTTATTTTCAAATCTAAATGTGCCATGAACCAATGAGGTAGAACAAAAGTTTCAAATTCTGTCTTCCACAGAGTGTATGTTCCTATATAGATTTAAATATAAAAAATCACCACTTTGAATGGTCTTGGTCAATCAATACCACTTACCTAGAACACTTTTTCTATTTTTCTTTAGCACAAAGCTGACCACAGAGTGGTTATGGATTTTTTTTTTAATATGACTTAAAAAACCTGCCCTTTTAAATCTTATTGAGTTATCATGTATACCAATGGGTAACACAGATATTTAACTAGTGTATGGCAACCCAGTTATCAGCAATGGAAACTAAAATGGGTCCTTGCCTATGAATAAAGAATGCAGTGAGCAATTAAAAGTTGCAGAATGGCAAAATACAGTGACCTCAGGGGCCCCCTGCTCTCTGGCACACCCCAAGACCCAGTGAACCTCCTCTTGTACGCTTGTGGTTTGTTTAGGTATGTTCTGGCCACACCAAAGCTACTTGTAAATATTTCTACCATTTTCCTCTAGGAAACCCAGGGCTTGCTATAAAATGTGATTCTCTCATGCTTGAGGCATTAGAATAAGTGTGCTTTGGGTATCCCACTTAAAAAATGAACTCAGGAAGAGGAGCAGACTCTGGTAGACACAGTCTGCCTTTCTTCCTGCTGTCTGGGTAATGTAGCAACTGGCTGCTCAGGAAGGAAGGAGAGGCCGATGGGCTGGGCAGCCCAAGAGCCAGCTGGTGCCAGGTAGGATTTACCCCATGGGCTTGTTCACCATCCTTCCTGAAAACAGGCTATAGCTAACGGTGCACACATTGTCTTTTTGAGTGAAAAATCCCTAATATAGGTGTTGGTGATTGATATCTCTATCACAGGTATACATGTAATATATATATGTAAGAATTAGCTGCATGTACACTTAGGGTTTATGTACTTTAAGTCAGTAAGATCTCAAAAAATCAAACTTTTAATGTCTCCAATATTGTTGTTGCTGTTATTTGCCCCCGAGTCGGATACGACTCACAGCAACCCCTCCTTGGGTTTCCGAGGCAGTATCACTACGGAAGTAGGATTGCCCAACCTTATCTCCAATATAGACTTAGTAAATAACACAGGACGTCTCCAATTCACTCCTTTTGTTGTTTTCTTTTTTTCTTAACTTGACTAAATTTTGCAGTCGCTTCATTTCCACTTCACTTCCCAGTTTCCAGTAGCACATTAAAGGAGTCCTCAGTAGTGCTAGCAATAATTTTGCTTACCTGCTAACCCAAAGGTGGGAGGTTTAAGTCCACCCAGAGGTGTGTTGGAAGAAAGCCCTGGTGGTCTATTTCCAAAAATCTGCCACTGAAAGCCCCTTGGAGCACAGATGTACTCAGACACGTATGGGGTCACCATGAGTCAGAACTGACTCAACTGACAACATATTAAAACTTCTCAAGTATGGATTTGATCAAGTCATATCCCACAGTTTATCACCAGCGATAAGCTTCCCAGTCTGGCACTCATGGGCTCCCCAAAGCATGTCCCTAATGCACTCCTCCGGGGTCAGCCCAGTGCATTGGTTCCTTACACCCCTCAAGGCCAGCACTGAGCACATCCTACATGGACTTTTCACCCCATAATTTACTGTGCATGCTATCCCCTTTTTCCTACCTCCTCTCTGCCCAAAATTTCCATCTTGGCTTGTTAAAACCATATCCATCCCTTTCCAAAGTTCTCCAATTATGTAAGAGTAAGAGTAATGTACCAAACAGTGCTTCTTTGTAAGAGTAACAGCAACAGATATTTATTATGAGTTTGCTAACTGATAATGTCTTAATACTATTTATTACACAGAATATAAACTCTACAAGGCGGGGCTCTTTGTTTTCATTATCTACTGATATAGCCCATGAGCTTGGAACAGTGCCTAGCACACAGTAGGTGCACAACAATTACTTGCTGATTTGATAATAGTAACTTTCATGAATGAGAGCCTGTTCCCACATACATACTGCACTTTCTCTATGTATCATTGCTGTTCTTGAAAACACCCTTATAATATGTATAACATAAGTCCTACATTGTAGATAAGGAAACTGAAGTTCAGAGATGTTAGGTAACTTGTCCAAGGCCTCACAGCCCAGGAGAGTCAGGCTTCAACCTCCTATTCCTTTTTTAACTTGAAAACATTTTCTCAGAAAACTTTGTACCTCTCCTGCAGTATCTGCCTGATGCCCCCATTATGGTATATAATGAGCAGAGAGAGAGTTCTCCATCACAGTATGCTCTGAAGCAGCCAGCTTAAAGCTCCACAGAGTAGGAGTTCAATAAACCAAACTAGTGGACCTATCTATCACTGAAGGATAGATTATAAGGGATGAGGCAAGGGAAGAATCATTTGGAGAGCATCTCTTTAAAAAAAAAAAAAGCAAAAACATGGAGCATTCAATTACTAAAGCATAAATGAGCAGTAATTTGTAAAAGGAGGCAAGTTAATTAGTAAAAGGAGGCAGTTCACACCACACATATGTGACAGTCAAGAACAGCACCGTATCAGATGGGGCTTCTAGGAGTTCAAGTCTTTAATACTAAAAAATTAACTGCAAGACTCAAAGGGCAATAGCACACTGAAAGCAGTTTCATTTCTTGAACTATTTTGCAAAAAAAAGAACTGTTTAGGTTGTACTGAATTTATTATCTGAATGTGAGCCTGAAACTTCACAGAAGAAATCATTCAAACATTTTACTGCGTAAGAATAATTCCCACAATATCACGAATGCTAAACTAGCAGGTTAAACAGAAAAAAAAAAAAAAAAAACAGTTCATGAAATCCAGAGGGTTCTTAACTTTATTTTCAGAGGCTCAGCTTATTATGTGGCAATACTCAAAGTGGCTGAGCACTAACTACCCTTTGTTTCACTTATTCTAACAATTTCTACTGCACACTTTTCTCCAGCTCCTAAAACTCTTTTCCAAATGCCTCAATAACTTACAATCACATTTTGGAACACAACCCATCTCTAAACTGAGGACTGCCTATTTATACTTTAAGGAGCTCTGGTGGCACAGCACCTAAGGCATTTGACTGCTAACTAGAAGGCTGATGGTTCAAATCTACCAGCCACCCCACAGAAGGAAGAACAGAGCAATCTACTTCCATAAAGATTTACTGCCTTGGAAACCCAAGGGGGGTCTCTATGAGTCGGAATCAACCCAATGGCAGTCAGCTTTTTTCTTGTTTGTTTAGTTATCCTTTATAAACAAATACATATAAAAATGGTCTGTGTTTGACAAGATAGAATTTTGAGCTGTTCTTCTAGAGCATGCAAAAATATTTATTCATTAATTTGTTTGAGAACACTTGAAAAGTTACACTAATTTCATCATTCTTAATAATTCTCCTCAACATCTCATTAATAGGAAGAACATTTAAAGCAAGTTCTTAGCTAACTGCCACGCTGAACTCTCATCACTGAGCATTGGTAACTTAAAGGTCCAGCAATTACTGTATGCGAAAAGGGGTTTACCACTATAGTGGCTAGAATGAGTTTTACCTTTGAGCCACATCAAAGAATCAGCTAAAAAAATGAATTGGTAGCATAAGTACAATTTCAGTCAGATTACTGTAAAAGCAGATGAAGGGAAAATACGTCTTTATATCTGTAAGAAGTATGTATTCTTTGCCTGTTGGCTGCAGGGTTCTTCCTACGCCTCTTGGATCACTTGCTCTGTCACTGACCTTTTGCCTGCCTGAACCACCAATCACTGAGAATAAGAGAGAGAAAAAAGAGAAGGAAGGTCTCCCTCAATGATAGTGGACTATTTCATTCTTCCTTGTAATTTCAACAATACCTGCTTTACTTTTTTGAGTCATAATATTAATGTAAAATGTATAAATGTTTAGAATTGTTTTGTTTCTGGGAAATTGAACCTGCTATTATCCAACAACATTCTTTACCAACTCTAATACTTTTTCCTTAAATGCCATCATTAATATATCACCTTTCTTTTGGTAGGACTCTGCTTAGCATATAGTCATACCTACTTTTATTTTCATCCCTTCTGGATGTTAGGTGTGATTCTTGTAAATAATATGTTGCTGCTTTTTAACAATTCCCTTCTGATCACTTTTGCCCTTTAACTGAAATAAAATACCCTGCCCACATTTTTTTTTTCTGTCCTATCATCTTATTTTGTGCTTTTTTGCCTTGTCTGTACTATGTCTTCTTTACTTTTGAACTGGCTGACTATTTTCTTTCTAGCCCCCAACCCCACTAGTTTAGAAACTAGACACTTCGTTTCTATTCATTTGTGGTTAGTTACAACTGCTAAAATATACACATAATGTATCCACAACTAAATTTTATCAATTTCTTTACTTTCCTCCCAAATAACATGCTATGTTCAATCACCTCCTGACTGGTCCATTATTGTTGACACTTATTTTGGTTTTTTAACCTGTGTTCTGAATCTGTGGGTTGGTATCTTTCATCTGTTCTAGAAAATTCTCTGTTTGCCATGTCTCCTAGCCTCTCTCTTATCTTGCATCTTTTCATACCACAGTGCTACATTCTGAATATTTTATTCCATTTTATCTTCCAATTTACTAATTCCCTCTTCAATTCTACCATTAAATTGCCTATTATAATTTCATTACTGTATTTTTTACTTTTATAAGTTATATTTGCTTCTTTTAAAATTTGCTTTGTCATTTTAACAGTTTTGCTCCTTGTATTTTCACTTGTGGCTAAGGCACTTGACTGCTAACCAGAAGGCTGGCAGTTCAAACCCACCAGCCACTCCTCAGAAGGAAGATGGGGCAATCTACTTCCGTA
>NW_006921595.1:6625864-6627027 GCF_000298275.1 Orycteropus afer afer | reverse complement strand
ATTTCACAGTTCATAACAGAAGGAAACAAAAATATTTGATGCACATATACAATGAAGAAATATAACAATCACAGTCCTCGTTTCTGCAGCTGGTCACATGGTCGTAGCTGATATTCAGAACTACCTTCTTCCACCACCCATTCTGTATTTCCCTTGCTCTCAGCAAGCATCTCAGCTGGTCGTGGTTCTTTGCCTGATGGGGTGACCCAAACCTTCATTCCTGAAGGGTCTGGGCCGTTAGCAGTCATATCAGAATTGGGTTGTTGTAATTTTCCATTGACTTTAATCACAGGGCATGGTAGTACTAAGAGACGTCCTAAAGAATCTCCTGTATTCCAGACATATTCTTCTTCACCTCCATTATGTAAAGCCAACCCAATTTCCCCTTGGTAATCAGGATCTATCACACCAGATAGCACAGTAATGCCCTTCTTTGTCTGTTGATCCAGAGGCATGAAGAAGCCAAAATGGCCGGGTGGCATTCTTAATTTCCAGTTCAGTGCAATCTGTATTATGTCTCCAGGTGGCAGTGTTCCTCCCTTTGGGGCTAAGATCTCCAGACCCGCAGAGCATAGGGTAGCAGGGACAGGAAGCAAAAATTTTTTGAGTGGGTTACTAGGGGAATAGTGAGTGGTACCACTCCCGTTTCCACCCCTTGGTTCCTGGACCCATGAATCCTGGCTATTGGAGAAACACAAGCATATACTGGACGCTGGTTTAGAGCATATACAGCCTCCTGGAGAACACTGCCCCAACCCTTCAAGGTACTGCCACCTAACTGGTGCCGTAATTGTGTTTTCAGGAGGCCATTCCATCGTTCTATCAAGCCAGCTGCTTCAGAATGATGGAGAACATGGTAAGACCAGTGAATTCCATGAGCATAAGCCCATTGTTGCACTTCATTTGCTGTGAAATGAGTTACTTGATCCGAAGCAATGCTGTGTGGGATACCATGATGATGGATAAGGCATTCTGTAAGTCCACGGATGGTAGTTTTGGCAGAAGCACTGTGTGCAGGGAAGGCGAATCCATATTCAGAATAAGTGTCTATTCCAGTAAGAACAAAACACTGTCCTTTCCGTGATGGAAGTGGTCCAATGTAATCAACCTGCCACCAGGTTGCTGGCTGATCACCCCACTCCTGGTACCAAACGTGTTAGACT
>NW_006921595.1:6621034-6621628 GCF_000298275.1 Orycteropus afer afer | reverse complement strand
AGTCAGGGCTGACTTGATGGCACACAACAACAACAACAACAAATTTAATTTAATTTAATATAATTTTTATATTGTGCCTGATAAATTCAGTAGCTGAAGTCTTTGCAGGTGGATTCTGCTGACTCTTTCATGACGGCCTGGCTTCCTTATGTTTTGAGATTTTTCTAATCAGAGCTGAAACAGCTTAGAAGTTCTCTGAGGGTTCTTGATGATCAAAGCAAGGTGGGCTCCTCTACAGAGAATCTTCATTTGTTTCTAGTAGGGACTACCAACTGGGTACCACTTTAGCTAAGTTCTTCATGTTTTTCTCATTATCCAGCTAGTATGAATTCTAGCTGCAAATCCATGGACTATCTTAAGTTACAAATTTTCTGGGAAGATTTATTTTTTTCTCTTCCACCCAGCTCCAATGTTTAAAACAGAAAATTTTCCATGGAAGAGCTTCAGTTTCTTCTAGCTCACAATTACCCAGAATATGTAAGCTTAGGGTGTCCCAGTTCTATGGTGGGAGGAACCTTTGCAAATTATATCATCCAACATGTGTGGGCTCAAGAATTTGCCTTCTGTGGCCCTGGAGACTGTAAAAACCAAATA
>NW_006921595.1:6560163-6620685 GCF_000298275.1 Orycteropus afer afer | reverse complement strand
CCCAAATCCTAATAATAATAATAAATAAAAAAAAAAAAACATAAATGAAAAAAAAAAAAGAATGAGAGGCTGGGAACCAAACTGCCTGGATTCCAGTGTCTGCACAGTATACTAGCTAGGTAGCTTTGGGAAGTTATTTAAACTCTCTGCCTTGGTTTTCCTACCTGTAAAATGGGTATACAAATAGCATTCTCTTCATATATGGTTTTTTTGTGAGGATTAAATGAATAAATACATGTAAAGCATTTAGACCATGCCTGGCCACAGTCACCATGCAAAAAAATGTTGTTGTTGTTGTTATTATTGTTAAATTTCAGTGCCAAGATGTGACCTTATAATACAGATGCTGACTTTCCGCTCCATAATATTGCTTCCTTGTATTAGCATGCTGTAAAATTAAACTCTACAAAATGTAATTTTACATTAATTTTCTGCCAATACATTAATTTTTATGAATCTACTATTTTAAAAAGTACACAACACACACAGATATATGCATAACAACAAATGGCAGACATACTCCATGGAACAGTCCTACTTACCCACTCTCCTAATTTAGGACCAAGAGTGAGCACGACGAAATGAAAAGGCATAAAATATAAATAAATAAATAAAGAGTAATTTTAATGATGGCTATTAGAGAGAATAGGAAACCCTGGTGGAGTAGTAATTAAGGCATTTGGCTGCTAACCAGAAGGTCAGGGGTTCAAACCCACCAGCAGCCACTCAGCAGAAGATGGATGAGCCAGTCTGTTTGCCAAAAGATTTACAGCCTTGGAAACCGAATGGGGATCACTATGAGTTGGAATCGACTCAATGGCAGTGAGTTTTGTTTTCTGTTTGTTTGTTTTGGTATTGGAGGGAGTCACCTGTTGCCATCAATGTAAACGTGAACAATTCTGTGGCATATTGATGAGAGAAAAAACTAGGGGTTAACTATGATTAGCCCTTGCTCTTACTAAACCTTATCAAGAGATAAGAGATACACAAATAGAGGCATAAGAGCTTTCAGGCTTGAAGTGGCTCTGTTAAGAGAGGCAGAAAGGCCACATGCTACAAATAACATAAAAAGAAGTATGTTGTTGTTGTTATTGGGTGTCATCAAATCAATTCCGACTCATGGTGGCCCCATGTGACAGAGCAGAGTTGCCTTACAGAGTTCTCTTGATTGTAGTCTTTACAGATCACCAAGTCTTTCTCTGCAGAGTCACTGGGTGGGTTCAAACCGCTAATATGTGATTAGCAGCCAACTGCTTAATACCCATTGCATCACCAGGGCTGATTGAACATAAGTATACTATGCAGATATTCAGAGACATACGTCTTTTCCAAGACAAGCTGGGAATTGATTTTAATGTATGATCATTTAAAAAGTAAGTTGTCAAAAATAAATCTCGCTCTCATGAAAACACAAGTTTAAATTGAGTACTCAGTCTACACTGCCAAAGTTGATGGATGCCAACACTTTAAGGTAGAGAGTAAACCCCGCAAGAGAAACCAGCTCCTGTTGATTTCTTTCTTTTTCTTTACAAGAACACAACAGAAGGTCTTTGGCTGAACTGGAATTTGGGGGTTGTGGCAGTTATCAATTCATTGTCACTCAACCCCAAATTCACCTTTTTGTAGTTGCAATGCAATAATGAATCCGACTCAAAAGCTTATCTTCACAGTGACCAAGATGTTATGCTTCGTCAGTAGAGGGCGCTGCAGGGACATCACAGTGGTTCCAGCACAAAGCATTTTGCATTTTTGTGCTCCAGCTTCACCATCTGTCAGTGGTGAGTGTTTATGAGGACATCTGGTGGTGCTGTGCCCCAGCCACATGACCAGAGCACACAGTCCTTCAGTGACCACTCCGCTCTGTCCTGGGCCCAGTAACTACCTCACCACAGCACTCTGACACAGACTGTGGGCTTCAGACCTTAGGCCCACAGTGATGTCCCAATTCCCTTTGCACTCGTGACCATCAGACAGCCTGTCTGCTCCAGAGCATATTTCCTGCTAGCTCAACAACTGTGGGTCACATCCAGCCCAAGCAACTCAGGTAACTCACCTGTCTTCCAGTGGGCTGTATCCACGCCCTCTCCAGTGCGGTCTGAACTCAAGCATCAGTTGTTCCATTTACTCTGCCCCTCCTTGGGTACTCTCTACAGCCTAAGAGTACCCTTCAGAGGTCTCTTCACAGCTTTATAGTTACTTTCCTATCTTAGCTTAAGATTCTTTATCTTAAACTTCTCCTGTTTAAAATGCTATGATGCTATGTTTCTGCCTCCTGACTGGACCCAGGCTGATAAAGTGGTTACTTCTAGATTTCAGAATTCATCTATCCATGTATTCTTTCCTCAGATACCCCACACATCATTGATTTTTTAAAATGATGCCTTTTCATGTACTTATAGCTGATATGTTGGTTAAATACCATGTTTCTCACATTTTAAAAAAATTCCTGAAGATCCAAGGAATATCTAACTAAGCTTATTTTTTTTCTTTTCTAGTATCACTTGAAAGAATTCAAAGCTCAGAACCCAGCTATATCCAAGGATTTAATTATTTCATTCCCTTTTCACACCCTGGGGCTTTTTTTTTTTTCCATTCACCAATAAGGGATATTCGTTGGTTCTTAATTTCAAATAACAAATAGAAGATTTCACTATGCCTTACTTTAAAACACTTTTTTACAGGAATTTCCAGATCCTAATTACTTCCAGGATAACAACTTGTAACTGAGATATTAAAAGTATGTTTTAAAAATGAATTATTTGTACATTTATTCTATGTTTATTGAGGACCCAGTATTTGCCAGATCCTAGAAATAGGAACAATGTCATGGGATGGCACAAATGGTTTGTACTTGGCTAGGTGCTCTGGTAGCATGGTACCTAAGGCATTTGACTGCTAACCAGAAGGCTGGTGGTTCAAAACCACCAGCCACTCCTCGGAAGGAAGGTTGGGCAGTCTACTTCCATAGTGATACTGCCTAGGAAACCCAAGGAGAGGTCGCTATGAGTCAGATCCAACTTGACAGCACATACTACCACCACCAACCGAAAGATTGGTGGTTTGAACCAACCTAGTGGTGCTGTGGAAGAAAAGCCTGGCAATCTCCTTCTGTATAGTTTATAGGCAAGAAAATCCTATGTAGCAGTTCCACTCTGACACATGGGGGTCATCATGATGTGGAATCGACAGCAGTAGATCTGTTTTTTGGTTTAGACTAGATACTGTAGCATAAAAAGATGAATGAGGCAACCTCTCTCCTCCTGTACTGAATGAGGACCAGAATACAAAGGAAAAATAAGAAGTACAAAATGAGGAAGACTTGGTAGCAAAAAGATAGCAGAAAGTTTCATAAAATAATCACCCTTGTAATCACCGACCAACATTTATTAAACACCTCTTCAGTGTACAACCTGTATATCCAGGGAAAGGCAGGATCAAATATCTTCAAGAATAAAAATGAAAAGGTTTAATATCCCATCAATTTGCACTTGGGTTCTTAAATTGAGAACTTAAATTGAATTTAAAAAATAAAACAAAACTACAACATAGCAGTTACTATACAAGAACATAAAAATGGGGCGATAGAGTATGCTTCATTTGTAATAGTTTCCCCTACTCACTGGTAATGAAAACAAGCAAATATATGGGATTATAATTTTTTAGGGCATCCAAGTTTCAGCAGCATGCAAATCACTTGACATTTTATAACTCCACTCTCAGTAACATTTGAGATTCTCTGTGTAAACAGTTTCCAATCTATATGCATCCCTTTGACATGTGAGAGAGGGCTCAAAAAATGTCACCCGTTTGAAAGTTACTGCAATCAAATTTCAAATGTAATGAGTTCCATCTAACATCTAAGCAGAGGGCTTCCACAGGACCATAAATAATGCACTAGTCTTTCTACCCCCAGAAAAATTATTCCGAAGTGTCACATCAGGTCAAAAGTAACTGCCAAGAGTTTTTTTTTTTTTTTTTTAAAGTAACTTGTAAATTAGCACATCCAAAAAAAAAAAAAAGATATGAAACTAACACTCCTTGATGACAAGAAAAACCTGGCCATATATTTACTTATTTCCATCTTTTAATTTTAAGTAGGTTAATTTCCCCAACAATAGAAATGTATTTCAAACCTCAGCACTTTCTTCTTTAGCCAGCCAGCAGGAAACCAGTATAAAATTTAAAAGAAGGAAACTGTGAAAATATTATATCAGCAAATGCTTTTTTTCAATTCTTATCCACTATGTGAGCAGAAAGCAGTATTTCTGAAAACTGATTAACTAGAAAAGAATGAAAAGAGATGTCATTCTACTTACTCCTCACACACTTGGCAAACAACTCGATTCTAAAATTTAAAAAAAAAAAAAAAGGTGTACAATGTATTCCAAAAAGGGGCTGCAAAATAACTTCTATAAATTTTCAAACTAACATCATGACAGTTGAGAAAATTTCTAGCAACACAAGTATTAAACAGGCTTCATAATTGCCAGGTAAAATATCAGGAATATGGGCTAAAACAGAAAGATCTTGTTATCATCTAATTCAGTCTCCTTTCACAAATTAGAAAACTGAGGACCATTTCTCTAAGAAATGCTCTGTTACTGGACTATGAGCAGGTGAAATAAGCAAGGTACAACTTTAGAGACACTGGAAGGTCACTCAGTCTTAGATGGCACTAACAGTCAAGCACTTGACAATTAATCAAAAAGTTGGTGGTTTGAACCCACCCAGAGGTGCCCTGGAAGAGAGGCCAGCCATCTGCTTCCAAAAAGTCACAGCCTTGAAAACCCTACGGAGCAGTTCTACTCTGCAACACATGGGGTCACCATGAATCATAATCGACTCAACATCAACTAATTTGGTTTGGTTTTGGAAGGTCACTCAGCCTTTACAATTTCTTGACCAGCCTCACAGGACATCTGTGATTGCACCATTAGAGATTCATTCTATTGGGTTGTACATGGTATCTAAGAATCACTTACAGATTATCAGCCCAAATTCATTCAAGGACTGTATCAGAATTACATTTAGGTTAAGCAGCTTTAGGGAAATGGCTGCATCGCTTTCACCTCTATAGCCCTCAAGCCTGGAAGACAATAACCCACAAACTGTGGTGTTGATGCAAATGGGTGAATAATCAGTCTACTTACTTTCTCCCTGAAGCACTAATATGGAATCCTTCGGGAACAGGAGTAGGAAGAGTATGCTTTAAATATGAGGAGAGGATAGATGGAAGCCAGACACGGGCCTGATTCAGTTGAGTGAAAGCTGGTGTTTATGTACGGGGGGTGGGGGTGGTAAAGGACTGGGTGAGGGAAGGCCAGAAAAGTGCCTCACCAGAGTTCTCTGGAAGGAGAGGTGAGGGAATGGAAGAAACACAGTGTTTCACAGATCTTCCTTCTCCTGACAGTGAAGAACCATAAATGTCATTATGCTATCCTAACGTGTGTTAAGTCAATGCAAGATGATTTAACAGCTTTGCAACTTTTTTGAAAAATTACCAGAAAATGTTTTAATTCTATTTAAAACACCATTAGCATGGTAGTAAAATCACAAGGGTTAATCTGATAGCCAAGGAGAAAGAAAAATGATCAAACCCACTTTGATGTCACTATCATGACTTTTTGGTTTTTTCATTCCCAGGATACTGTAATTCATATGGGATAAAACAGGCCCTGTATTGATCCTTTTTAAGTGGGAAAAAGCAGAGAAAATAAAACTACACCATGTTTTATTTGTGTTTTAACTATATAGTCTTTTCATTTCTCTTCCTTGTCCAATGTTATCTATCAGACTGACACAAAAGACACAAAGGAAAAAACAAAAAACAGTAGAGCTCCATCAGGCAAAAGTCCTACACCAGATGGACTGAAAAACTTGTCAACAGCACAGTGAAATGTTCACAGGACTACTGAATAAGTCTGAGATTTGCTAGCTCTCCTTACTCTGCTTTTGTTTTCATTCCTACCGGAACCCAGGACTTAGAAATGCTTGGGAAATTACCCTCTGGCAGGTCAGTCCTTTGTTTAGCCTATTACCTGACAGTTAACAGTTCTGATACACTGAAATCTAACACAAGCAACTACAGAAACACATCACTAAAGCTATAGAATTTCACCACAGGTATTTAATAAACATGTAAGGACCAAAGTGTATTAGTGGTTACCTGGGGCAGAGGGGATGAAGGGGAGTCACTGCTTATGCGGCACTGAGGTTCTTTCTGTGAATGGTGAGGGAAAAATTTGGAAACGGATAGTGATGGATGTTCAACATGATGAATGCAATTAATGTTGAAATGATGAATGCAAAAAATGTTGAAATAGTGAATGTTTTATGTATATTATTGTTGCTGTTAGTTGCTGGCAAGTAGATTTAGACTCATGGCAACTCCGTGGTGTGCAGAGTAGAAATGTCCCATAGAGTTTTCAAGGCTGTGACTTTCAGAAGCAGGCCTGTCTTCTGAGGTGCGTTTGGGTGAGTTCAAACTGCCAAACTTTTGGGAGTAATACAGCATTTACCCATTTGTGACATCTAGGATATGTCATGTGTGTGTATGTGTGTACACATCTATATCGATAGATAGATAGATATGAATACACACACACACACACACTTAACACAATTTTTAAAAAAACATTAAGAAGTTCTGGTGGCATAGTGGATAAGGTATTTGGCTGCTAACCAGAAAGTCAGTGGTTCAAACCCATCAGCTGCTCAGCAGAAGGAAGATGGGGTGATCTACTTCTGTAAAGATTTACAGCCTTGGAAACCCAATGGGGGTCACTAGGAGTTGGAATCAACGCAATGGCAATGAGTTTTTCTTTCTTTCTTTCTTTTTTTATTATAAGAACATTGGAAAGAACCTGACACAGGTGAGGTCAGGGCGGAAGTTAGAAAACACCAATCACAAATGATGGAAAATGTCAAACCACACAATGATGCTCAACTGAAGAACTGCAAGGTCTCTGTGCTGAACAGAGAGAGATGTTTCTTCCTGGCTCCCTCTTAGTATCTAACAACACAAATAACAGCACTCTGCAGAGGATGACTGCTGTTGCTGATTTTGTTGTTATTGTCATTGACTCTAACTGGGAAAGTCAATTTCAGATTCCATTTTATGACTTGAAACAAGATGACTGGCCTTTTGAAGAAAGGTTTTTCAAAATAAACCCACAAAATCCATCCAATGATGGTCTCCACTCATCCAGAGCCAAAAGAACTAGAAAACACACTCAATCTTCATTTTTCATGGATGTCTTATTTGCAAATTCGCCTACTCACTAAAATTTATTTGTAACCCCAAAATCAATGTTTACAGCACTTTTGCGGAAATATGCAGAGTGGTGAAAATGTGCATTTCCAGCTGAGGTCAGACAAGGAGACACTCTGAATTCTCGTTTCAGCTCTCACACTGTAAACAAGTGTACCTTCTACGGTCTATTTGGTGGCATGATTTGCTGCATTTTTATGCTTTTTGTTGATTTTCCTGTTTAAAATGGTCCCCAAGTGCAGGGCTGAAGCGCTGTCTAGTGTTCCTAAGTGCAAGAAGGCTCTGATGTGCATTATGGAGAGAACAAGCCTGTTGGATAAGCTTCATTCATACAGCAACACGAGTTGTAGTGCCACTGGCTGTGAGCTCAGTGTCAATGAATCAACAATATATACAAACTAAAGTATCAGAAATATGTAAAACAAAATTATATATTGACTAGTTGAGAAAAAAATGTTGTGACCAGAGGCTTGCAAGAACCCAATCCTGTATTTCTCCCAGATCAATGGTTCTGTAGTCCCTGAGTGTTCAGTGACTCTGTAGAACATTAACTATCACCAATACTGAGAATTGACTGTACCTACAGAATTTTGGTACAGGGCCAATCCTCATCTTTGCACCTGCCCTACCCTTGGACATGAGGGTTTCTGACAAGCAGCTGCCAACCATCCACAGACATGAAACCACCTGGATAAATACTAAAGGAGAAAGTCTTGGAGTCTGTCCACTCCAGCAATCTAAACAGAGCTTTAACATTCACTAAGTCCACTGCAGGAGATGGCAGGAAAGGCTGGGTTTATAGAGTTTGCTTCCTTTTAATGTCTGAATGAAAATGAATTGAGATAAAGATAATCCTCACAGAAAATGTATCCCTGCCCATCAGTGCAGGAGAGGGGGGCATGAGCTCGGCATCAGTAGGGCTCAATTCAACTGGCACCAATGGCTAAACTACTGGACTATTTCTCAGTTGGCAAATGTTGCTGCATACATATCCCCAAAGGACCTCCTTACTACTCCTGCCCTTGCTGCAATGCAACCGCTGGCCTCCCCATAATCAAGGAACTAAAGGGCCTATACACTGGCACAGCCAGGGGCCTATGGTAGCCAGGACCAAGGCTCCAGTCAGCATCCTATCTGGGGCTCCCCATGCCATACTGAGTGTTAAGTATTCTGAAAATATTTTGCACCTGGAAAACTTTGGAGGGCAAGTGATGGTGAATGGGCTGGGAAAACCTCTTGTTTTCTGCCCTCATCTAAGAAAATACAATAAAATAAGAGGGAATATGGGCTTTGGCCATGTAGAAAATGTAGCTAATTTGAACCAAACAGGGGTACCAGTTTGAACTAGTGAAATATTAGTGTCAAAAAAGGTTGTGAGGGGCCTTTGGCAAGGGCTCTACTAAATCTCCTAATTTTACAGATGAGGATATGGAGATGAGGGTAAAGTGACTCAGGTCACCTGCTGGTTAGTGCTAAGGACAGCAATGGAGCCCTAGGCTTTTGGCCTCAGTCTTTTCACTCTGGTTCCTTCCCCTGCCTCACACTGTTTCTCCTGAGTTACTTTAAAAATACAAATTATTTGTAGTAATTTCAAGTGTACTGAGAAACTGGACTAGGAGGTGAACAATATAAGATGCTGTTCCATTAAAACATAAGAATCTCCAATCAGCATGCAATTGATCCGTAAACACCTAGAAGCTTCGAACATATGCAAAATGGATTGGTTCTTTTAAGTAAACATTGTCCTTGTCATGTCAATTATACCACCCACCTAATGAACAAAACCTTTCCTAAACTGTGCTCCCCGCCCCCAGGCCTTGCCAATGATCCCACTGCCCAATTATTGGAATACCATTAATGAGATTTGGTTCTACTAATAAACTAAAATTTTAACCAATGCTACATGAAAATCTCATGAACAGGTTAAGTACAGAAAATGTGGAGATTAAAATTTCAGGTTTTAACTCATCTCTCCATATATGCAACATGGAATAGAGCGATAACAGGCCTGTTGTTGGTGTTGTTATGTGCCGTCGAGTCGGCCCCGACTCATAGCGACCCCTCCTTGGGTTTCCAAGGCAGTATCACTACGGAAGTAGGATTGACCAACCTTCCTTCCGAGGAGTGGATAACAGGCCTAGGGAATATTATTTTAAAAAGAGGGGGAGTGGGGAGGAGAAAAAGAAAACACTTATCATAAAGCACGTATCAAATAATCTGTTGGCAATTTTGTTTAAAGTCATACAGTCTTTTGAGGCATTAACAATTGCTCATATTTCCCTCTGGAATTGCAGAAAAGCTGGCTCTAATAGCAAAGACAAATGGCCCAGACCACTGACTGAGTCATCTCCAGGTACGGTTTCAAAATGCTGCCTGATACAGAAACTATACATGAATGAATGTTGCACAAAACGTGATCTCAACCTGCACTGGAAACTTAGTCCATGGACCTTGCTTCATTTCTAAGAAGTTCCCAAGAAACAGGTAATTAAGTAGGAAAATAACTGGCCCTCAGCTCAGAGATTCTCAGAGCAGGGAGTAACTTACATACATCCAACTTAACCTGTTGGATAAGGCAGAGAGAAGCGAATGAGCACCACGACAACCAACGGCGCCGACAGTGGCAGAGCGGGGGCTCGAACCAGACTGGGGGGCTCCCAGCTCAGGGCTCTTACCTCTCCATCATACTGCCTCATCTTTTCAGTTTTAGTTAAAAGTGAAATCCCTCACCCATTCAGCTCTTTGCACAAGAGTCTCATGTTCTACGTTATTATTATTATTTTTTTAATGTGGTGATATGAGTTCCTCAAATAAATTAGATATTTGTATCCTTTGAATTTTCTCTTGAGGGTGCCATGAGAAACAACAGAGCCTACACTTTCCATGAAGTCCCAGGGTGGTGCAAAAGATTAAGCACTCAACTACTAGTCAAAAGGTTGGCTGTTTGAACCCATCCAGAAGTGCCTTGGCACACAGTTCTGGTGACCTGCCTCCTAAATCTCACAGCCTTGAAAACAGTTCTACTCTGTACACATGGAGCTGCCTTAAGTCAGAATCAACTGGAGGGTAGCTAATAACAGCAACCCTTTTCACTTCACCAAAGACAATCCTAGGGACTTGAGGCAAGTGTCTCATCTTCCCTAGTGCTCCTGCTACCTGCCTGCTAACCAGTTTTAAGAAGCAAAGGACAAGTTAGCTGTCTTATGAAGAGAGATTGACTCACATTTCTGGAGTGCAATATACTTAGGATAGGCCCAGGATTTCTGGGTCTCTATTACATTCAAAATACCAAGAGAGCATTTCTCTATGCTTGGAATCACAGAGGAAATAAAATTTGTGCTCCAGCATCTCCTCTCAGACTTTTATGAAGAATACAGATACTGCAGCTTCACCTACCTTCCAAATTGCAAATGATCCAACCATCTTTTGATGATGCACCATTTTTACTTGTTCAGTGCCTTCAAATTGGTTCCAACTCACAGCAATCCCATGCACAACAGAACAAAACACTGCCCGGTCCTACACCATCCTCACAATCATTGCTATGGTTGAGCCCATCGTTGCAGTCACTGTGTCAATTCATCTCATTGAAGGTCTTACTCTTTTTCACTGACCCTCTACTTTACCAAGTATGATGTACTTCTTCAGGGACTAGTTCCTCCCAATAACATGTCCAAAGTATATGAGACTAAGTCTCACCACCCTCCCTTCTAAGGAGCATTATGACTGCACTTCTTCTGAGACAGATTTGTTCACTCTTCTGGCTGTCTATGGTATATATAATATTCTTCGGCAACACCATAATTCAAAGGCATCATTTTTCCCCTGCTCTTCCTTATTCACTGCCCATGCCTCCATTGAGGGGGCCAAATTTCTTGGCATCTCGATTATGTCTAAACCCAACAACCAGTGGGAACCAAGGCTACATGCTCTAACAGTTAATTTCTAATTGCAATCCCTGGGGTCTTTTCCACATCATTGTTTTCATCTTTTGTTCATAACTACACCAACAGTTAAGAAGGGAGAAAGGAACTTATTTTCAATCCAGCTGGTTCATAGAAGATCACTAAGGAGGCCTTTAGTGTTAGACTTTGTCCCATTTTTTCTCTTAGAGACATCAGGGCATAGCTTAAGGCTCAGTTCACATTAGTGGTGTTGAGTGGGGAGCAGTTTTCTCAAAACCTCACCCCTTCAAGTCTAACAAACTCTCACTAGTCACCAAAGGAATCCCACCCACACCCCTTTTCACCAGTCTGTCTGGGCCTGGAATGTCTGCACACCTGATCTTGAGGTCCACAGACCTGAACAAAAGTCAGAGTGCAAGCTTCTTATTCTGGACATGGTGCACCTTCTCTGGGTTGCCTCTCCCTGCTCACTGCAAAGGGCACTTTTTACAAAGTCTGTGCACATGTGGAGAGCCCAGAGCTGGCAGTCATCCCAGGGAAAGAGAGCTTTCCTGTTGCTAGGAGGCCTTGATTGAGCCTCATCCTCAAACAGCTGTGACCCTTTTTCCTCATTTATTTTCAAGCAATTAGAACTCCAGATTGATATCATTACTGTAATCTTCCCACATTGTGTTTAGGAGATGTTTTTTTTTTTTCCTATCTTTAAGATTTCGTATATCTACCCAAAAGAAAAGAATAGTCTAGGGACAATGCATACCTCATGGAAATGACCTGATAGGTTTTCATGTCTTAAAAAGCCAAATACTTGCAAAGAAGTTGAAACACACATGTGGCCACAGTCTTCCCTCTATTTACTTCCATGCCCACAAAGGAAAAGAAGAAAAGAAACTGTAGATATTTGCAAAGGTTTTATGAAATAAGAGCTTTGGCTAAGCAAGTGTTTTTGAAAATATTTGAACCATTCAAATAGAACAGATGTTTCTGCAAAATTTTCTACCATCCATCCAGTCACTGCAGTCCCAGGAGTGTTTCTGCCCAACACCCAGCTCCTAGGCCAGTTGTCAGTGGCAGTGGGTCTGAAAAACATTCCCCAAATCATCTAGCCCTTCCTACAAGTTAGTTGTTGTTGTTATGTGCCGTCGAGTCAAACCCGACTCATAGCGACCCCTCCGTGGGTTTCCAAGGCAGTATCACTACAGAAGTAGGATTGCCCAACCTTCCTTCCGAGGAGTGGCTGGTGGGTTTGACCACCAGCCGTCTGGTTAGCAGGCAAGTGTCTTAGCCACTTAGAAGCAAACTCTTATTTTTATTTGCGTACGCCACGTCCCATGGGTAGAGGAGGCCAGGACCCCTGGAAGACTACTACAAGGGAGCTCTGGCATCTGAGCAGTACACAGGGCTAGACGTCAAGGTGAAGGCAGCAGGAAGGAACTCAGTTCCCTCCACAACATTCAACAAAGCCTACAATTTCACAAGTGCAAGCTTGTTTCTCACTATGTCCTGAAACATGAAGGTCATCCAAAATCCCCTATTAAAACGTGAGCTCCTCGAGGGCATAGACTGTGTTTTCATTCATCGTTGGATCCCCAGCACTAGCACCCTGCACATGCAGAGCAGACACTCAATAAATCTGAGTGACTGGAATTAAAACTACAAATACCTCCGTGGGAATAGAGCCATGAACAGGAAGGCATCTTACCTAGCAGTGGCTGCCTGTGCTTGCTTTTACCTGCAAGATAAACAGAGTATTTCTACATGGTGAGTACAGCTATTTAACATGGGATCAGGCTGGTTTTCCCACCATATGAAGATCCAGCATCCCTGCATGTAGTCAAACACCCTAACTGTCAACAAACAATAATTCTGGTGTGATACGAACAGGCTCCAAACTAGAGTCAAGAGCACAGTATGGTGTGGCACCAAAACAGACTGCTGAGAGTGCTACAAGTTGCAGGAAAGTCCCCAAAATCTTATGAGAAGAGTTCAGTTCATGGCATATTTCCTCCTCATCATTGATCCACCAGAACAAAGAAAGAATATCTTTAGCTGATAAACTTCTGTCAACCACATCACAGTTGTTGTTGTTGTTACGTGCCGTCTAGTCAGACGCAACTCATAGCAACCCCTTCTTGGGTTTCTGAGGCAGTATCACTACGGAAGTAGATTGCCCAACCTTCCTTCCAAGGAGTAGCTGGTGGGTTTGAACTTCCAGCCTTCTGGTTAGCAGTCAAGTGCCTTAGGCACTATGCTAAGAGAGCTCCTACATCACAGTTAAGAGTCTACAATTTAGCAGACAAATTCAAATTCTTTTGAAAATCCTGCCCTACCTGCCTCAAAAAACCTTTAGTCCTTTTCCCCACACTTTTAAATTACACTCTTGCTGCTGCTTTTCTTTTCTTTTTTTTTGAAGTATAACTATATATATAATGTATATACACACACGTTGTTGCTAGGTGTCATTGAGTAGGTTCCAACTCATACTCCATGTATAACAGAACAAAATGTTGCCCGGTCTTGCACCACCCTCACAAAAGTAGCAGGACCTCTAACATTCAGTTACTGCAGATAAACTGCAAAACATTGTGAATCTTGGTGAGGAAGGTAATTAATCTAATTGCACTGAACACATAAAGGTTTCAAGTGGATAAAACTGCATCCTGGGACACCTGAGCCCACCACAATGCCAGCCCCATTTAGCAAATGTGCGGTTGAAAATAAGGCAGTCACAAAGAGCTCATCTTTTCATTTTACAACAGGATTTCCTTCATCATACCCTCAAAGCAAAAAACCAAACTCAACCCACTTTCATGGAGTTGATTCTGACTCCTAGTGACCCCGTGTTACACAGCAGAACTGCTCCATAGGGTCTTCTGGGTTCTAATCTTTTACTCAAGCACATCTCCAGGCCTTTTTTCTGTGGTGCCACTGGGTGGGTTCAAACCACCAGCCTTTCAGTTAACAGGTGAGCACAAACCACTTGTGCCAGTTATCACACCCTCAGACCCCTATAAGAAGAAGCAACCTATAAAATTATATCCGATTAAAAACTCTAACATCAAAGTTGGAAAACTGCTTGATTTAAGACTTAATCAGCTTAATTGCAAGACACTACATGTCAGCAGCAAAACACACCAAACCCCAGCTGCTCCTCACATCAGAGTTGAGATATTTTACCAAGAAGTAAGAATCAGTCAGTATATCACACAAATTTCTGGAGAAATTTCACATTCTGTAGGTGACTGATCCATCAGATGATAATACATCTCATCAAGTCAGTCAGAAAGAACTACACATGTTTCTAGGGGGAAAAAAACTTTCCTTTTTCATTTTCTGTAGGTGATTGACTAGCTAGATAAGAATACCACATCCCATCTTCACCAACATTGACTTCTCTGTACACCCACCCACATTTTCCAAAGAAAGCAGAGGAAGCTTCTTTTGATTTGCATGCAAATTATTACTGCTCAGGTTCCACAGGGGAGAGTAAGTGCCCTTTTTTCCCAAATGCTTATGGTACAGTGTTTTGAGGTATCACATATTTAACATGCGGTTGGTATGAGTTCTTCCAAAAATCTGGAATAAAGCCTCTAATGACAAAAAGGAGCTGATTATTGGTCAGAAAAGAGGAAATGTTAGATTAAAGAAGAAATCAGTGATCCTGGAAGTGTAACATTACAGTCTGAACTCATGAGAGAATATGGTATGTGCATTACCCATGTTTCTGGTTCAGAAATCTACCAAGATGAGGAAAGGCACAGCAGATGAATGCAGAAAACATACATGGCTTACATAAACTGGATCCCACTACAAATATAGTGCTATAATGCCTAAGGCATTTGACTGCAAACCAGAAGGCTGGCGGTTCAAACCCAACAGCCACTCCTTGGAAGGAAAGAAAGTTGGGCAATCTACTTCCGTAGTGATACAGCCTCAGAAACCCAAGACGGAGTTCGCTATGAGTCGGATCCGACTCGACAGTGAGGTTTTCTTTTTTTTTTTTTTTGGTTACAAATATGGTGGGTCTGCTTCAAATACAGATTGCAACTTAACCCTGCAGCTGCTGTATTTGCCCTTGAGCCAGTTCTTTCATGTCAGTGGGAAAGTGTGATAGTGTTGTCAACCTAGGGTATGAAACTGCCTTGGAACATACTGCTATAATCAATTTTCCCCAAACCAACTGAACTGTACAAATGACAGTATGTAATTAATAATTAATGAAATTAAAGAAATGGCATGAGTCCACTGTAGAATTTAATCTGTTCAAGCTGAAGAACAAAGTCCATATTAAATAACTGTTACCATATTTATTTATGGATATGCCTAAATAGCACAAAAGGAGCTCTGGTGGCATAGTGCCTAAGGCATTTATTTGACTGTTAACCAGAAAGCTGGTGGCTCAAACCCATCAGCCACTCCACGTAAGGAAGACTGGGCAGCTACTTCTGTAAAGATTTACCACCCCAGAAACCCAAAGGGGGTCCTTATGAGTTGGAATTGACTCAATGGCAGTGAGTTTGAAATAGCACAAAACAATTCCCAAACTCAGATCTTTAATGTAAATTTGCACAGGCTGGCTTACTTTACCACCTCTGAGATACACAGCCCTAAGACATACAAATGGTTGTAGAAAATTTTTTAAAAAAAACCTAGGCATAATTGTAAACATTAGAAAAGATAGATGAACACAAAGAAGAAAATATAAATCACTCCGAATTCAGCTCCTCCCACCACCACCAAAAAAATCACCTCAGTTAACATTTTAGAAGATACAAAAATTTAACAGTGGTTGCTTTAAAAAAGTTAGGACTGGAAGGAGAGGATTAGTGGAAGATGGTTTGGTTTTCTTTGTACTTATTAATTTTTTTATCATGCATGTATTACAATTTTAATATTTAAGAAAAAAACTAGTTGGGGGTCACATGTTGATTTGGGTAAGGGGAAGGATGGTACGGTAAGAGTCTGTGACCAGCATGATGACACTGGAAAATGGAAAGACACTGAAACATACACAGAAGATAAAGACAACAAAGGCAAATACTAGTACAGGCACAATACTGCATTACCACTAACACCAAATACCAGGCTACAGATAAATACATAGACAACTGAGAAGAGCAGGTGGGGGTCAGCAAACAGTAATGTACCCTAGACTAAGGATAGATTTAGCTGAAGATAATCTTACATAGATACTGGGAGCTCTGGTGGCATAGTGCCTAAGGCACCTGACTGATAACTAGAAGGCTGGCGGTTCAAACCCACCAGCCACTCCTCAGAAGGAAGGTTGGGCACTCTACTTCCATAGTGATACCGCCTCAGAAACCCAAGGAGGGGTCGCTATGAGTCGGGTCTGACTCTACAGCACATGACAACAACAACAACAACAGTACTGCCATTCTGGTTAGCAGTCAAGTGCCTTAGGCCCTATGCCACCAGAGCTCCTGACAGCAGTAGTGTTGTTGTTATGTGCCGTCAAGTCGGACCCAACTCATAGCGACCCCTCCTTGGGTTCCTGAGGCAATATTACTACAGAAGTAGATTGCCCCATCTTCCTTTCGAGGCGTGGCTGGTGGGTTTGAACCGCCAGCCTTCTGCTTAGCAGTCAAGTGCCTTACGCACTATGCTACCAGAGCTCCTAACGGCAGTACTAGTGATACAAAACTGTTGTTGTTGTTGTTATGTGCCATCGAGTCGGCCCCGACTCATAGCGACCCCTCCTTGGGTTTCCAAGGTGGTATCACTACAGAAATAGGATTGCTCAACCTTCCTTCCAAAGAGTGGCTGGTGGGTTTGAACCGACAGCCTTCTGGTTAGCAGTCAAGTGCCTTAGGCACTATACCACTAGAGCTCCTGATACAAAATTAGCCATACTCATTATAGAAGCAATAGAAGACAGAGTTGGAGTAACCTCTCAGGGACAACAAAACACCTTGAGAGAATCACTGGGCCTGCTGACTCAGGACCACAGTAATGGGGAACATCAGGCTCAATTGGTACAACATACTACATAAAAATCTTGTTCCACAACCTACTTTGGTGAGTAGTGACTGGGATCTTAAAAGCTTTCGAGCAGCCATCTAAGATGCAACTATTGGTCTTCTCTCATCTGAAGCAAAGAAGAATGAAGAAAATCAAAGCCATCTGGAAACAATTAGTCCAAGGATATGATAGACCTCAAGACCAGAAGAACTAGATGGTACCTGCCTACCAATGTCAACCACTCAGGAAGTGATCAAAACTGGAAATCCTGGATAGGGTGAGAAGAAAAATGTGGAACAAAATTCAAAAACACAAAAATGACCAGTATTACTGGTCAGATGGAGTCTGGTAGAATCCCCAAGACTATGGTCCCAGGACACCCTTCGGGCCTAGGATTGGACTCACTCCCAAGGATTGGTTCTCAGGCCAATGGTAGAGAGACTTGCATGCAAAACACCTACCCCAGGGTGATGCATCCACCTACTATAGAGAGATACACCCCTTAGAGCAATCGGCCATGGGGCACCAGAGGGGCAGCTATCACACGGAGGGAAAGCTGGGCAGACAGGAGTGCAGAGTTAAGAAGGGCACAGGGAGGGGGTGGTCACAGGGATGGGAGGGGAGGAGAGTGCATTATGGTCGGGATAGTAATGGGGTGTGAAAACAAATGTACACAAACTGTTGAATGTAAAAAAAAATTTTTGTTCTGTAAATTTGCTCCCAAAGCACAATACATAAAATAATAATAAAAATAAATTAGTGCTAACACTTGAGCTGACAATTTTATATGAGAATAACTCTTCTACTGCTAGCTCATTTTACTGGCATTTAGAAATTGAGATTTGTGATAAAATAAACCATTCTGGAAAAATTACACAGAGCAAAACAAAACAACCTGGCTAGCTCATCAACGTATGTATATGTCCCATTATCCTCACTAAGAGTGAGCTGGGTGATGTTCGTCCAGTACAGCGATGGTCTGTCCAAATCTACTGATTAGTTTTCCCCTTGTCTCTATTTCCTCAGGATCCTCTACTTCATAAGGGAATTTTGTGAGTTTTTTGTTATTTTCTCTTTATTTAGCCGTAGAGTGCTATACCGATTTTACTAACTTACATGCATGAGTGGTGATACTACATATTAATATGGTGAACTTAAGGAATCTTTTTTCTTTCAAGATCATATATTTAAAAAATAATTGGCAGTATAGGGTAAAATGGGATATAAACACCTCCAAATAATTTATAGATTAGAAAAAAAAAAAAAAAAGAAAAGAAAATACTTTATATATACAGGCACATACCTTCCAGATTTTTTGCTGGATTGATTTATAATTGTGATTTGGGTGAAAGTTTACAGAGCAAATTCATTTTCCATTCAACAGTTCAAACATTTTGTTCCATAACACTGATTGCAGTCCCCATAATGTAACAACTCTCCTCTTAGTTCCTCCCTGTGGTTACCTTTTCCCTGTATCCTTCTTTCCTATGCCTATCTGCCCTCTGAGCTATCTCCCTATGCAAATATTGCCCTTATGATCTTCCATGCTGGTTGTTCTAAGGTGCGTACCTACTTGGTTTAAATGTCACTGTACAGGTCTGTCCATTGTCTGCCTGGAAGCCACAGGGGTGAGTTCAATTCCAGGCCTGAAGGGTGACCAGGGCCCATAGTCTCGTGGGTTTTACCAGTCTCTATCAGACCAGTAAGCCAGGTTTCTTTTTTTAAGATTTTGAGTTTTGGTCCACATTTTTCTCCCACTTTATCCAGGATCTCCTATTTTGATCCCCTTTGGAGTGGCTGACACTGTAGCCAGGCACCATCTAGTTCTACTGGTTATGTATTTTTAAAAAATCTGAAATTCTGATTACATTGTGTAAATGATCAAAAAAAATTATTTAGGAAAAATACAAAGGGCGAAAGGGCAGTATTTGCACAGGGAGACAGTTCAGAGGGCAGAGATGTATATGAAAGAGGGATACAGGGAAAAGGTAACCACAGGAAAGAACTAGGAAGAGAGCTATTACCTTGTGGGGATTGCAATCAATGTCATGAAGCAATATGTTTGAAATGTTGAATGGAAAATGAATTTGCTCTGTAAATTTTCTCTCACTGTCCTCTTTCATTCAACCTCAGCAGAAAAGAAACTCCAGCTGTGCCTCAGGATGACGAATGTATGATTTTTATAATTAGCACTACCCTGAAGGTGTGACCGACAACCTTTCTTTTACACAAAATACAACATAAATGTTTTCTAAATTCACTCATCTGAGGTGGAGAGGACCCTGGAGATGCATCCAATCCCCTACATTTCTGCACAGACAACCAATGTCTAGAAAGGTCCTGCAGTTTTGCCGTAGCAGAGTAGTAATGCCAGCTCCTGCTGGGCGCCACACTCCCCTGACTCCCCGCCCACTCCAGCCAGGCCTGTTAGCTGTTAGGCTCCTCCATATCTGCAGCTTCTCTTATGAGATGGAGGCTTAGGCCTCAGAAGTGTCCTGCTGTGACCAAAGACCAAAAACCGGGAGCTGCCAGACAGACTGTGATGACTTTATGCTATGTCTGTCTGTCTGACTTTCTTTCTCTCTCCAACTCTCTCTCTCTCTCTCACACACACACACACACACACACACAGACACACAGGTGTGCAGAGCGCATCTAAGGTTCACAAACCAAAGTCAGGACCACATTATTCTCAACTTGACTCTTGGTACCTGAATCTCTGCATTTTGTTTTATTTTAGTTTTAAATCAAAGCAGTTTGTTGGGGTAAGCCTCCTAATGATTTGGGCTAAAGCTCTCTCCCCTCTACCACGGACAATTTCACAAAATGTACTTAAAACCACCGAAGCATACCGCCTTTTGAGGAATAACGAACCCTTACGCCTAATCATGCCGCATATACCTGTTTATGTCCATGATTTTATGTCTACATCATTCTCCCTGTCGGGGGAATGCTGGCTGGTATCCCCCGAGGGATAACTGCTCTTTTGTTGCTCCTTTTCAAAGTAACTAATCTTTTCCATGCAGAAGTCCGGATTTGTGAATTCTTCTTTGCAGTGACTCACTGGAGAGAAGGTTCAACCACAATCTCATAACGTGGTCAGAGGGACTGATAAGGAGTAAAACTTCATAACATAAGTGGAAATAAAGTATAAGGAAAAGAAACCCAAATGCTAAATAAACCCAATCATTTAAGTTAGAGTAGGTGGTCAAAAAGGAGAACAGTTTACTTCAGTTTAAAAAAGCAAAAACAAACCAAAAAAAACAAGTGAGGCTTTTCCCCTCTAACTGTATTCTACCACTTTCTTATACTTCATAAAAATATAGTCAAACAAAGTATTATACAGTAGCCACTGACTGCAAAATTTTCCACATGCCTCACATTTACCTATGTGTTGCTATTTTTACAGGCCTCTGGGAGATATGCCAGAATGATGTTTAAGTTATTTGGCCTAAATATGGTGGGCTTTTTTTTTTTTTTTAAGGGGGGTCCCAAATAATTTGATAAGTCAGGATCATAATATTAGAAGAAAGGCCATTAAGTGTTAGTTCAGGTTACTGGATGAGGTCACTTGTGGCAAAATTTAGTAATTATTTCTTTCACAGGAGTAGCTCCAAAGTTTGAGTGTTGGAAAGTTGAAAGTCTTGGAAGAGTTGAAACCTGAAATGAGCTTTCAATGTTATATGCACAACACCTTCAAAGGCCAACAAGAAAACAATATTCCGTGTGAAGCACAAATCCAAGCTGAAGATCAGGGCAACAAAAGAAATTCATAGGGCTCAATAAATAAATAAATAAATAAAATTTATATATACACATATACACTATATATACAATACACACAAATATGTATGCGTGTGTGTGCATACACGTGTGTGTATACATGCACATATACACATATACACATATACACAAGCAAAAAAAGGGAGAGAAATTTTTAGTCTAAGGAATAAAAAGGATGAAAAGATTCATGGCTTGGTAAAGTATAATTGTATTAGAAGAAACAGACTGCTTGAAAAAGCTTACTGTTCAGCATTAAGGAGTTTAAAAAATAATTTTTATAGTTATTCAGAACTTTTTACATACTATGGCAGCTAAGGTATCTGACTGCTAAAGAAAGTTGGTGGTTCAAACCCACCAGCCACTCCGAGAAAGCAAGACTGAACAATCTATTTCCGTAAAGATTTATTGCCTCTGAAGCCCAATGGGAGTCGCTATGAGAAGGAATCAAGTAGATGACAGTGGGTTTGGTTTTTGGTTTTTATTTCTCATTAATGAGGACATCTGCACCTTGCCCATGATGTGAAATTATTTATTTTTCTATTGCACTTCAAATGAAATTGAATTGACACTATTATACACAGCCTCATTTCAGGACAAAATCTTCTAGTCACTGGAGAATCCACTGTGTATGACCAACCCACAAACACCAAATGAGTCTATTAATGATCAGTCCAAGTGCTTATAAAAAAATGTCAACCACTAACAACAGTAATAATTACTCCTGAATTACATCCTCATATTCTAGGGAAAAAAAAAAAAATCAAGGGTAAAAGATTAAAAAAGCAAACAAACAAACAACTAAACCCACTGCCGTTGAGTTGATCCTGACTCACAGCAACCCCTCCTTGGGTTTCTGAGGTGGTATCACTATGGAAGCAGATTGCCCAATTTTCCTTCCAAGGAGTGGCTGGTGGGTTTGAACCACCAGACTTCCAGTTAGCAGTCAAATGCCTTAGGCACTACACCACCAGAGCTCCCCTAAAAGAATAACATGACCCTTGAAATAAAATCTGCTTTTAAACAATTTTCCTCAGAAACTAAGTAACAGCGAAGAGAAGAGATAGGGTTGCGGGTACAGCCTTTGGAGCCAGGCTGGTATGACATCTCATTTCAAACTATGACCCAGAAAATTAATGACTCTCTTTGAACCTGTATGTGCTTAGGTATAAAGCTAGTATAACAATATCTACCTAGTAAGGCTGTCTTAAGGATTATCTGAAATGACCAATGTAACTCACTTGATGAATAATATCTCTCATCACTACTATAACCCAGTAGTGACAGAACAAGGCTTCTCCCTTCTCTTAGGCCACCAAACCAAAACCCACTGCCATCGAGTCGATTCTGACTCATAGCAACCCTAGAAGGCAGAGCAGAACTGCCTTACAGGGTTTCCAACCAAGGCTGTAATCTTTATGGAAGCAGACTGCCATGTCTTTCTCCCGTGGAGCGGCTGGTGGGTTCGGACTGTGACATTTCTGTTAGCAGCTGAACGCTTAACCACTGTGCCATCAGGGCTCTCTAAGCTCATGAATTAATTCACAGTAAGTCAAGTGCCTGACAGTGTGCTGACCTATCCCAAATATATAAAAATTATTAGTTAATAAAAACAAGGTTTTTATTTTAAAATTTTATATAAAAATGCATTATTTGAAAATAATTTAAAAATATGTATAAAGTAAAATAATAAAACATACTTCCCCCAGTCACACTTATTTTTAATTCTTCTGACCCTTTCCTATGCACCTATCAATGCATATTGTAATTGGTTTTCCTCCAAAACCAGGATCATGCTGTACACACTATTGTGTAAATGGCTTGCTTTATTCAGTAATATGTAATAGACAAAATTCCGTTCTTTTTAATGGCTACATAGTGTTGCCTATAGTGAATATACTTTATTTAAACACTCTCATTTTAATGGGTATTTAGGTGAATCCAAGTTTTAGAATTGAGGAAAAAAATTGTGCTATCCAAGCTTGTACCTGCATCCATGTTCATTTAACATGAATAATTTCAGGGTGGATTTCTAGAAATGAGCTAGCTAAGACCGTGACTGACTTTAAACTTAATTTGACAGTGGTTATCTTGATCACAGTGACATCAGATCATAAATAAGATCGTAGTGACATCATAACAGGAGGGACACAAGATAAAGCACTGCCATCCACATTCAGAGCATTTTTCTCTTTCTCAAAACAGACCCGTTGTACAGGGATGCCTTCTTCACATTCTTAGTGCAGAGACAAAGCTGACATGCTTAAGAGTACATGCTTAGGATTCTAGACTTGGTTTAACTCAAATAGCCTTGATTGGATGGGGTCCCTCTGCAGTATTAAAACTGCTCTAATTGCATTCTTCAAGCCAGCTGAAGGCTGACAGCTTCCGCTCCCGGCTCATTATCAGAGCACTTCAAGGGGCTCCATTATGAGCAGGGCACCTGGTCCAAATTTATTTCAACGGCCCAGAGCAAAATGGGAAGGTGCTTAATGTTCAACCACAATGGTGACATTTTTATGAGATATCCAAGGCTCAGAAACAAATAAATGAAAGGTTTGAAAGGAGCACGAACAGAAACTGTGACAATAAAAATTCAATGTTAATATATCAATTTTAAAACATATACCACCCATACATTTGGGGTAAGGCCAAAGGTTCAATTCAGGCTAACCAGAAAGAAAGAGGAGAAAAGTATCCATATTCAACTCTTCCCATGACAGTCTTGGCTAAAAACACCGTTGAGATTCTAAAAATATTTAATTCAAGAAAAGCAAAATGAGATGCTGACTCTGAATTATGAATAGGGTAACAATTTCCTTCACACCAACGTGTGAAGGAAAGAAAACTCAACCAGAATTTGTAGTGCTAGTTCTAAATGTACGATTTTCCTACTTTTTCTGGTTTGCTTACATAATTGATGTCTTTCTTTCTTAAAAAATACCCTTGTGGAAATTAACAAATAACTGATTCCTTCCACAAATGTTGCCATAAGAAAACACTGTGCAAATATGTATGTAGAACTTTCAAATAAATGTATAACAGGAAAAATTTCCCAGGTAGATCATAGCAGGTCCAAAGTAAACATTACATCCTATTGCATAAAGCCCTATCTAGAGACTTCTTGTCAAAGGGGATTTTGCTTTCTGTGACTGAGTATTTGCAGAGGACTTAGTATGCAAACGACAACCAATTTTAAAGCCCCACAAGCCAGCTGCAGAGCATTAGCAAGCTCTACACTCCACTAAAGAATCTGTTCAAAGAAACGTTTCAAATAAATATTTGTACTCTTTTACTAAACACAACAATGACACTCATATTGGAATTGTAAGAAAATGATGAATGAAAAATTATAACACTGGCACTTTACAATGGAAATGCTGACTAAACTAGAACGAGGGGACTTGGAAGACTCCCTAAACGTTTAGTCTCTTAAGAGAAAAAGGAGGATAATTAATCAACCACACTGGGAAATTTTTTTTCAGCTATTAGTTGCTTTAGGTATTGTAATTTTATCTTTCTCAAGCATTTTCCTTATTAAGCCGACCATGCAGATGTGTAGTACATTAATTGGCCAGACTATAAAGGCTTTAATTATTTTACTGATTTAAAAAGGCAATTAGGCAGCACCTATTTTTCACTTATTGATTATACCTACCCTAGTTTCAGATCTGAATTCATGAATCATCATGCAACTGGTATAACCAAAAGGTGCTATTTGAGGCTTTTATTTATTTCCTTCAACAAACGAATAAAAGCACTTAAAATTAATTACGGATAGAATCACTTTAACTACAAAAACAAGGTGGCAAAATCCCTTTGGAATAAATTCTGTGTGTAAGTCACTTAGCAAAGTGACCACTTGCCTGACTGCCTACTGGCCGCCCAGTTTTAGGTCCTGGAATTTAGGGAAAATCTTCATCTGGTTGCCCAAAAACCATGCGTGTTTCCTTAAGTTCTGATTTAGCCTTGGTTGTGGCCTTTATTATGTTCTGAAACCACTTACATGGGGAGGGTGGAGCTCTAGGAGTCTGTAGGGAATGTCTAAACACACCATGGAGACTGGAGGAGTGGTCTCTGGATTATGTATCTGATCGGTCCAGGTTTCTCCTTCACTTTGAGCCCTCCTCCCCATCTCCTTAAACTACTTAAGACCTGCAGGACCAGATAACATTTCATTCCATTACACATTAGGTCAGTTATGAGTCAGAGCTGACTTGAAGGCACGTAACAACAGCAGCAACACAATGTAGTTATAACTGAGCTTTCAATGAAGGCTGTTCATGGTGGAACTTATAAGGTAAACAACTCCCAGCCATCCTCATTTTTCTGTAACCAGAATTAACACACGCTGTTGAGTGAAAGGTGAGTTGATTCGGACTCATTGTGACCCCATGTGACCGAGTAGAACTGCCCCATGGGGTTTTCCTGCCAGGTCTGTCTCCTGCAGAGCCACTGGGTGGGTCTGAACTGCCAACCTTTCAGTTAGTAGCAGAGCGCTTAACCATTTGTACCAAAAATGAAGGGGGTTCTTAAAGCTTTCATGAGATTACTGTGTCCGATGAAAATACTTTGAGACTCATTGTCATAGAACAGCTAGCTTAGTTTTAGAGCTTTCATACAGCCTCCAGTTCAAATTAAGGAAATCATTAGAATGATGGCAATGCACTATTTATGGGCAGGATAGTGCAGCGGGAAGAGATAGATTCACTGCATTCGATGCTGGATGGCATTTATTAGCTGTGTAACTGTCAGTCATCTTTAATAAGCCTTCCTAGCTTTAGTTTGTCCACCAGTAAAATGGGAATAATTATGCTTGCTTTGCCCATCTGAAAGAACCACTGGGACCATCAGACATGCATGAGAAAAAGCTCTATACGCTGGAAATTTATTGCTACAAACATTAAGCATCATTTCTGGCTTATTCCTCTATTCAATCATCTGTGCTGCCATCTAGTGGTGAACATGCTGCAATACCGCTCAAAAAGCAAAGAATTATTTTCTCAATCAAGGATTATATGACTACCAGATTGTTTTCATGTAACCAACTCTTGAATGTTAGGCTAACAGAGAGAGGGTCACTTGATATGGCACATACAATGCAAAGGTTCTACTCAGGTGTTTTTTTGTTTGTTTGTTTCCCTTGAGGTCAAATGAACCCCTGAATTTCAGTGTCAGAACAGAGAGGCAGTTTAAATTAAAAAATTCTAAATTTATTAGCAGTGAATCCAGACACTACACTCCTACCCATGTTCTTATGCTGTTACACTGATAAAACTTTTGGGAAGTGGAAATGTATTGGACAAGAAGAGAACTAGGAGATCAGTTGAGTATTGATTAGAAGTCTTGCCCTCCCCCTACGTTGAACACAGACCTTCAAGCCAGTTAAGTTATTTCCAGTTTTGGAAATAAAAAGCCATCCATAGACTTGTTCCTAGTCTACAGCTGGAATAAGATTTTAACATTGGTAAGTACCTGCGAAATCATGTCATTCTACCTCCCATCTAAGATCCCGATAATTTAAAGAACTTGTCTTAATTTAAGGGAGCTGTGGTAGCATAGTGCCTAAGGCACTTGACTGCGAACCAGAAGGCTGGAGGTTCAAACCCACCAGCCACTCCTCGGAAGGAAGATGGGGCAATCTACTTCCATAGTGATGTTGTTGTTGTTGTTATGTGCCATCAAGTCGGACCCAACTCATAGCGACCCCTCCTTGGGTTTCCAAGGCAGTATCACTACAGAAGTAGATTGCCCCATCTTCCTTCCGAGGAGTGGCTGGTGGGTTTGAACCGCAAGTCTTCTGGTTAGCAGTCAAGTGCCTTAGGCACTATGCTACCAGAGCTCCTTAGTGATATTGCCTCAGAAACCCAAGAAGGGGTCGCTATGAGTCGGGTTCGACTCGACAGCACATAACAACAACAACAAAAGTCTTAATTTAAGATACCACTGAAGTGCTTGAACTTTGATGGCAGATTCCCAACAGAGCACACACTCTCATACTAGACTGCCTCCTGCTGGCATTTTCATCACATTTTAACTCACAGCTCTACATATATCTTCCTTCATTCCCTCTTCTCCTTGACAGGGGTACAGAACAATAAAAAACTATTAAAAATACTGAAAAACTAAGAGAAATCATAGAAGTAACAGGTCTCCTACACAAAAAATAACTTGAGAACTAGTATACTCAGGGGTTAGTAAATATTAAAATAGTATCAAAAACCACCACCACCAGTTCACAAGCAAATCAAAAAATGCCTGTTGACAGATTGAGGACTCAAGAACTTGGTTCCAAGTTAAATTTTTCTAGATTTAAAATCTCTAATTAAACTCACTATGCAGCAAACCCTGTTTCAGAGGCTGTATTTCCTACAATCCCTACGTGCTGTTAATAACTTTTCTGACTACAGCATCAGTTTACAAACCATACCGAACATTCAAGGTTTAAGTGCTATGGATCAGAGTGGCAATCTGTTAAAGAGGGGAAGACAGCAAGGTTTCTCAGAAGAAATTAAGATAAACTTGGGGAAAAGTCAACAAAACCCCATGGAGAAAGAGCACTAGGAGAAGCAGTTGGCAGAACCAGAGAATGCTTTGCATTCTTTTGACCTCAGGGTAGAAGAAAACACAGTTGCAACATAACTAAGTCAAGGTTTCCATAGAGACTAAGCTGAGTATCACCAATCTTAACAAGCCTGGAATAGAGTCTCTCCTCATGATAATGACATGACGATGGGGAAAAACATGTGCAGATAAGTAGGGACTGGAAAACAGGGAAAGCTTTGTCTAGCTGCAACTTGGAGGAAGATGTGGGAAGAGTGTGTGTGTGTGTGGAAGGGGAGGGGGGTGGAAGGGTTCATACACCTGCAAGGATGAGCCCGAGGAAAAATTCAAGAGCTTCTGGGTACCAGGGGAATTTTCTCAAGGTTGGGTCTTAACCAGTGCCAATTAGGCAAGGAGCTGCCATGTCCCCTGGCTTGTTCTATGCACCCCTTGCTGCCCCTGAGCTTTAGGGGCTTAGAAGGGACCTGGAGCTGGAGAATGGTAGCTCCTTTGCTCCAGGAGAGACTAGTGGGATATGGAACATTTTTGTGCTCTACCGCTGCCCCTTGACTAGGAGCCTTGACCCACCTCGAGAGCACGGTGGGGCAAGACCAGAGGCAACAGGGACATCTAAGAATTTAGAAAGTCTAAAAGGTCAAGGAGTTTGAAGTATTCAAAACCTTGTAGAGACTGAATAACAATACATTTATATTTTATCTTTCCATATTCTCAAATAGGGGAGAGGGAAGAAACATTTAATGTGGACTAAATTTTCTATTAATTCACATACTGCAACTTTCTTATAATAATTCTGCACTCTTATGCTTTCTTAACATCGATGCAATAGGTTTCCTATTCAACTACATACCTGGTGTATAATTAAGTTGAATAAATGTTTATTGAATAAATCAATGACTGAATGTATTAAGTTGCTCTCAAAAATTACTTTCAACTTTATCAGTGAACTGTACATGTAAATATACTGACTTGGCAAATGTATCACATATATTGTTTACAACAATAAAAAAAGAAGATGGGGAGAGAGAGGAATCTTTTATGAGCACAAAACATTTTATGGGCAGTGAAACTATTCTCCATGGCACTGTCATGGTGGACGTATGACATTATGCATTTGATAAAATCCACAGACCTATCTACAGCACAAAGAGTGAACTCAAATGTTAACTATGGACTTTAGTTGATAAAATTTAAAAAAAAAATTTTTCAACCTAAAATTGCTACATTTTGAGGTAGCAAATGTGTTTATTAATAAAATGTCCTTTTTAAAGGAGCTCTGGTGGCATAGTGCCTAAGGCATTTAACTGCTAACCAGAAGGCTGGCAGTTCAAACCCACCAGCCACTCTGCGGAAAGAAGGCTGGGCAATTTACTTCTGTAAAGAAGTATGAGTCAGAATCGACTCAATGGCGGTATGTTTGGTTTAGAGTATGTTTGGTGACGGTAAAAAAGTATATGTTGTTGTTATGTGCTGTTGAGTCAGACCTGACTCATAGCGACCCCTCCTCAGGTTTCTGAGGCAGTATCACTACAAAGTAGATTGCCCGAGCTTCCTTCCGAGGAGTGGCTGGTGGGTTTGAACCACCAGCCTTCTGGTTAGCAGTCAAGTGCCTTAGGCACTACGCTACCAGAGTTCCTAAAAAAAAAAAAAAAAAAAAAAAAAGTATATACAGACTTAAAACTTTAAAGACATTCTTTACACAGGGCTCCTGTGACAAACTGAAGTGAGATTTGACAGACTTTTTCACACAAATTGTGCCAAAAAGCTCATGTCCTTCAAGACAAAGTGTGTGTATGTGTTGGGGGGCAGGCGGCAGATGCCATTCACCTTTGCAGTTATGCTAATTTGGCTTCCCTGCAGCATTGGACCACACTGACAGTGTCTCTCAGGGAAACCTTCTTTTCTTCCCAGTGTTCTCTCCCCTCTCTGGCCATTCCTTTTCACTGTGGAGTAAGCTCCCCCTTTTCCCTGTACAACCTTGGAGTGCTCTTGTTCCAGGGTGTCTTCCTAGGTGCCTTCTCTTCTCACTCCATATGTTCCTTGCTCTCTTGTGGTTTCAGTTGCTGTCTGCACAGTTATGATTCTCAAATCAGTGTTTGTAGCTCCAATTGCCCGTCAGACATATATACTGGCTCCCAGGCTCCAGTATGTTCAAACTTGAATGTGTCACCTGCTCTCTTGAACTTGGTTCCCTCTTATCTTCTCAGAAAAAGGCCCAGCTGCCAACCAACTGACAGACGGGTGGTGCAATGGAGCTCTGGTAGCATAGTGGCTAAGACACTTGACTGCTAACCAGAAGGCTGGCAGTTCAAACCCACTAGCCACTCCTCGGAAGGAAGATGGGGCAATCTACTTCCACAGTGATACTGCCTCGGAAACCCAAGGAGGGGTTGCTATGAGTTGGGTCCAACTCGACGGCACATAACAATAACAACAACTGCCTTTAAGACAATATTCTACTTTTTCTAAGGAAAGAGAGAAAGAGGGAAAGAGGAAGGAGGAAGAGAGGAAGAAAAGAAAGAAGGAGGAAACCCAAAAACATATCCGCATCGTTGTCCACGTCTTACTTATTTTTTGGCACAACAGAGTCCCCACCCCACCAACCCCTCAAACAAGCAAACAAACAAATATAAAACCCCTTTTACATCAGGACAGGTAGTGGCTTTGGAAAACCAATTACAAAGTAATGTAAGATGACATTTTGAATTAAAACACTTAAGCTATCCACTAAGTCAAGGAAATTGTGGCCTACTTCAAAAGTCTGGGTTTTGACCACAGCTTCCCATCAACCCTCTGCAAATTCCAACAAAGTTAATCCTGGCTTCCTGGTCTTTGCTTTAACAAACTTGAAGAAGCACTGCCTATTAAAATTTATAAGGATTCCTTCAGTCCTGCACACCATGGTCAAGAAGGAGGCAGAGGAAATCCCAGATTTCTGAGGGTGCTCCCATGGCGTTGTGTAATCATCCTACTTCAACTGTGATGCCTCAGGAGAGGGAGAAGAGCTAGCCTCGGGGAGCAGGCATGCTACTCTCTCTCACTTTGAAACAAGAGGCAATTTATGTTCTGCTTCAGAAAGGGTGTGTTCTTACTGAAGGTGGTCCACTTCCCACTATACTTTGCAAGCCTTGTGTATTTCAAGTTTTGTCCTGGAATTCTTAACTGATTTGGATCCAAGACACATGTGGCCACTGGCATAAAATCTCCAGTACATTACTACTCAATGAATTTTCAAATATATCTTCATATGTACCATAATTTTGTCTAAGAAGTTTCCTTATGGTATAAAATACATGACTCAACATATAAGTATAGATATTTCACAGAAAAACTGAATAAAACATGGGACTTAAAAAAAAACTTAATTATATAAAGTTAGTCTGTTGAAAGCATATGAAAGTTGGACTTTTAATATGCAGCTTATGTCTCTGTTAAGGATTGAACTGAGTCCCCCCAAATAATGTTGTAAATCCTAACCCCTTTGCCTGTGGTAAGGAGTCCTGGTGGCACAGTGGTTAAGAGTTTGGTTGCTAAACAAGAGCAGCTGCTCTGCGGGAGAAAGACGAGGTTGTCTGCTCCCATGAAGATTTCAAAGCAAACCAAACTCACTGCCATCAAGTCAATTCCAATTCACAGTGACCCCTCATTGGGTTTCTGAGGTGGTAAATCTTTACAGAAGTTGATTTGCCTTATCATCTTCTTCTGCGAAGTGGCTGGTGGGTTTGAACTGCCAACCTTCTGGTTAGTAGTCAAATGGCTTAGGTAACCAAGAAACCTAAAAATAGAAGCTGAAAAGGGACAAGGACTTTCCTCAGAGAGAACAGAGAAAGAGACTTTCCCTAGAGTGGGTGCCTTGAATTTGGACTTAAAGCCTCCTAAACTGTGAGAAAATAAATTTCTCTTTGTTAAAGTGCCCGTTCACTTGTGGTATTTCTGTTACAGCAGCACTAGATAACGAAAACCATTTCCATGAGCCCAGAAAGAGCTAAATAGAACACTTAAGTCTATTCCTTAAAGTATCTAGGTCCTGCAAGACTAAGACGTCATATTCAAAGTGTCATCCGCAAGTGATTTTTTATGACCAAGTTATAAACCCCTCAAAAACAGGGTTTACAATGGAAGTGCTGACATCATGTTAACTACTGCTCTGGAAACTGAGCCCAGTAATCAAGTCACATTATATTTATGAGGCAGGTAAAAGTGGGTACCCATTAATCACAGAGCCATATTGACAGATTCTAAGTTTGCGGTCCAGCAAAATTAATGTTTCTCATTTCTTGCAGCATTGATACCAAGAAGAAATTTTGCAGGTGTTTTTATAATTGTACGCATCAAGATTTCTATGGAAATCAAGGAGGCATCGTTGCTGAAACATTTTGTTTATTTACACTTGCTGTGGTCAGTGTTTGCACATCTGCAAATTACTAGAGAAGATTTTTCTTTTTCATAGATGACATAAGAGAATTACATGCATTTGCAAAAACACAACCTTTCAGAGAGGAGCACTACAATCATGAATTCTATGTATCCGTTCCCCTAACCCACACCAGCATGGTACCTAATTGTGATTAATTATCCAAAGAATACTCCATTCCTACGTTATAATGCAACATCCCCATATAAAACAATCTAAAGTGTCAGCACTCAGTCTTTATGACATCACACCATTCCAATAACTCTGGTTTACAAGTAAATTCCTATTATACATTAATAAGGGCTGTTGCAGGCTAAACATCTTGGCTCCCCAGTAATGACTAGGTTGAAGGCAATTAGGGCAGCCAGGTGCAGCTAAGCTGAGTACTCATAAAAGTTTTTAAATTTCACTATTTCCGTTTGAATTTTGGGGATGCATTCCAATCTGCCCAAATTAAAAGAAGCTATGTCCATGTTTTCAGCAGTCACATATTCTGAACAATACTGATAAGCCCTTTAATATTTCTTTGCAGCTAAGAAGCTGATGATCTGAGCTCAAGTTTCACCATGAGCATGTACATTTCACAACTCTTCACAGTGGCTATACACAAACACATTCATTCTCTCTCTCCCCTCTCCCTCTGCCTCTCACTCACACACACGCGCACACACACGTGCACACACACAGTCCCAGGGCAACAGAGCAGCACCTTCATTTAAGACTTTCTGGAGTAGCTCAGAGTAGTAAAACTGATGCATGAAAGAACAAACTTTACTCACTTTGTTAACATGTTGTTGTTGTAATTAGCTTAGGTCAGTGGAGGAGACATCAAATTAAAATTTTATGTCATAATAGAAGTGATGATTTTCCCATTACAAGAAAATCAACTTCCTTCTACAAACTACAAACACTACATAAAAGAATTAATAAGTGTAAAGACTTAACACATCTGAAGCAAGAGAAAAGGTTACTTCTGATGATGACAAATATCCTTAGAAGGAGAATTTTAAAAAGAGTTAACAACTTACCCATGGTGGTATTCATAAGGGTGATGCAGCCTGGGAAATTTTCCTAACAAAATGACATTCAGAAAATGCAGGACCCTTTAATATTATGTAAATGTTCTCTTTACTCTGTATCTCACACAAATAAATTTGATTTAACTCCATTAAAAAAAAAAAGTTGGATGTTATAAGCAATCAATTTCCTGATACCAAATGACTGATTTAACAAGGTTTTGTTTTGTTTTGTTTTTGCTGTTTTGTTTTTCCACAAGTTATACAGATACTCTACATTAATGACCAGACAGACAAAAGTAACTATGAACAAGCTTCTAATCCAACAACCAATAATAACCTTAGAAGCTACATAATTCTTATTGTTGACAATGAGACAGGGTCTTACTTTGACTTCAAGAACACACTAGCCAGAACCACCCTAGGAGGGAAACCTAGAGGGGCAACTTGGCCCAAGGGCCTTTTTAGAAACAGAAAATCATAGTCTGTTTCATTTCAGAGCAGAAAATGGATATGGTCACACCTGAACCAGATGAGACTTCAAAAGTAATCTCAAATTATCTTTCTTGGTTGTTTAGGAATTTTCCTTTTTGTTTCCTTTTCTTTTTAAGGAACATTTACCAGAACAGAATAAAATAGGATAAAAAGTAGACTGGTACACACAACACTGCTTCAGAAATGTACTGCTTGCTTTAATACCCAAATTCCCCACTTTTTTTCCCCCTTGAGGAAAGAGTCACATATATTCTACATATAATCTTTCTAAATGAAAGGACAGTAAGCTTCAGAACACAATCATTTTATATATCATTTCAAGATTACTAATGAGGAAGAATACAGAGAAGAGACCACTTCTTGGTATTAAAACAAGGTGCACAGAAATCTAACCTTCTTATCTTCTGTTTTCTTTGATCAATGACTATTCTCCTAAGGAAGAAACTTTTAAAATGTCAATTTTAAAAAGAAAAAAAAGTCAGAACCAGTATTCTTATATTTTCTCTTTTGCTTCCCTCTTTTGTTCCTAATGGGAGTGCAGAAGGAAAAAAGAGGGGTTTGACAAGGGGTCATTATTTTTCTTAAGCATTACCCAAACAAGTCTGTGCTTCCCAGTGGACATCTCCCTGCCAGTACTCAAACTATATTCATAGTCGCTTTATACAGATTAGATGCCCAACGTTAACAGACAGAGCCTTGAAAGCCCGGGGGGGGTGGTCTGAAAACAACGCCCCTTAATAGAGCACAATGACCATTTACGGTTAACAATTTTCTGGAAAGGTGCAATAACGTGGGACATGGTAGCCTAGAGCAGTTATGACCGGTCTAGTGTTCCAAGTTTCATAACTTTTAAAGTCCACCTTCACTTCTCTACAAAACTCTCTTCCATTGCTAATTGCTAATCATTTTGTGATTGCAAGCTATTTTGCTATTAGGAGCTAATTTCCCAACAGGCTCCCTGTGTCTTATAAAAAAAGAAATCCCAGGAACCATTAATAAATGCTATTGGTGGCTTACTTCTTGCCATGGAGGTATAACTAGGTTGAAGGTAATTAACCTACAGGCTCCATTATCGAACATGTCCTGCTTTTCTCTAATTACACCAGAAAACCTCCGTCAGTTCCAACTTTAATGGTACTGCTTCCGGCTGCAGAGATCAAAGTCAGAGGTGAGTGTGATGAAGTCTAGACAGATTTGTTTAAGCGCTATCTCCTTTTCCTTCTACTTCTAGACCCTGTCCTACCACCACCCAAAGGTCAGCGGGAGTGGCTGAGACAGATCCCCTAACCCATCTTCTCTACTTTTCTGGGCCCACTTTTCTGATTCTCCCCTGCTGGAAAACTATTAGTTTCACCTGACAAATGACCAATATTAAATCACTATTTGCATTCTGGTGCCTCATTTCTTTCTTTTTCAGTGAGGAGAGATGTTAATGTGAACTTACATATCTCTCTCAGGACCATCGAACCAATGAGGAGCTTTATTCTCATGCTACTTCTTTCCTCCTCAGCCATCTTATTTTTATCAGCCTCTCCAAGCTAGGGTATTGGTCCAATTATTAGCACTGCACATATTCATCACACTGTTAACCACCACCTATTTTCAATAAGAATAAAAATGCTACCTATGACACTGTCTGCCACTCAGATATACATGGTCATCAAATTACATTCCACTGAGCAATAAAGTTGAGGAGGGGATAATATATACAGAGAATAAAGGAATAATGGAATTGGATTATTTACAGAAACACAATATATTTAAGCAGTCATGTAGATTCTTCCCTACACACAAACTACCCACAGTTTATCAAAACCTTGCCTATGTAAAAAAAGAAGCAGTGAGGGAAACAAGAAATTCGACGTGGAACTATACCATATAGACCTGCAATGCAGTAAATTACTTAATATGGTCCTTCTAGCTATAGTTTTTGTGATTGCCACACAATGGCTGGGTGAAATTACGCAAATGAGGTGCTTGTGGCCCTCCAAGAGGACTGGAAAGCTTACTAATAATAAAGTGCATGACACCTTGGTGGATGGGGCCATGTAAATAAGACGTATAGACCCCCTAACAACAGGATTGGTTAATTTTGCCATCTGCTAATCTTAAAAAAGAGCTGATCCCATAGCAGAGGGGGGACCACTACGACCAAGAAGAAAGGACAGAAGCAAAGCACATCCTTTTGACCCAAGGACCCTGTGCTGAGAACCTCCTAGACCCAGGAAAGAGAGAGAGAGCTATAATACCAGAGATGGCAAGAGACGGTAAGAAGTGGTGGCAAGCATGGCAAAGAAACAGCACCAGTAAAGACAGCAGAGCCAGGAGACTGGCAGGATACGGCATAGTAGGCATCCTGGCCCATAAAGTGAGAAAGCTGGTGCTTCCCGGCAAGAGGCTTGCTTTAAGAGTAGGCTGCCTCTGGTCAACAGAGCTAGGCTTACCAACCCATGGAGGAGAGCAAGAAAGCTGAGTGCCTTGGGGCCAAGACTTACTGGTGGAGTGGGTTGCCTCTGGGCACTTATCTGTGGAGCTAAGGGGCTTTGTAACACTTGCCCAAACAGGGCAGAGGCCAGGCAGGCCCAAGAGGCCCAAGGGGCAGAGAGATGAAAGCCAGAGAGAGACCTGCCTGAGGGCATAGCTGAGAAGTTGTGCTAACCAAAGAACTGTATCCTGAGTTTTCGTTGATCCTGAATTGATCCTGTTACTTCCCTAATAAACCCCATAACTGGGAGTATGGTCTGTGAGTTTTGTGTGGCCATTGCAATGAATTATCAAACCCAGCAGAGAAGGAGAGAGCAATGCTAGGGACAGCTGGTGTCACAATTGGAAATAAGGCTGGAGAGAGGAATTTACGTCTGACCTCTGCTTCATGGGAATCAGCCTTGAGCTGTTGATTTTGATAATGATTCCCCTCCTCCACTGTGAAGTTAGGAATGGCTACTAAGCCATTTTTACAAGACTCAAAAGTTCGTGTTAGGTTTAGATTCCCAAGAGTCAATACCACAGGCACTCTCAAATCTACCATGGTTCCAATGTCAGTCAAGAGCTAAAGCTTTGGTGTCAACCTGTCAAGACTTGGATCCCAAGATACACTGTGGATATCAAGCAAGTTAGTCTCCTGAAACCGTAGCTTCCTCAACTGGAAAATCAGCTTAATGATCAGAACTACCTCACTGGAATGTCACTGGGATGCCTGCAAGTCAATTTCGATTCATAGTGACCCCATAGTGTCGGTGATCTGACAGAGCAGAACTGCCCCATAGAGTTTTCTAGTTTATAATCTTTATAGAAGCAGATCTCCAGGTCTTTCTCCTACAGAGTTGTTGGGTGGGTTCGAACTGCCAACCTTTCAGTCAGCAGCCGAGCACTGAACTGTTGTGCCAACAGTGTTGTTGTTGTTGTTGTTATGTGCCGTCGAGTCAGATCCGACGCATAGCAACCCCTCCTTGGGTTTCCAAGGCAGTATCACTATGGAAGTAGATTGCCCCATCTTCCTTCGGAGGAGTGGCTGGTGGGTTTGAACCGCCAGCCTTCTGATTAGCAGTCAAGTGCCTTAGGCACTATGCTAACAGTAGTGATAACTAAATTAGACAGTGCCTATATGGCATTTACACTATGTAGGACAACTTATGAACTAAGTGAATATTAGCTGCTATGATAGCTGGACCTGTGTTTCATCTTGGCTGGACCCCAGTTCTGTGTGGTTGTTCTCATGATGGGATCAGATGACTGTGTTCTGAGTGGCCAATCTGTTGAAGGGGAGCTTCCCTAGGGGTGTGGCCTGCTTCCAGGATATCCAGGGACATTGTGGGAAGAGAGACATTCTTCTGTGGATTGGGCTTCTGTTGTGCTGCCTACAACTGTCCGTGAGTGAGCAGTCCACCATTCAGCCTGGAGATGTTGGATTTGTCATTCGTTGGAGTCGACAGCTGGTGTACTGCCTGCCAGCCTTGAGTTTCTCGGCCCCTGTGGTTGTGGGAGCCAGGAAAAGCCTCCAGCTTGACGTTTGCTGCAGGGTCTTGCCAGCTTCTATACATGTATGAGCCATTTTCCTAAGATAAATTTGTCTCTCTCTTTATATATATATAAGCTTTGGGGGTTTTTGTTTCTCTGGAGAACCCAGTCTAACACAGCTGCCATCATCATCTTCTTCATGAAACCACTCTCTTTATCAAAGATGTCCAGTCAGAATGCAATTTTAATACCAGATTTCCCCCAATTTCGTCCACATCTTACGGAAGTATATTGCCCAGTCTGCCTTCTAGGGGGTGGTTGGTGGGTTTGAACCCCCAACCTTCCGGCTAGCATTCACATACCATAGGCACTATTCCACCATAAGTCCTTTAAATATTACTAAGTCAGGCTATAAGAATCCAGAGAAGACTTTTAACATAAATTTTGGGTCAATTATGTGCCAAAGAGAGATTCTTTCATGGTTATAATGAATTATTAATATTTAACATTTTCTATTGTACCTATGGAGCTCTGGTGGTGTAGTGCCTAAGGCATTTGGACTGCTAACCAGAGAGTTGGTAGTTCAAACCCACCAGCCACTCCACAAAAGGAAGATGGGGCAATCTAGTTCCGTAGAGATTTACTGCCTTGGAAACCCAATGGAGGTCGCTATGAGTCAGAATCAACTGGATAGCAGTGGGTTTGGGTTGGTTTTTGTTTGTTTGTTTTTTGTATTCTACCTCTATGAGGTGTACCAGGTATCTCACTCTTACGTTTAAATCATCTCATTGTGAACATCATGACATCTTCTGAAACATTTTACTACTACCAAAGCATCAAGGAGAAAACTGACGCTCAGCTGCTTAACTTACTCAGGTCCACAAGGTTAGTAACGGATGGAACCAGGATTAAAGCTAAACTGCCTGACTTACCCACATCTCCTCCTCCCCTATCAGTTGCCTTCTTTTCCTACTTAAGTCCTTCTTTAATTTTTTTTCCTATTCTATTACTTTATTAATTGTTCTATTTAAAACTTAGAATTATTATTATTTTGCTAATACTACCAAGTAAAATAACATTAGTATTACTTTTACATGCTTTTGAAAGTTGTACTTTATTCTATCACCCTGAACTTCAATTTTGCACTATGTCTCAGAAAGAAGTTCATATTTTCGTGAATATTTAATATGTTCCTCTAAAAGCCATGTTATTTTTCACGGTTATTAAAACCACAGTTGTTAAACCAGGTATTTATGAGACATTTTCCCTTGCTCCCAACGTGCTACTATAACAATTTTCAGCACTAAGGACATTCTTAAAATAGCTTAGATTTTTTTTAATTTAGGTACCACTCCCATGAAATCCACTTTTAGAGGAAAAGGAGTAAGATTTTACTTTCTTGTATCCTCTTAAAATAAACTTAATACTAACCTGGGAGAGGGGGGAGTCCTGAATGAAGATCTCAATGTAAATTTTAATAGCTGTGTAGTGAAGCCAATGGGAAAATCTCCAAAATTGGTTTATTACTTCTGGGTTTTAAAAATCAGAAATGTGAGTCAACATTCATGTCTCTCTGTCAGAATAGTCAGTGTGTGTGGCCCAACAAGGAAAATTTTTAGATTTCTTGGTTTAAGTTATAAATTGGGTCCTTGGAGCCTATTTAGTCGAACTTAGAGGAGTCAAAGCTTTTATCTTAGCATGCCCAACAGGTCTAAACCTCATTAAATCAATTCAGCAATAACATTTGGTACAGTCCCAGTATGATACTGTAAGATTTTTTTTTTTTTTTTTTTGCCAGAATGCCTTAATTGCACAAGTACCTGACAACATTCAACTTCCAGTTAAAAGAGGCTAAGATTTTGAGAAGCTTTTTGATATTTTCTTTTTCCAATCAGCAAGGGCATATTTGGTGTATTATAATATTGTGGTTACATATACAAAGGGCACTGGATGGACGGGAGTTGGTATCTTAACTACTTTTTAAAACATACTGGCAAAATCACCTAAATTCTAATATCTCATTTTAGGGGAAAGTAAGCAAAGAGTCATACCAGCCAATGGCAAAGTAGGAGGAGGAATAAAAAGATCTAGTTTATAGAAACAGCACTTCTTTATTGTGGCTTACATTTAGTTAACATACAAGATTAGACTGAACTTTGCTGCTACATTATCTGTTCAGAAAGTGGTAAATAATTTTAATAATGTAAAATATATATATATATATAAGGCTGGGTTGTTGTTGTTGTTGCTGTGTGCCATCAAGTCGGATCCGACTCATAGCGACCCCTCCTTGGGTTTCCGAGGCAGTATCACCACGGAAGTAGATTACCCAACCTTCCTTCCAAGGAGTGGCTGGTGGGTTTGAACCGCCAGCCCCCTGGTTAGCATAGTGCCTTAGGCACTATGCTACCAGAGCTCTTGCAAAATATATATGGCTGGGAGGCAGCTTAAACTACTTCATAGAATTACTGCCTAAGGCACCTGACTGCTAACCAGAAGGCTGGAAGTTCAAACCCACCAGCCACTCCTTGGAAGGAAGGTTGGGCAATCTACTTCCGTAGTGATACCGCCTTGGAAACCCAAAGAGGGGTCGCTATGAGTCAGGGCCGACTCGACGGTACATAACAACACCACAAATAATCAATGAGCTATTTCATATAATTTTAATCTCTTTATTAAATAAAACCTGTTCCCTGTAAGATTTCTGCAAAGTGTTTTTCTAGTTTTAGTTATGTACATTTGAAGAAAAACATAAAAGGGCACATCTTTTAAAAGCATCCTTTAATTTTTATGTTTTAATACTTTTTAGTCTGATTCATCATTCCCCTACCTCCCACATTGGTTAAAATGGGTGACTTTGGTGTTGCAAACAAACATACAAAATTACTGACTGAATAACTGCAAACTTAATTCTCTGGGGAGGGGTGGAAGAACCACTTAATTTCTGATCAATCACCACTGAGATATATTCTTTTCAGTTTGCTAAAAATTTCTCCTTATATATCACCATTTCAAACGACTAAAATCCAACCATGTGTGTCAGGCGGTGAGTTTGCTGGTTTATTTTGCTGGTACATTACTAAGTCAGCAGAACACAGCACAGTCAGGGAAAATTAAGAGATCAATGGTGATACCTCACTTCTACTTCACTCAGCCCAGGGCACACCCCAACTGTGCTTGTCACACAGGGACTTATCAGATGCTGCCCACCAGTTAACTCTCCCTTCTCAAATGCTAGAGAGCCCCCCTGTGGCAATGCCTGCAAATAAACCAGTAACATGGATGCCTCTCAGAAGGGTCACTGACAAGAGTATTTAAGTGAGTGGGTAGGAGCAGCAGGAGAGGAAAAGAATCAGTTCAGTGCTCGGTATAATGTGCTTCTTCCCCTTCAGTAATTCATACAAGTGATCATTCAACAAATATTTATCAAGTCCTACAATCACATCATGGGAGCCCTGGTGGCACAGCGCCTAAGGCTGGCAGTTCAAATTCATCAGCCACTCCTCGGACGGAAGACTGGGCAATCTACTTCTATAGAGATACTGCCTGGGAAACCCAAAGAGGGGTCACTATTAATCGGAATCGACTTGACAGCAGTGAGTTTGGTTTTTGGTTTTACAAGCATATCATAAATGTGGAGACACCCACCAGACCAAGGCCCCAGCCCTATGGGAACTCCTAGTGAGAGGAAAGCAGAAGACCAAAAACCATATAAACATAATACATAAGTTCATTTCAGACAGTGATAAATGTCCCTGAGTCACAGAGATGGGGAAAAGTATAAATGTCCAAGATGTGGTAGGAATCTGAAAAGAAAGTATTTTGAAAATCAGTAATGTCATCTTTTGAAATACAAATCACAGTTCTATTTATTCTGTGGCAAGAGACACTTGTAATTTTTTTTTTTTAATCAAGAAAAAAAATCTAAAAACAAATAGCTGGCTGCCTATCTAATATCCATCCTTCCATTCTCCCACAGATAGAGATCTCTAATGTTCAGCAGGACATGTTATCTCCAGAATAAAGGTTACATTTGCCAGCTTCAAAACCCCACAGCTAATAAGTCACATGGCAGAAACTGAAGGACTAGCTTACCCAACATTGGAGGTCACAATCTTTCCAGGCCCCACACTATGTCCTATGGCTGTCCCACTCTGACCATCATCTATGAAGCCAGTATTATGCAGCGCAAAAAAAAAGATCTCTAGTGGTGTAGTGGGAGCTTCTAAGGCACTTGACTGCTAACCAGAAGGCTGGTGGTTCAAACCCACCAGCCACTCCTCAGAAGGAAGGTTGGGCAATCTACTTCTGTAGTGATACTGCCTCAGAAACCCAACGAGGAGTTGCTATGAGTTGGATCCGACTCCACGGCAATGAGTTGGTTTTGTTTTTTTTTTTAGTGGTGTAGTGGTTAAGGCATTTGGTTGCGAACCAAAAGGTCGGTGGTTCAAGCCCACTAGCCGCTCCACAGAGAAAAATGAGGCAGTCTGATTCGGTAAAAGACTTGGAAACCCAATGGGAGTCACTATGAGCTGGAACTGCCTTGATGGCAGCGAGTTTGGTTTGGTTTGATATAGTGCAAATGGCCTAGAATGGCCTGGGCTTCATTCCTAGAGATATATATTAATATATATAATAATATTCATTAACTCTGGGACCCTACAAAAGTTAATAAACTCTGTTTCTAGCTCACCATTTGTGAGAAGCAGCCACCCGCCTTACAGAAATGCCACGAGGGAAGAATGAACCACTAGGCACAAAGCACTTGGAAATTTCTGGAAGGAGAAAATATGGACAAGGTGACCCAAAGCCTCTCCTTCCACACAGGGATGCCAGCTCTACTTCCACTTTCTTCGTGTCTCTGCTCATGTCTTTTAATTGTGCCCTTCTTTCCTCCACTGCCTCTTGACTTTCCCACCCAAAATAAGACAGAAGAATGTAAACACATCTGAAGTCCCACCAACAAAGTAGCCTCACCCAGAAATATTGGCACCACGGAAAGGTGCTCAGACCTTATTCTGTGGTTTGGCTTAACGTCTTCATATTCTACCATGCGTTCCCAAGGGTTTGGCCTCTCTTGATTTGAGAAGCTCTCCTATGCCACACGGCATCAAAGCTAAATTACTCAGACTAGTTTTCAAAGTTTCAGTCAACTTATCCCATCTTATTACCACAATTCTTCAGTTTCATTCAAGTACATCTCTTCATTCTCCATCACACACACTGTACTCACTCTAGGCATTCACCCAGGCCAGCCCATCTACCTCCAGCACCTTTCTCACTTCACTCTGCCTTTCTGCTAATTCTCAGCCTACCTGTCCTTCCACCAGAGCCTCTGCTACCTTCCCACATGCAGTGATTGTCCCCTTCCTTGAACCCTGAATCCCCTAAGATCCTAAGGGGGAGAACCATGGGAAGTGTAAGACTAAAAAGGAGATGGTGAGGAGAACTTAGAATGAAGCTGCTATGAAGGGAGAAAGCAGGGACTGTGTCTTCTCTCAGAGTTGGAGAAAATAGTCATGAAGGGAAGAGAGGGCCATAGGGTGAGACTGGTCAGGAGATTTGGTTGTGGTTGTTGTTAGCTGTCACACTGGGAGGTTTGGCAGTGAGGAGACAAACTACATGGAAAAGGAAAGAAAGAAAGAAAAAAAGCACAATTGAATATGACAGAGGCAGAGGCAGTCCTTGGTATTATTTTCTGAAAGTCCTGGACAGTTGGCAGAACTACTAAACTGAGAAATGACTTTTACGTTACTCTTGTCATAAAAACTAGAAACCTCAAGGGCATAATTTTGAAAAAGACTACTACCCATTGAGCTGAGGAAAATATCTATCACCAAATTAAATACTATGTCTTTTAAATGCATTAATGCAATAATTTACATAACATCAAAAATCAAACTCACTGCAGATGAGTTGATTTGGCTCATAGCGACCCCTCCTTGAGTTTCCGAGGCCTTATTTCTGTGGAAGTAGATTGCTCAACCTTCCCTCCAAGGAGTGGGGACGATACTTTTTGCACAGTATCATGCATATGTGTGGGTGGAGGAATCAAGAAAAAAAAAAAAAAACTTCATAAAATAAAACTGCAATTTATTTTCTTGTTCTGTGCAATTTATTTTCTTACTAGAAAAAATCAACAAAAGATTTTAAATTTTTGTCATTTTCAAATTGATTAAAACAACCTTAAATCACATCTCTCAAACTAATGACAGCACTAGTCTCTTCACAGTAGAAACGCAGCAGCAGGACTCTGACTGCAGATAAAAATACTTACACTGCCCTCTGCTGGTATAGTGACCACATTACATGCACCTTAGTTTACAAAGTTGCCAAAAGGCAGTCCAGTATTTTGAAGCAGCAAATTCAAGCCTAATTACTAAAAACAGGTTGTGGAAAATATTACCAAGTGTTTTAAATACCATCTGCGCCACATCAGACACACATTCCTAATGAAAAGGGCACATGTGCGGCAAGGGTTGGTGCCAAATCACATCTGCTAACCCGATATAGAGGGCTTTTAACCAACTTTTAAAAATATGCATTAAATTCACAATAACTCCTTTAAATTGCCTCTCTTTCCACTCAAGCCCTACCATGCCAACCAACTTTTCAGAAAACAAACAAAAATAGCAAAAATTAAATCTTGCCTTCCACCATTGCATTTCAGCTTCTGCTTAAATCAGCTCAGCAATAAAGAACTGATGTTACTGGAGTTTACAAAATTCGTTTTCTAAGAATAGAATTTTCTTTTCTTTTTTTTTAATTTAGAAGCTGCTAATTTGCCAGAATGTTACTGGAAAACACGCCATTTGTTTAAACACACACACATACACACACACACCAGCCTCCATTAAAATGATTACAGCATCATGCAAGTCTAAAGCATTTATTAGGTGTCTCTAATTCCACAGAACACTCTATCAAGCCCTGCATAAAATGAGTTAAGCCAAATCCCTGCCTCAGAGCTTGTTTCCCAAAATAGATGAATTAACGCACACTGACACAATGGAACAAACAACACAGGTACCTTAACTTAAGTGAATGTACTTGCATTTTGCCCTGAGGTATAAAAATGGAAGAGTCGTGAGCTGGATGTTTATAAAGGGCGGGGCGAGAGGAAATCACTGTCTAAAAATCGGAGAGGAATGTCTCTGGGAGGAGGTGGGATTTCAGGTAGCTGAGTGATGGGAGAAGTCTCAGTGAGATGGAAACAAAGGAGGCAGCCACAGGCCCTCCTTGAGTCAGGGAGGCTCCGGAGGTTGCTCACAGGGTTGACAACATGAAGGAAATAGTTTTTAAACATTCCAGGACCTGCCACTGCCCACAATGCAACGTTCTTTAAGCCCAGCACGCTCTAGGTGCTTCTGCAAGTTGTAACTGTGTCAGGCTCCTGGTCTGCCACTGGCTCAGAAACATTCAAAGGATTCCAAGCACAGGGACAAAGTCAACTCTAAGTCACTAGCCTGTCTTAGTTGCTGACCATACTAAGGACTTAAACTTTCCTTTAGGTGGAAGGTAATGCCTGAGCTTCTCCCAAAGCTCTTTGCACATTTACTTCATTACAAAGACTTTATCTCTAGTCCAAGTCTGTACTAAGCACTTCAAAGATATTAACTCATTAAATTCTCAAAACCATTCCAAAAGATAGGTAATCGTATTTAACTCCCAATTTTATACACAAGGAAACCGAGGCACACAGAAGTTAACACCTTGCCCAAGGTCACACAAGTGGTAGAACCAGGAATCAAACCCAGGTGGTCTGGCTCACACTTTGAGACCTTAACAACTATGCTGCCACATGTAACATAATGCTTGTTATAGTCCCCAAGTTAAAGGGGGAAAAAAAAAAAAGTAAACAAAAACCAGAATACTGTGTAGTCAACACAGGCTGAATAATGTTGAGGAAACAATCCAACCCCAAATCCCAGAAGTGTAAACAACAAAGACTTACTTCTTATTCATCAAGGGTTGGTGGGGGCAGGAGATTCTATTTATTGTCATCATTTAGAGCAGAGTTGTCAGTCACCTTGCCAGAGGCGCCGACAGGGCTCCAGAGAGCCTTGCATGAGAATAACATGCTCTGGCCCAGAAGGGGTACAGGTCACTTCCCATAGGTAACTCAATGGCCAGAGCCAATCATATGGAGCCATCCAACTATGAAGGGCCTGGGAAATGAGCTCCTAACATGCCCACAGAAAGAGGTTCAAACAGGTCAAAACATCCTAAGATGACTACTACAGAATCACAGTGACAAGAGCAATAAATGTATGCCACCCCTGGCAAACGAAGATGACATCACCAAGCTACCCTCAAAGCACAAACACATTCAGCTGTTTTTCCACTTACAGCAATGGATCTGCAGGGAGCCGGGTATCCAATCAGACAGTTAGTCATCACTGGTTCATTCATGTATTCACTCACCCATTCCAAAAGCATTTACTAAGTAGCACCTTTTAATAGAGTTTTGGGTGAGAAGACTACATATACATACATGCCAAAAATTTACAATAATGACAAGTAAATACAAAGGCACTAACTGAACACAGCTGAGGCAGTCAAGTGGAAGACGACTGGCAATCCAAGAAGTAATATGCATCTTGAAGGAAATAAATCTTTAGATGGATTATAGTAAGAAGGGATAACCTGACGGAAACCCAGACCATAGAGAAAGAGGTGGAGGAGGCTGGTTGGCTAGAGCAGAGGACACTGTCCAGATACAGAGCTGCTCAGACATAGCAGCTATGGCTGGGGAAGGAGGCTGGACCCACAACTTGTCTCACTAGCTCTATGTTAGAAAATATTGCATTAAGAGTGAAGCTGGAACTAAAACCCAAACTTCTTGATTTTCACTAGCATGACTTGTCCATGAAATGCAACAACATGCATCCTGAAAAGAAATCTTTCACAATAGCAAGTTGTGTTGATTCACAAAAAAAGTTTAGGCACTTGAATATAAAATAAAGTATTGTCAGAGAACAGTAAGTTTTTTCCTGCATGCTTCTGAAAGTTTAAAGTAAATAAATGCTTAACTGAAAAAAAACAAAAACAAAACTGGGAAACACACATTGGAAGGTTAGAATTTTAATGAAACACATATACTTAAGCAGGGCTAGGTTGCTAGCCATTTTGTATTTCAGTCCTCAAGCTATTTTATAAATTAAAGTATCTTAGAACTTATGTACCAAAAATCTAGTCCAGGCAGTTCATTTTAAAGAACACTTTTAGATACAGAGAGAACTCTACATGTTTGTGGTCACAAAGTTATCTGGAATCAAGCAAGGACCTGTACTAGTCTTGTGCTTTTTCCCCTAGTCACAACTATTCTTAAATAAAAATATATAGTGTTAAATGCCAGAAGTCATCTGTAAATGTCCATAAACATATGACACAGCTGAATTCAAAGTTGACAAATCTGGATTTCACATGAGTGAGAAATTTTAAATTCCCTCACATCTAAAATTAGGCAAGATTTCTTTATGTCATTTAACAGTTAGGTTAATAACCACTGTTGAGTCAGTGTTTCTCAAACACCAGCTCACAGCCAATACACATATATTTTTTTTCTTTTTCAATGAAGCAGAATTCCTATTTATTTGGGATATATTTTCATTTGCCAAACACAAAAAAGACTAATTTTTCTTGTTATTGCCTTTGCTCAAGATTCTGGGCCATTAGCCACTATTTTTTACTGTCATTGAAGTAAAAACCTAGTTTTATGAGCAAACAAGTTGTGAAATGATTCCGCTGCGTGACCTGTGAGAAGTACACACGGTGTTGGCCCCTGCTAGCTTTTCTCCTCAGTGACACTCCCTTGAGGCTGGAGAGAGAAGCAGGGCTCAGATCAATAGGGCTTTGATGCACTGAACAGGGAATTTTGTCCCGTGGGTGATGGTGAGCCAGTGGCTAAGTGAGATCTCACCCAGAATGGGCCTGGGGGTAGTGCTCCTAAGCCAGGCTGCAAGTCACAACTCAACTCCCAGAGGGCCTTGGGCCAGGGAGGAAAATGAGATGGATGGATGAAGATGAGAACCAGAGAGGAGGCGCTGAACCAGAGAGGGCAGAGTTTTGAAATTAATTAATTTATTAGCTTAGTATTTTTAAAAAAAATTTGTTAACTATATGTGGGACAGGAAAAGCTGTGGGGAAGGAGTAGGTAGAGGTCTATGTAAACAGGAGCTGCCCTGTTGTTGTGGTGTGCCGTGAAGTCAGTTCCGACCAGGGGCAACACTATGCAGTCCTGTTCCCTATGCATACTTCTCCAGGTGAGTGTCAGGTCCTCTGCCTAAGACATTTCCTTTGTACTATGTGTCATTCAACAGTCTGATTCTGAAGAAGGATGGCAGGCAAGGTTCCTTGAAGGAATACATAAGAATCTCCAGGGGGAGGGGCAGTAGTATTAAGAGGTACTTTCAATGAACCTGGAGTTTTCTGTTTATGCTTTTAATAATACAAACGATAGCAAGTGAAGTTCAACAATATCTTTTATTGACTGATGAGAACCTTGCAGTTTCAAAGTGTTGACAAGTCACTCAGTTTTACCTTCATGTAAACTGTTTTCCTCCTAAAAACACTGAGCACATTCTTCAATGTTTTCCTGGTTGGCTCTTCTTCCCTTCCTGGGTTGTTGTTGTTGTTGTTATGTGCCGTCGAGTCGGCCCCGACCCACAGCGACCCTTCCTTGGGTTTCAGAGGCAGTATCACTATGGAAGTAGGATTGCCCAACCTTCCTTCCGAGGAGTGGCTGGTGGGTTTGAACCGCCAGCCGTCTGGTTAGCAGGCAAGTGTCTTAGCCACTATGCTACCAGAGTTTTCAGCTCTGGTGGCGTAGTGCCACCACCAGCCACTCCTCAGAACGAAGAATGGGAAATCTACTTCCACAGAGATACCGCCTCGGATACCCAAGGAGAGGTCGCTATGACTCGGATCTGACTCGATGGCAGTGAGCGTTTTCCCATTCTCAAAGATCTGGCCTTCTACCTCTCTTCATGTTTTCAGTAGACGCCCTGCTTCTTACCTACCCTATGAAATAAGCCATTGGATGGCAAGTTCCTTGCTCCTCTCTCTCACAACTGTACTTTCCCTGCATCAACATCTTGCCTTTCTCCTTCCCTTTAGTTACAAAAGAAGTAGCCCTCCCTTCCACCCCCATGTCCTTTACATTCTCACCCTCTTGCACCTCTTCAGGAACACCCTCTTGCACCTCTTCAGGAACCTGTCTATTCCCATCAGTATTTAAAATCAACCCACTTACCAGTTGAGGAGGCCTGGTGGCAGTCCTTAAGGGCTTGGCTGCTAACCAAAAGGTTGGTGGTTTGAACCCAAAAGCTGTTTCAAAGGAGAAAAATGAGGTAGTCTGCTTCCATAAAAGTTACAGCCTTGGATACCCTCACCTCCCAGTCTTCCTCTACTCACTGCACTTTAGATTTCAGACTCACTGGTCTACTGAAAATGCTCTAGTGAAGTCACCAAATGAGCTCATTTTCACTAAATCCAATGGATACTCCTCGATTTTTCTGGAACGTTTGGCAAGGTGCAGCACACTGGGAGCCTGTCAACCCTTCCTGAAATTCCATTTTCCCTCAGCATGTATGACACCACACTTTCCTGCTGCCCTCCCAGCTGTCTGCCACTCTTCCCCAGTCCACTTTGTGGCACCTCTTCTGCCCACCTTGTAGATGTTGGTGTTCTCTTCTGAGCCCTCTTCAAGCCCTTCTGGAAGATTCTTCCTTGGCTCCTACTGTTTCAATTGCCACCAATATGATGCTGCTTTCTAAATCTATATCCCACTTCTATCCCTCTCATGTATATATCCCTAGTCATGTATATTTCCTCTGGAATGTCACCTATCAAGCATGTCCAGAACTCTCTTATCTCCAATCCCAAGTCAGCCCCTCTTTGTGTATTCCTCATTTCACTCAAAGCCACCATCTCCACCTGGATCCTAAGCAAGAAACTAGGCACCCTCTTTTGTTCATCCTCAGCCCTCACAGTCACTACATCACCAAGTCCTGTCCATTCTACCTCCTAAATATGTCTTGAATCCAATCACTTATGTGTAGTGAGTAAGAACCAGCCTGCCTGGGTTCAAATTCCACACCTGGCATTTACCACCTGTGTGACTAGGTTAGTTCCTGGCTCTCAGTTTCTTCGTCTAGGCAATGGAAATAATACTAGTACATAACCTCAAAGATGATCTGGAGGATTAACTGAGTTAATATATGTAAGGCACTTACAACAGTGCCTGGTACAGCAAGTGCTATTATGCACAGGTACATGATATTATTGGTGTTATCATGTGTTACTAATGTGCTCTAGGCCTCCTCACCTGGACCACTTAAACCCCCTTCTAATTGGTCTCCTTGTCTGTAGCTCACCTCCCTTCAAGCTAGCCTCCAAAGGGTGGCCAGAGTGATCTTTCTGAAATGAAAACCCAATCATGTCACTCCCCTGTTTACAACTGTATTCATTTCCTATTTTCTTACCAAGGTCCATAGACTCCTGCTTTCTCTCTCCTCTCCCCACTCCTGTCCTCATGCTCCAGACATAATGAAGCCCTTTAAGTTCCTCTCATGCACCAGGCTCTCTCTGCTTCAGGCCAATGCTCACTGTCCCTCTGCTGGAATGTTCCTCTGTTCTTCCACCTAACTACTCCCCCTGCTTTTCCTTCAGGTTCCTGCATAAACAGCTTTTCCTCCAGCAAACTTTCCTTGACCTGCCAAGCCTGGTATAAAGGCCCCCAAGAGGCACCCAAAGAGAACTCTGTACTTTGCAATTATTCAGCATTGTCTCTTGCTCCAAGAAAATATAAGCACACTGAGTGCAGGGGCTGGGTTTGTCTTCTTCATCTTTACAGTCAGCACATAGCCAAGTGCCTGGCTCATAGAAGCTGCTCTGTAACTACCAAATAAATAAATGAACCCTACTCAACCATAATCCCCTACCAAAACCAAAACCAAACCCACTGCCATCAAGTCAGTTCAGACTCATAGTGACCCCCATTGGGTTTCCAAGATTATACATCTTTACAGAAGTAAACTGCCTCATCTTTCTCCCACAGAGCAGCTTATGGGTTTCAACCACCAACCTTCTGGCTAGCAGTCAAATGCCTCAGGCACCAGGCCACCAAAGCTCCTTGTTACAACCCCCTAGAAGAATGTGGTATAGTGCCTAAGGCATTTGACTGCTAACCAGAAGGCTGGTGGTTCAAACCCACCAGCCACTCCTCAGAAGGAAGGCTGGGCAATCTACTTCCACAGTAATAGCACCTTGGAAACCCGAGGAGGGGTCATTATGAGTCGGATCTGACTCCACGGCAGTGGTTGAGTTTTTGTATTTAGAAGAACACACATTCCTTTTTCATAATGGAACACTGTTCACTTTTTATTTCAGAGTATGCTTTAACTAAAACATATCTAGACTCTAGTTCCTCTTAACTGTGGCCTTGTCATGTGTCCCACTGGGAATAAGGGAATGCTAAGATTTAGAATTAAGCATGTAATGGTAACAGATGATTAATGATGATGATGATAATGGTGACAGCTCATACTTACCGTACATTTACGATGTGTCAGGACTGCACTATGCCGATCACACACATTACTCTGTCTAATACTCATGATAACACTCAGTAGTTATTATCCCTAAATTATCAAAAAAGTCCAAGAAGTTAAGTCTACTCGTCATACCCGAACTCCTCTTCAGAAACGGTTCACAAAACAAAGCAAAATGTACTTAACTCAATGTCCTCTCTCTCCGCTGCCATGGTGGGCAGCCATGAGCTCATCTACCTTTTCCAAATAAGCAGTAGGGCAGTGAGGACTAGGACTGAGGGCTGCCAGCCCCACTTTTTCCTCACTTTCCATTACCACTGATGACCCTGGCCTACATGCCTCAGGAAATTCTGGGAATTATTTGTATTATGGAATTGAAACTTTCACCTTGTTTTCAAAGAGTACAGTGTACTTTGTCCAAATGTCCAACATCCTGTCTCTTATGCTGTGGTCAGTCATCCCGAATTTAATTCTGAAGGATTTGATTTTCTTGTTTTTCCACTTATACTCAGACCGACTGAAAAAAATTCTATGAAATTTTCACTGTCTATTCACAACTTCCAGAAAAGCTAAAAAGCATTTTTTTACAGGTAATAAATTCCAGTTTTAAAAGGTTAAATTTCTAGGCATTAGAAGCTCACCAAAATGCAGGAGAGGGAGCATGCAAGATGCAACAGCTTTTGGACAAGTTTTTAAATATCTAGTGACAAAAACAAAACTGGTGAACAAGAAAAAGGGTCCTCACTTTCTTACAAAGAGGTTTTTTTTAGCCTTTTAGTCTCCATGATTCCAGTGCTTGGAGCTATGCTTGGCCTGTCTCAACACTGGGAACAGCCAAGAGAAGTTTCTGTGCTCTGACAAGAGGAGAGATGTTCTAAACATCCTGTTCCTCTGGGTGGTTCTGATGATGTATGTCCAAGTACTTAAAGTCAGTTTTTGAAAGATCCATGCTTTATGCTGTTAATTAGTCCAAAATCTAATGTTGCAGGGAAAAGAATGGACAGTGTGTCCCATACTCCAAGTTTATTTGGAGAAAGGGAGAAAGACAAGTTCTGGAAAGAGGATGAGTGGAGAAACCCATCAGTTTTAATAAAGGACAGTAATGCTTGTTCATAAATCAAGTTCAAAATCAACCATAAACCTGGATTTATAAAACAACACAAAAGAGCATTTTTATAAACCACAATCCTTACGTGAACTCTGAATTTTAGATTAGTATCTCTCTGAGCTTGCCGAAAACGGCTGTAAAGTAAACCACTCCAAATCCTCTTAAAAAATGTTTTATTTCTGAAATTATTGACTGCTCAGATAGGACTTACATACACATAACTAACTGGACATACTTCTTACTGAATGAGGAGGTTGCCAGTTTATGAACAGGAATGGGTACTTTCAAAGATACAGACATTAGGCCTCAGAAAATATCTGACCACTAAGGTCTCATCTCACTCCACCCATCAGCTTTCATTGTTTTGCCTGTGATTTAGAGACAGCAATGTTAGGTTCTATAAGCAGTATGATTAGTGTCATATGAAAGGACTCAGTTTAACTTAACCCACAAAAGAAGTATCCTTGTTCTCTGATCATTCTAGACACAAACCTGTAAGAATGAGAATGAAAAAGAAAACAGAATCATAAGTTGTCACCAATAAAAAACCTCCTGCCAACATTTCGAGAACCCAAGGCCTGCTTTGGGTGAGAAAAGTCAGGAGAATACCGGGGCCGAGTTTATGGAAAGTGATCACAGAACCACTAAGACACAGGTTTGGGGTATCCAAGTGTTGTTAGGTGCCATCAAGTAGATTCCAACTCATAGCAATTCTACGTACAACAGCACGAAACCCTGCCCTGTCCTGCACCATCCTCACAATCCTTGCTATGCTTGAGTCCATCGTTGCAGCCACCGTGTCAATCCACATCACTCAGAGCCTTCCTCTTTTTTTGCTAACCCTTTACTTTACCAAGCATGATACCCTCTAGGAACTGGGCCCTCCTGATAACATAATCAAAGGACGAGAGACAAAGTCTCACAAACCTCGCTTCTAAGGAGCATTCCAGCTATACTTTTTCCAAGGCAGATTTGTTCACTCTCTGGCAGCCCATGGTATTTTCAGTATTCTTTGCCAACACCAAAATTCAAATGCCTCAATTCTTCTGTGGTCTTCCTTATTCACTGTCCAGCTTTCACATGCATATGGGCTACTGAAAATACCACAGCTTGAGTCAGGTGCACCTTAGTCTTCAAAGTGGCATCTTTGTCCTTTAATACTTTGAAGAGGTCTTCTGCAGCGTATTTGCGAATGCAATATGTCAGGTGATTTCTTGACTGCTGCTTCCAGGGGTGTTGATTGTAAATCCAAGTAAAATGAAATCCTTGACAACTTCAAACTTTTTTCCATTTATCATGATGTTGCTTATTGGCCCAGTTGTGAAGATTTTTGTTTCCTTTATATTAAGGTATAATCCATACTGAAGGCTATAGTCTTTGATCTTCATTAGTCAGTGCTTCAAGTCTTTCTCACTTTCAATAAATAAAGTTGTGTCATCTTTATATCATAGGTTGTTCATGAGTCTTCCTCCAATTCTGATGCCATGTTCTTCTTCACACAGTCCAGCTTCTCTGATTATTTGCTCAGTATACAGACGAATAAGTATGGTGAAAAGATCAAATCCTGACAACACACCTTTCTTGATTTTAAACCATGCAGTATTCCCTTGTTCTGTTCAAATGATTGCCTCTTGGTCTATATACCAATAGTTGGGCTCAATCAGCAAAGGAAGGTCTTCAAAACTTTACTCTATGTCATTAAGGTCAACTCTACTTTCAGGAGGTAGTTCTTCCCCTGTCATATTTTGAGTACCTTCTGACCTGAGGGGTTCATCTTCTTGCACTATACCAGATAACAGTTCACTCTATTCATAAGGTTTTCAGTGGCCAATTTTTTTCAGAAATGGACCGCCCCACTTCCTTCTTCCTACTCTGTCTTAGTCTGGAAGTGCCACTGAAACCTGTTCACCATGGATCACCCTGCTGGCATTTGAAATACTGGTGGCATAGCTTCCAGCATCACAGAACACACAAGCCACCAGAGTATCACAAACAGACAGATGAGTGGTGGATCTGGATGCCAAGACTGTGTTTTGTGTTGGGTCAAAGGCTGTAATGGACAAACTAAAACCTTAATCAGGATCTACCTGCTTTTTGGATAAAGATAAAACTTTTATTTAATATAACAGTGAGTGGGTGGCAGCAATTATTTATAGATTACATAAATTAAGCATTTGAAAATATCATAATACCACAGTTATTTGTATGGAAGCTGACATTTCCAGAATGAAGCATGTTTACTGACTTCACTCTGTGAAATAAGCAGTCAATTCTCCTAACTTTACAGATAACAATAGAGATACTGAGAACACAGATGTCCCCCCATTTTTCCCCTATGTGCTACATTAATTTCAAATCAAATACTTTGATTCTAAACACAATTTATCTATTTCTGCCACTGTAATTTTTCAACCTTTTAACTGTTGCTGTATACTACAACTTAAACACACCACTGGCGTAGACACAGTCATGCTATATATTATTTATATATAATGTGCATTTTATGCCTATTCTAAGAATTAGTTAAAAAAAAAACCTAAGGTACACAAGAAGGTGAGAGAGGAACCACAAAAGGTATTGACTTATTTAAAGTGTAAGCCTGTTTAAAGTATGTTCCTGGCGCATCTCAAAATCTGTAGAAAACAAATATATACTTAACTACTGGGGCTGATCAATATGACTAGGGAATCTTTCAGATGCAAAATTTATTGTTATTTTTTTAACAAAGTAAAATTAAAGAGATAAAACTATAATTTTCTACATGTTGTCTTATGAACTACAAATGCATAAATGGTACTCCATCAAATTATGCTTCAGCCACTGGGATTAGTGGTGCCATTCTTGGTGGAAAGGGGCCATCACCCCAGCATGTACTCCCTGGGCCCATTCCTGCCTGCCAAGATCCCCTGTGATGACAATGGGGACGCAGGCAGCTAGCAAGAAAGCTAAGTATGGGATCAAAGCTGAAAATACAGTAAGAGATGGATAGTGGAAAACACTATGGGTTCAGTGTTTTCAAATACCAACTCTAACGTTTGGTGCAACATGACCATGAGTAAGTTTCTTAAGCCCTTTGTTGTTGTTGTTGTTGTTATGTGCCGTGGAGTTAGAAACTACAAAAATGGGGATAATAATACCTATCTCACAGGACTGTTGTGAGAATAAAATAATGTACTAAGGATAAAATGCTTGGCAAAGTGCCTGGCATACTGTAAGGCTCAATGGATAATAAACTCTTCCCATTACTATCACTCTCCTTTTTCTGAGTTAATACCCAGGGAAATCCCTAAGGCTTCTTCTTATTACCATGACCTTGGCAACCTTTATGATACATATCCAGGCTCTATTTAAAAAATAAAAATAAAAAAGATATAACAAAGTAGCCCATCATGATGGTTACTCATGATCAACTGCTGGTGGTAAAAAGGCTTTAAAATTATATAGTTAGTACAGCATCATTTTTTGAAAAAACATATACATGTTCACCAATATGGGTAGAAAAAAGTCTGGAAGGACCCATACCAAGTTGTGAGCATGGTGGTCTCTGAATAGTGTAATTCTCATTAAAGATTTTAATTTCTTTTCCTTTGGCTTATCAGTTTTTCTAATTTTTTCTACAATGAATACAAATTGTATATTTATATAAAAGATATGGAACACCAAAATTTTCATAGAGCTGAACTAAAAACAAATGCATGGAATACTACTACTGAAATGGTGTAACACTATCGGTGTTTAAGACACCACCAAGAAGTTTGTGAGGATGTGTAACAACGGTACGCAAAGGTCGGGTACACAGTCCTAACCCAGCTATTTCCAGCCATGGAGCTGGATGAGTCGTTTATCCTGCACCTTGGTTTATGATCAACTGATAAAATCTTTTTTGATCTACTAGCAACATTTCCCTGGTAGCATAGTGGCTAAGACACTTGCCTGCTAACCAGACGGCTGGCGGTTCAAATCCACCAGCCACTCCTCGGAAGGAAGGTTGGGCAATCCTACTTCCATAGTGATACTGCCTCGGAAACCCAAGGAGGGGTCGCTATGAGTCGGGTTTGACTCGACGGCAAACAACAACAACAACAACAGCAACATTTCCCTAGGAAAGCCTGGAGTGGGGTGAGCTGGAAGACATGCCAGAATCTTCCAAGGAAGAGGGAATGATCATCCCCGTCAAATGTTGCTAGTAGATCAAAAAACTCTTCCACCCAGACACCCTCATCACAGTTAATGATAACCAAATCTTTGCAGTTGCTCAGGTCAAAGACTTTGGAGTCATCCTTTACTTCTTTCTTTCTCCCATGCCCCAACCCAAGCCTGTTGACCGTACCTCTAAAACATACCTAGAACTCTACTGCTTCCCACCTCTTTTCCAGCTACCACCCTGGTCCAGGACCATCATCTCTGTCCTGGTTGTCATCTTGCTTTTACCCTTGCCCCCTCCAGTCTATTCTGAAAACAATGGCCAAAGTGATACTATTAAAGTGTCAGTCCATCATGTCACCCTTCTACCCCACTTGCCCAGTGGCTCTTATCTCCCTTGTAATAAATGCCAAAGCCCTTGAACTGGCTCACTTGTACACACCCACCTCACCACATCTCTCACTATCCTTAGCTTCACCAACGCTAGTCCTACTGGTCTCCCTGCCATTCCTCAAAGGCATTTAGTCAGGCTCTCACCTCAGGGCCACTATACCAGCTATTCCCACTACCTGAAGTATTATTTTCCCAGACAACCACTCTCTCACCACTGATGATAAGCAGTGGCAAATGTCTTCTGATGGAGGCTATTTCCTGACCACCTCATTTAGCATTGTGACAATCACCCTCTGATACTCCTGTTCCCTTTCCTTGTATTACTTTTCTCCATAGCATTTTCGCTATACAACTTAACTTGTCTTACTCTTAGTTCATTTATTTATGGTATGTCTACCCACAGCTAATCTATAAATCCACAAAAGCAAGAATTTTAGACCTTTTTTTATCCCCCCAATTGTATTCCTAACACCTAGAACAGGTCTGAAACATAGAACAAGACCTGGCATTTAGAAGGTACTGAAAAAGTATTTATTTAATATATAAGTAAGATTTAATCATCACTGCTCTTAACTCTTTCAAAAAGTAATGTAAAGGCACACATGAAATAAGGAATGTGGAACTAACTGCTAAATAATTGACACTTAGATAAGTATGTGGATACTGTTACCATAATCATTGTTATTACACTAAATATGTGTCCCAATCTTGCCAGATGTGGATTGAGTAAGTTATGCCTGAACAAGGATTCCCCTCCTCCTTTTTATCTTATCTATTTCAGTACAAAGGTTGGTAACTAAGAATTTCCACAACACTGGGATTCCGGAAAGGAATAGGTTCACAGATTGCAGTGTGATGGACTGCTTTTATATGGCCTTTCTAGCCATAGTTTTGTAATGCTAACCAAATGATTTGGTGGGACTAAGTAAAATCAGGTACATGGAATTCTGCAGGGGTGTTGTTGTTGTTGTTATGTGCCGTCGAGTCGGCCCCGACTCATAGCGACCCCTCCTTGGGTTTCCGAGGCAGTATCACTACGGAAGTAGGATTGCCCAACCTTCCTTCCGAGGAGTGGCTGGTGGGTTTGAACCGCCAGCCTTCTGGTTAGCAGTCAAGTGCTTTAGCCACTATGCTACCAGAGCTCCTGCAGGGGTAGGACCATGAAAATAAGCCTAACAATGGGATTGGTCAGTTTTTCATTCCATTAAGCTCAAAATGAGCCATCCCAGAGGCAGAAAAGGGGGTCCTACTATCACCAAGGAAAAAGAGCTAGGAGTAGAGCATGTCCTTTGGATCCAGAGTCCCTGCCCTGAGACCTTCCTAAACCCAGAAGACAGAAAGAGAGTTGTGACACTGGAGATGGCACAGGATGATGAGAAGCAGTGGCAGCAGAACCAAAAGACCAGCATGAGACAACACAGTAGGTTGTTTTCCGGGCCAAAGAGTAAGGCAGCTACAGTGCATGTGCCAACCCACTGAACAAAATAACTGAGCACTTTCAGACAGGAGGCTTGCTGACAGAGTATGATGCTTCCAGGCACTTAATGGAGGTAGGCTCACCAACCCACAGAGCAAGAGAGCTAAGCACCTTTGGTCCGAGGCATATTGGCAGGAGTGGGATGCTTTGGGCAGTTAATGGCAGGGCTAAAGAACTGTGCAATACTTGCCTAAGCAAAGCAGAGGCTAGGCTGGCCCAAAAAGCCTGAGAGGCTGAGAGCCAGAGAGAGGCCTGCCTATGGGCACAGCTGAGAATAGACTGTCTTGATCAAAAAACTGTAACCTGAGTAGTTTCTGATCCTGAATTATACACTGTTACTTCCCTAATGAACCCGATAATCCTGACTATTGTCTGTTGAGTTCTGTGTGGCCATTGTAACAAAGTGTCATATCCAGCAGAGAAGTAGAGAGTGCCATGGGAAGGATGGTTGGTGTCAGAATTCATGAAAAGGTTGGAGAGGAGGTACATCTGACCTCCACTTCATAGGAATCAGCCCTGGACTGATGCTGATGCTGATGGCGCTGATGGTGATTCTTTCCACCTCATGAATTAGAGGAGATCAGATGCCTCTACCACACCATTTTACACAGACCCACTCAATGTCTAGCCCTAGAAATCATTATCTTAATCATGTATCTTGATATCGTAAGTTAAGTCTTCACTCTCACAGAGGAGGGAAATGAAGACTAAATATCATCACAAGAGTACAAAGAGGTTCTGTTGTTGTTAGGTGTTGTTAGATGCCATCGATTCAGTTCCAACTCTTAGCAATCCTATGTACAACAGAACGAAACACTGCCTGGTCCTCTGCCAGCTTCACAAACCTTGCTATACCTGAGTCATCACTGCAGCCACTATGTAAATCCATCTCGCTGAGGGCCTTCTCCTTTTTTGCTGACCCTCCACTTTACTAAGCATGATATCCTTCTCCAGGGAATGGTCCCTTCTGACAACATGACCAAAGTAGGTAAGACAAAGTCTGGCCATTCTCACTTCCGAGGAACATTCCAGCTGCACTTCCAGGACAGATTTGTTATTCTGCAGTCCATGGTACTTTCTATATTCCTTGTGAACATCACAACTCAAAAGCATCAACTGTTCTTCGGTCTTCCTTATTCATTGTCCAGCTCTCACATGCATATAAGGTGATTGAAAATACCATGGCTTGGGTCAGGCGCACATTAGCCTTCAAAGAGACATCTTTCTTCTTCAGCACTTTAAAGAGGTCTTTTGTAGCACATTCGCCCAGTGGAATACATCATCTGATATCTTGACTGTGGCTTCCATTGATGTTGATTGTGGAACCAAGTAATATGAAATCTTTAACTTCAATCTTTTCTTCATTTATCATGATGCTACTTATTGGTCCAGCTGTGAGGATTTTTGTTTTCTTTATGTTGAGATGTAATCCATACTGCAGACTATAGTCTTTAATCTTCATCATTAAGTACTTCAAGTCATCTTCACTTTCAGCAAGCAAAGTTGTGTCATCTGCATATCTGCATATCACAGGTTGTTGATGAGTCTTCCTCCAATCCTGATGCCATGCTCTTCTTCATAAAGTCCAGCTTCTCAGATTATTTGCCCAGTATACAGACTGAATAAATATGCTGAAAGGATACAAGACCTTCCTGATTTTAAACCATTAAGTATCCCCTTGTTCTATTCAGCCAGCATCCTGGTCTATGTACAGGTCCCTCATGAGCACAATTAAGTATTCTGGAATACCCATTCTTCTTAGTGTTATCCATAATTTCTTATGATCCACACAATCAAATGCCTTTGAGTAGTCAATAAAACAAAGTAAACATCTGTCTGGTATTCTTTGTTTTCAGCCAAGATCCACCTGACATCAGCAATGGTAAACCTTGTTCCACATCCTCTTCTGAATCCTGCTTGCCTTTCTGGAAGTTCTCTGTCAATATACTGCTGCAACCATTATGAAATTATCTTCAGCAACATTTTACCTGTATGAAATATTTGCTCTTCCTTTATTGTATGTTAGAAATACTGCACATGCAGCTCAGGAGAAAGAACTCTGTCCTTGACTTTTGCTTGGCCCTGGTGATACAATCATGTCTCACTCAGGACGGATTTCTATGTAAATTTTCAATGGCCATTGACTTGAATTTAGTTAAATGACCTCCACCTGGAAACCAAGAGTGCACAAAATACTATACTAACTCCAGCTACCTGGCCCACTGACTGGAAGAGATCCATATTTGTACCCGTTCCAAAAAAGGGTAATCCCACAGATTGTGGAAATTGTAGAACAATATCATTAATATCACACGCAAGTAAGATCTTACTGAAGATGATTCAAAAACGTTTGCAGCAGTATATTGACAAAGAACTTCCAGAGGTGCAAGCTGGATTCAGAAGAGGACGTGGAACAAGGGATGTCATAGCTGCTGTTAGATGGATCTTGGCTCAAGGCAAAGAATACCAGAAAG
>NW_006921595.1:6545111-6559642 GCF_000298275.1 Orycteropus afer afer | reverse complement strand
GCATTGGGAAAGTCAACTGCGAAGGAACTGTTTCAAGTGCTGAGGAGCAAGGATGTCTCCTTGAGGACTAAGGTGCACCTGACACAAGCCATGATATTTCTAATTGCATCGTATGCATGTGAGAGCTGGACAGTGAATAAGGAGGACCGAAGAAGAGTTGATGTTTTTGAGTTGTGGTGCTGGCAAAGAATGCTGAAAGTACCATGGACAGTTAAAAGAACGAATAGATCAGTCCTGGAGGAAGTGCACCAGAAATGCTCCTTGGAAGCAAGAATGGCCAGACTTCGTCTCACCTATTTTGGTCATGTTGTCAGAAGGGACCATTTCTTGGAGAAGGATGTCATGCTTGGTAGGGTGGAGGGTCGACGAAAGAGCAGGAGGCCTTTAATGAGATGGATTGACATGGTGGCTCCAATGATGGGCTCAAGTATAGCAGGGACTGTGGAGCTGGTGCGGGATCGGGCAGTGTTTCGTTCTGCTGTGCATGGGGTCACTATGGGTCGGAAACGACTTGATAGCACCTAACAACAACAACAAAGCATGTTGATAAGTGAGAAGCAGGTATACAAAAAAGTCAAGGTTAGTGTGGATAGGATGTGCTATTCTTACCTAACTAGTAAATCACCAGCATAAATTGAAAACTGAAAGTTTCTTCCCTAGAAATTCTGACTGACTTGATGAGATGTTATATTATCACCTAATTGGTCAGTTACTTACATAAAGTGAAAATTGAAAGCTTTTTCTCTAGAAACTTGGGTAATTCTGACTGACTCTCTCCTTGCTCCTACTTCTTGAGTAAAATAGTCTCAACTCAGTGATGTGAGGAGCAAGTCAGTTTGGTGTGTTTTGCTGCTGACATGTAAAATCTTTCAATTAAGCCGATTAACTCTTAAATCAAGCAGTTTTCCAAATATGATGTTAGAATTTTTTAACAGGATATAGTTTTATATGTTCATTCTTTTTATAAGGGTCTGACGGTGTGATAACTGGTCCGAATGGTGCAAGTGGTTTGTGCTCAGCTGGTAACTGAAAGGCTGGTGGTTGGAATTCATCCAGTGACATCACAGAAGTAAGGCCTGGTGGTGGGCTTCTGTAAAGATTACAGCCAAGAAAACCCTATGGAGCTGCTCTGCTATGTAACACATGGAGTTGCCATGAGTTGGAATCAACTGGATGGAAGTGGGTTTAGATGTACTTCGTTGTTGTCATCTGGCATCAAGTTGGTCCCCATGCATGACACTCCCATGTACAATAGTACAAAACACAGCCCATTCCTTCATTATTCCCATGATTGCTTACTGACTGGATTACTATGATTCATAGGGTTTTCATCTTTTTTATTTTTTTTTAATTGTGATTTGGGTGAAAGTTTACAGAGCAAATTCACTTTCCATACAGCAGTTCACATACACATTGTCTGATGACATTGACAGTTTACCCCAATGCAACACCTCCCCTCCCACTTCCTCCCGATAGGTTACCTCTTCCCTGTGTCCATCCCTCCATGTACTTCTGCCCCCTGATTGTCTCCCTGTGCACAAACAGCCCTTCTTTCTCCCATGATTGTTCTCTCCAAGGGATGTATCTGCCTCAGGTACATGTTCAACTCTTATGCTTGTCTTTTATTTGGCTGGAAGCCACAGGTCTGGGTTCAATTCCAGACCTGAAAGGCAGCTAGGGACTATACTCTCAGTGGTTCCACCAGGCTCTATCAGACCAGCAAATCTGTTCTCCTTTTTTTTTTTTTTCCCCCAAATTATTTTGAGTTTTGTTCTACATTGTTCTCCCTCTCTATCCAGGATCTCCTACATAGATCCCCCTGAGTGGTTGACAGTGGTAGCCAGGCACCATCTAGTTCTTCTGGTCTCATAGTCATTTAGGCTGAGGATCTCATGGTGTACCAGTCACGAGGACTAATTGTTTCTATGAATTTTTGGGTTTCTTCATTCTTCTTTGCTCTGGATGAGGAGAGACCCATTATTGCATCTAGATGGCTGCCTGCAAGCTTTTAAGATTCCAGTCGCTACTCGCCAAAGTAGGAGGTGGAACAATGTTTTATGTAGTGTGTTATGCCAATTGAGCTTGATGTCCCATAGAGTTTTCATTTTTAGAAACAGATCAGCAGGCCTTTCTTCCTAGCTCTTCTTAGTCTAGAAGGTCTGCTGAAACCTGTTCCACATCATAGCAACATGTAACCCTCCACTGATGGACAAGTGGTAGCTGTGCATGAGATGAACTGGCGGGTGAAAGGCAAGAATTCTACCACTCAACCACCAACACCTCCCTTTACTTCATTTAAAAACTAAAACTAAATAAATAAATTTGCATCTACCAGGATTTGTTACTCTAACCAGGAGTTAACAGTGTGTCCCCCAAGAAAAATCTGACAAGACTACGAAACTTTTAAGGATAACACTCAAGGGAAATCCCTGCTCAGTTCTGCTAGGACCCAGCCCAAGCACATGTGGAGGTTTTCAGCAAGTATGGAAAATAATCTTTACTGTGGATGGTGTCTGACAGTTTACTTCAGCATATGAAATGCTTTACATATGACAGTGAAACTACAGAAAATGAATGAATCCATATCAGACAAAAGAATTATAAATAAATTCCCTAATACTGCTGACATGACATTTTTCTTCCAAAAAGCAAGATTTTTTTTTCTTACTTACTTTCGATAACTGCTTTAACTCTATGCTGGGTCTGACACTGTCATCGCACACAAGTCAGGAAATCTGGATTTAGTGTTACAACAGCCATTCTTCCAGTATCTCACACAGACGTGCACCTGGCTGCTGGGTGTGCACCAATGCACCCATTACAACATGTCATCATTTCAATAAATAGAACTCAAGTGTTACAAGACAACACCCGGTTCTGGGGAGACACGGGATCTGACATATGTTAATACCTCATTATACATCCAGGCCTTCTGTCAACCAGAAGGAACACATGATCATTTTTTAATACAAACATTATAGACCCTTTCTTGCTAAGAGGATCCAGTCGGTTTATTTATTTCATTCACCACATGGTCATTTTTCCCCCACTGTAAAGGAGATGCAGTGAATAAAAGCTGTGACAGCACATTATGCTTGATAACTTTAAACAAATCAGTGAGGCAAATCACTTATGGTTTTCATACCACTCATACCTCTGACACGCTGCATATAAATACTCCTTTTAGCTCTGAACACCAGGCATACCACTATGAAATAATGTACTATATGTGAGCAAGAGACACTAGATTCCAGTGACTTGGGAAATACAGTTAATATGTTTACACTTTCAACTTCCATGCAGCGCCATGGTCTAGGGTTAGCACAAGTCTGGGACTAGAAATCTGAGGGGTTATAGTACTACTTCCTTAGGTCCTCATAGATTTAGAGTTGAGAAAAGTTATTTAATTTAAACCTGTTTATCTCTGGAAGACGGAACAAAGGTGACTACAAATTTATAAATTGAAGTAATGACTCAACCTACAAACATCAAATTAATCTGCCAACTAAACCTGACAATTTTATAGGTGTGCTTTTCAGTTTGTCCCTCAAATAGAAACCAACCTACAAACTCCCCATTCAAGTAAGTTTCCAGCTCTTAATGAGTGAAGTTATCTCAAGGCATTTCTTCTCATCATGTGTAGAGTTTTATCATCAGTCTCTCAAAGCAGTTTTGCGCATTTTAAAAACCATATTATTGCCCTGTAATATATAAAAGATTTCCTTTCTGTCTTCATAATTGTCTAGGACAACACATTCTTACATTTCATTTTTAATCATCTAAAGTTTTTCAGATACTCTCGAGTATATGCCTTCAATAGCACAATAAATGAGATCCAAGAAAAAAAAAATAAACCATATTATTACGCAAACATTAAACCATATAGTAGCTGAGCAAGGTCTTATGTGGAGAATACAACTAGGAATAGTGTTTGTCCTTCTGCTAGATCACCTCTAACAAAGAACAGTGCTTTGGAGCACTGAGAATGTTCTTGGTACCAGTAGTTACTACTGGTACCAGACTAGTACCACTCCAGACTACCAGACTACTGACATCTAAACTGGAGAAGTGTTTCATGAGGTACAGCATGAAAGAGCCAGGAAGATAGGGACCTAGTGTTCCAAACAGGAGTCCCTAGGCCATACTCAGCTGCTAACCAAAAGGTCTGAGATTCGAGTCCACTCAGAAGCCTTGGAAGAAAGGAGCAGAGACCATGCTGTCTGCACTGATGTCCCAAAAGATCAGGATGTGGTGATGCACCTACAGATCTGCCAAAACACCTGACATCTCAAATGAGTTACCTGACTTCACGTTCTTACCCACAGCCTTGCCTGGGAGGGCCCTTCAAATTCCATCCTAACGTTTGCTGTCTCCCTTTTATTCTTGCGAAGAGAGTAACAGAAAACAAAGTTGGTAATAAATATTTTAAAAAATGGGGTAAAGGAAATGCTTGAGATCTGGACTACAAGATGGACAACCACTATGATTTTCTCTCCTTCAGCTTCCTGAGGACCTTAATGCAGTGGACACCCGCCTGAAGAAAAGTAAGGGATGAATAGTCAATCAGGGCCTATTTTGTATTTGATATAAATGTATCAAAGCATATATAGACAAAAGAGATTTGCAGACCAAATAACTTTTTCTAATTTGGTGAAGTAATAATACTAATCCAATTTAATTAAATAAATATTTCTTGTGAGTCTACTATAGGCCAGACTGTACTCCTGTCAAATCTCATCATAGGCATGAAAATAACAAACAGAAAATACTACAGGCAGTCCCTGATTTATGAAGTATTTGAGTTAGATGAAATGCACTTATGACCATCTTTTCTTTTTTTTTTTTTTTTTGGTACATCTTATCATTAGTAATAGGAGCTCCGGTAGCAGAGTGCCTAAGGCGCTTGACTGCTAACCAGAAGGCTGGCGGTTCAAACCCACCAGCCACTCCTTGGAAGGAAGGTTGGGCAATTTACTTCCGTAGTGATACTGCCTCGGCAACCCAAGGAGGGGTTGCTGTGAGTCGGGGCCAACTTGACAGCACATAACAACAACAATCATTAGTAATATGTACCACATTGCAGTGATGTAATTTGATCAGAATAATGATGGAAGAGATTGGTGGAAAAATCATCCGTATGGCAAGAACACTGAACTTAGAACTTGAAATCGTCAGTGTGGAACAGACAAAGGTAACTGACAGATCAGGACTTACTGGATTTTGAAGAGGAAAGAAATGCTGAAGAAGAAAGAAAGAAATAGGAAGAAGAAGGAGAGAGGTTGTCAAAATATTTTACAGTAAAAAGATTAGCTGGGTTTTTTTTTTGTTGTTGTTTATTTTCTCCTAAACTAAGTCAGGGGCTTCAGCTGCTTGAAAATATGGACCAAAAGAAACTCTGATCACTTTGCTAAAGTCAATAGGAAGATTCAACTCTCACTAATTTTCTGAATAGAAAAGCTATCTTCATTCCCAGCGATAATCCACATGATCCAAAACCTTCCACAAGAGGAGTTATTACCACAACCAACAAAATGCCAACATAATCCAACTCTTCTTCATCAACAGATTTTTATGATTTGTGTATTTTTAATGCATGCATGTATTAAAATATATCCATAGGTTTATATGCAATGCTTTCACCCCTAAAGACAAACAAAGATTAGATTTATATATTGCTAATAAATGTTGTTGTTGTTATGTGCCGTCAAGTCAGACCCGACTCATAGCGACCCCTCTTTGGGTTTCTGAGGCGGTATCTCTATGAAAGTAGATTGCCCAACCTTCCTTCTGAGGTGTAGCTGGTGGGTTTGAACCGCCAGCCTTCTGGTTAGCAGTCAAGTGCCTCAGGCATTATGCTACCAGAGCTCCTATTGCTAATAAAAGGCAACAATAAAAAAAACTAAAATAAAAAAGAGGTATTCAACTTACATCAGAATGAAACCCTGTCATCCCCCCTCCATTGTGAGTCAGGGACTACTTGTAATTTGCTTCCACATTTCTACTTTCTGAGTACTGGAGATATTCCCTTTTAGGGTTTTATTTTCTTTGTTTCTTGGTTTGTTAGGATTTTGTTTTATGTATTTGTTTATTCACTTATTCATTCATTTAGTAAGCTTTTTACTGAAGTAGCATATGCAATACAGGATTTCCTTTTGGTTTAGTAATAAAATGTACAACTAGGCCTTTAAGAAATATTCATTCATACCACATGATAGCTATATGTCTTTGAATAAGTGACAGTACTTCTTTGAGGAGGTTCCTCATTTGTAAAAGAGTGGTAACAAAATTGGCACTACCATCTTAAAGCATTTTTCTGAAAGCCAAATCATATGATAAATCTAAAAGTGGTGGGTAAAGTATCAGAGGGTATTATCCTGCTGGAGCAGCGGTTCAGCACTCAACTAAAAACTGAAAGGTCAGTGGTTCAAACCCCCAAGCCACTCCATGAGAGACAGATGTGACAGTTTACTTCCATAAAGATTTACAGTCTTCGAAACCCTATGAGGCAGTTCTACTCTGTCCTATAGGGTCGTTATGAGTTGAATTCAAGTCAATGGCAATGGGTTTGCTTTATCATGTATTATTAGCATAGAAACCTAGTTGAAACAACAGTGTACTTATAGTCAAGAGACTTCCTAGGGGCGTGAGCATGTGTGTATGTGCGTGTCAGTGTTATAAACAAGAGTAGTAAGAATGGCTTTGTACCGTCTACATAATATTAAGGAGCTCTGGTAGCCTGGTGCCTAAGTGTAACTATGTTTCTTCAAGCATCAGCATTCAGATTAGAAACAAAATTTGTAACAGCTGCTATATACCTGAGCCTGAATTGGGTGATGTATGGTCTTACACCGCCACATAATTTACAATCATTCCACCTCAAGCTCTTTTTTTTCCCCACTGTTCTGCTATTCCAAGAGCTTGCCTGGTGGGGAAGGATGCTCAAAATATCTCAAACTTATAATTTTAGAAGCATAGGTATCATCACATCCCCCTAGCTGGTGACAGAAAAGTAGCTGTCCCAAAGTAACTTAACACATGGACTACTAGCAAAGAACTACTGAAAGAATCCTTTACCAAATCAAGCTCATTGCCATCCTGTTGACTCCAACTCAGTGAAGCTATTGGACAGAACAGAACTGCCCCATAGCGTTTCCAAGGTTGTAAATCTTTACGAAAGCAGACTGCCTTTCTCCTGTGGCGTGGCTGCCAGGTTGGAACCTCCAACCTTTTGGTTAGCAGCAGAGCGCTTAACAACTGCACCAGCAGGGATCCTTGAAAGAAGCCTTCATGGTCTCCAAGTTGGCAACTGAAAGGAACCAAAGTCAGTGAAAGGGAAGTCACTGAAATAACAATGGAAAGCAGTTTTATGAGCTTCATTCAATGAAGCAAAACTTGGACAAAAAACTCATTATTCAAACCAGATGCTGATTTTGTAACATTCACGTCAGTGATGAACTGTCTCAATTTTCTTTTATTTTGAATATGCCATAATATAAAGCAGACAAATCACCACATTAATAAAGGCACACTTGAACTTTGTAAAGTTGGTCTGAAAAAGGACTGTAGAAAAACTGTTTTCAAAGCCTTATTGCCAAAAGCACTCTTTTTTTAATCACGTGACAAAAGAAACACAATAAAGGGTTTAAGACAAGGTCAATTATGGTTAGCAATGAAATTACCCTTTAATGGTAATTAGCCCCAAATATTGACTGCTGCCAGCTCAAATGTATCTGGTCATAAGACATACAAATTACTGTGCTCATCTACCTCCAACCAAGAAGGAAAGCTAGGCCCCTCAAGGTTAGCTGTCAGATCGGATGGGGAGGAAGAAGGGACAAGAGTCAATGGGGCAGAGAAAGCAGAACACACAGACCTCAAGTGCAGAAGTGGTCGAAAGATGTTCATAAAAAGTTTTTCTAAGCATAACACTAGGAGCTCTGGTAGCATAGTGCCTAAGGCACTTGACTGCTAACCAGAAGGCTGGTGGTTCAAACCCACCAGCCACTCCTCAGAAGGAAGGTTGGGCAATCCTACTTCCGTAGTGATACTGCCTCGGAAACCCAAGGAGGGGTTGCTATGAGTCGGGGCCGACTCGACGGCAAATAACAACAACAACAACAAGCATAAAACTTACTGAAGAGCCAGCTAAGAATCTCCTTCTAAAAAATTATGATTCTCTCTCATGTCAAAAGAATAAAGTGGAGCAACTTTCAACCCCAAGAGAAAAATGAGCATCTCTGTTGAGAAATGGAGCCCGGTTGTTTTCAAGGAGAAGGTAAAAGCAGAACATGAGGGAACAAAGCTCAGAAAGAAGACTTTGGCCTCTGGATATAATCCCAAAGGGAAAATGAGTCCTCCAGATTCAGGGCTGTTTGGAGGTGGTAGAGCCTTCTTGTGCAGTTGCAGGGCTTCAGACATTCACCTAGTGAACTACCATGCACGGTCCACTTCTATAGCATTTCAGGGATGGAAACAATCATATCTTCATTTAGAAACAAGGCCCAAGTAGAGTGAAATTTCATGGAACTAACAACAAAGCCAGTTCTCCAACCCAGTCCTGATTCCATACCCTCAGATTGCTCCCTGTCCCCCTCATATATGCAACCCCTCCTTGGGTTTCCGAGGCAGTATCACTACAGAAGTAGATTACCCAACCTTCCTTCCAGGAGTAGCTGGTGGGTTTGAACCGCCAGCCTTCTGGTTAGCAGTCAAGTGCCTTAGGCACTATGCACCAGAGCTCCCCCTCCCCTCCATTAGTATGTTTGAAAAGTTCTGAATAAGTTACAAACAGCTGCTATTGTAAGTGAAGCAGTCTACTCACAATTAAAGAAGGGCACCCTCCCCTCCCTGCCTAGGTTGTACTCATATGGCGATTCAACACCAGACAGCTGTAAAAGAAAATCTACATTTGTATTAGGAGATACAAAACCTACAGGAACAGGCACTGTGCTAGGCAACTTGAGTTTATTTAACTCTTGTAATGCTCAAAATCCAAGATGTGTTTATAACCTGACTGATAAGAAAGGAGAGATTAAATAATGTGCTTAAACTCACACCATTAGTTAAGTGACAGTCCTGAGTTCAAACCAGTTTTTCTCACCATGGAAGACACTGCAAACCAAAACCAAACTCACTGCCATCGAGTCGATTCTGACGCATAGCAACCCCCAATGGGTTTCCAAGGCAGAAAACCTTTACAGAAGTAGATTGCCCTGTCTTCCATGGAGTGGCTGGTAAGTTTGAACAGCCAACCTTTTGGTTAGCAGTCAAATGCTGCAAAACTCTAAAACCAAACTCACTGCCGGTGAGTAGGATCTGACTCATAGCAACCCCTAGTTGGGTTTCTGAGGCAGTATCACTACAGAAGTAGATTGCCCAATCTTCCTTCTGAGGTTCAGCTGGTGGGTTTGAAACTGCCAGCCTTCTGTTAGTAGTCAAATGCCTTAGGCACTACACCACCAGAACTTCTACACTACTGTGTTGTTGTTGTTGTTGTTTGCCGTCGAGTCGGGCCCCAACTCATAGCGACCCCTCCTTGGGTTTCCGAGGCAGTATCACTACGGAAGTAGGATTGCCCAACCTTCCTTCCGAGGAGTGGCTGGTGGGTTTGAACCGCCAGCCGTCTGGTTAGCAGGCAAGTGCCTTAGGCACTATGCTACCATACACTACTGTAGTTGGGACTAAATTATTAGTCCTCAATGTTTTGGTCAAGAAAGAGCTCCTCATTCAACTGACTTTAAGAGCCACGTGAGAAGTTGTGCCTGGTGAAAATACGTGGATCATTTTACAGGATATATATAAATATATCCTGTAAAATCTGCCCCAGTGTAAATTTACTTAGCTAAGGAGGGAAGCTTCTTGCAAAATTTCAATTTCCCCCTCTAAAAATCTTTGTCCCAGTCTATTGCTCTTCCTTTTTGTTTGGAGCAAAAGCAGAAGAAAAAGAACTATGGGAATATTAATAAGCAGGAACAACTTTCCACAGAGATGATCACAGAAGATCCCATCGACAGGACCATGAAGAACTTCATTATTCTAGCTCCCAGCCTTCTTACGGCTGGCCAGCTTCCATCCGTGTTTTCACCTTCTGGCAACCACCTGCCACCTTTACCTTCTGCAAACATGGGCATCTGGCCAGCCCTGAGAATTCTGCTCTCTGACTGAACACAAACACCTCTTATCTTCTAGTCTGAACACAGCCTCGAAGACCAGGACTCGCTGTGGGTTTGGTGCTACTGAGAGGTCTGCAGCTAGCAATCCCGCATAGAGGTGAGCCTGTTAACATTCCAAAGAAGGCTATTCTTAACCAGGGGAAGACCTCCACTGTCAGAGCCCACTTTCCTTCATCATTAGGCTGGACAAAGAATGAAAGCCCAGTCAGGCAAACTGAGCCAGGTGCTCTCTCAATAAAGTATAACCAACCAAGTTACTCTGTAAGCTTTTTTTTTTTTAAACTGGCATTAGTTTCATATTCTGGGAATACAGAGATGATGAGTATAACATGAGTTGTGCCCTTGAAGGGGTGACAATCTGGTGAGGGAGACAAAAACTCTTCAAAAGACAACTATTGTACTGGGTGATAAATATAAGAATACACAGGTATACCAAACGCTGTAAGAAAATGGGATAAGGAAGCTAGGGAAATGTCACCAAGGAAAGGCCCACATGAACTGGGTCTTACAAGCAGGAGTTTTCCAGGCAACATAATGGAGTTTAAGGGACATTCCAAGCAGAAGAGATACAGCATTCAAATGCTAGAATTTATGAAGTGATCTGCAGTCTAGGGAACTGTGCGGAAGCAGTGTCTGTATGTAAGGGGGAGGCAGAGTGTGAGTAAAGGATCCCTGAGACTATTACAAAGGGTCTCTATAGTCATCGAGGAGTCAAAGGAGGTTTTAAAGCAGGGAAATGACATGTTTACCTTTCTTTCTTTCTTTTTTTAAAAAAGGAAACTACTTCTGGCAGATATGCTAAGTTGGACAGGAGTCTACATCAATACTTTGCAAAGGAAATGTAATGTAAGTCACAAAGCCAAATCCACATGTGTGATTTTAAATTTTCTAGTAGTTGTTTTTAAAAAGGTAAAAAAAAAAGTTAATTTATTTATTAACAAATATATTGAATCCAATCAATCCACACTATTATCACTGAACATGTAACCAATACTTTTAAAAATTATTAATAAAATTGTTTACATTCTTTTTATTACAGTAGGTCCTTCTAAATCTTATACTTGTGGTATATTTTAATTTAGACTAGCCACATTTCAAGTGCTCAAAAGCCACACGTGGCCAGTGGTTACCAGAATAGAAGGCACAGCTAGCTCTAGATAAAGCAAATGTAAGACCCACTTAGAAGGCTGGAACCAAGAATCCAAATAAGAGGTAGTAAGCTCTGGACAAAGGCAGACATTTGCAGCCCTGGGCTATCAGATTAACTGCCACTGAAATGCAAAAGTATGTAACTTTTTATTCTGAATAATAATTCACATGATCCAGAAATTACTAACAATACAAAAAGGTATAGAAGGAAGAGTGTTGCTCCCATCCTATCTCTTTTCACTCCATCCTTGGCCACCTCGTTCCCCACCCACACACTAGACATTACCACCTCTGGAGTTTCTTCTGTTTATCCTTTCAAAATTTCTTCATGCAGACACAAGCTGTTAAGAATACAAGCTCAGAATATTCTGTCTCTTTTTCTTACACCAGTGGTTACATACTATATATTCTTTTCCATGCCTTGCTTTTTTCATTTAATAACATATCATGGAGATCTTTCCATATCAGTGCATTAAGAGTTTCCATGTTCTCTTTTAATGCTGCACAATATTCCATTGAATGGGTGGATCACAGGTTATTTAACCAGTCTCCTACTGCTGGATACTTGAATTATTTCCAATCTTTTCAATTACAGACAATGCTCTCATGAAAAACCTATACATCACTTCATATGTATTCAAATGTATCTGCAGGAAAAATCACCAGAAGCCAGGTTGCTGGGTCAGAGAGTAATTGCACTTGTAATCTTGATAGTTATACCAAACTGGGCTTCATAAAGGTTGTGTCATTTTGCACTCTCACAAGAAGTATAAGGGTAAGACAGTGCCAATTATTCCACACCTGGTCAGGAGTATGTACTGCCACACTTTAGAAATGTTGTCAATCTGATAAAGTGAAAAGTAGTACTTTGACATAGTATAAATTTGCATTTTTTTAAATATGTATAAAGCAGAACTTTTTTCTTACGTTTAACGACAATGTATGTGGTTCCTCTCCCTCCCCCAGGAATTCCTTTCATGTCCTTTGCCTGTTTTTGTATTCGTGTGCCAATCTTTGTCTTATTCATTTGTAGGTGTTCTTTATATGAAAAGACAAGCCCTTTGTCCATTGCAAATACTTTTCCCCAATTGTCATTTGTCTTTTGAGTTGCCTCATGATGTTTCTTTTTGTTTTGTTTTGCATCAGGCAAAAAAATTGTATTTGAATTCATTTAAATTTGCCAATATTTTATTGTATGGTTTCTGGGTTATGAGACATATTTAGAGAGACCTTCCTAAAGGAATGCACCCACGTTTTCTTCTACCTCTTTTATGATGACAACCAAATATGAATATACACTCATATTTTGACATATTTTTTAAAAATCATTGTTCATTTTCCAACTGAGGTATTAGACCTTTTCTGTATTGCCTTCCTGATTTCTCCCTCCTTTCTTTTCACTATTATAGTTTTTTTGCATATCACACTGGTCATTACACAAAATGTACTCACCAAGTTAGAGTATAATTTGAATGATATAAGAGATGGAATCAATTTCATCTTTCTCCAGGGAGCTACCCACTGGCCCCAATACCATATATTAAAAATCTCATCATTACTCCCATTGAAAACATGATCTTTAAATACTTTCTATCTGTATAGACAGAAACCTGGATTTTTATAAGCTCATGGTTTTAATTCCCTAGTCTAAACACTATGAAGGTAAATACAATTTATGCTATTCAATTCTCCATGAGAACTGCCAAGTTTTGTGAAATTGCATTCACATAGCAGTAACAATGCAAAAGAAAAGGAATGAGGAAGAAAACAGTCAATTCAGAAAACATCTAGTCTACCTCAGTTGGAAAAGCAAAAATTGGTATTTTAACAAGGATTTCAACTGTCCCAATTACTTCTATTCCAAAGTTTCTAGCAAAACAGAATGAATTTCAAAAATGAAAAATGTGAAAGGTATTATATTCTGTGGTAAATGTCCTATATGCCAATACTAATTCATATCTTCTGTATCACTGTCCTTCCAGTTTATATATATTTCCCTATCATTTGAGGTTGTACAATTCATTCCTGCAGATTTAGACACACACACGCACACATACAAATTGTTGTTATTATGTGCCATCGAGTCAGACCCAACTCATAGCGACCCCTCCTTGGGTGTCTGAGGCAGTACCACTACGGAAGTAGATTGCCCAACCTTCCTTCCAAGGAGTGGCTGGTGGGTCTGAACTGCCAGCCTTCTGGTTAGCAGTCAAGTGCCTTAGGCACTACACTACCAGAGCTCCCCACATACAAATTATATTATAGGCAGCTTCTTTATCTTTTAAAATAGCAAGAGATCCATTCCTGTGAAGGGATGCTCATATATTAGACATAAATTAGAAAGTTTCAAATAGGACATAATAAACTTACTGCCCTCAAGTTGATTCCAACTCACATTATCCTCCAGAGGAGTTGCTAATAATTTCAAACCACTGACTTTTTAATTAGCAGCCAAATGCTTTAACCACTGTGCCACCAGAGCTCTTCCAGGGGATAACTGTACCAGAAAAATAACAACAATGGTAAAAGAATCCTAGATAAGAAATAAAGGAAGTACTGGGGGAGAAGGTGGGAAGAATCCATTTAGTAATAGCACTTCCAGACACAAAGAACAGCTTCTAAGATCTTTATGTTTCTAAAGAAACAAGACTTGAAGTGGAAGCCAACATCCCTGTGAACAAAGAGATAGTGACCACACAGCTAGCTCCTGGGGAGCCCATGAGAACCACCCACAAACCTGGATCTCCAGCCCTGAAATCATGCTCTTGAATTTCAACTGTTTTGTGAAACTTACAAGTTCACTCTCATATACCTAAGTACCTAAAGCTAACTGATTTCCATGCCCCTTCCCTCCAACACAATGCTACCTTTCCCTCTTCCTTCCCTTCTGTCAATAATATTATCATTTTCTAATTTACCTGGACTCCTCAACACCTTAGCACTCCATCATTTTCTAACTCCATCTCTCCTTTCCTACCCTTTCCTTTATAACCATTCACAATTTTTTGTGTCATCCCCATCTTGCCCTTCCCTTCTGTTCCAATGCCACTCATCTATTTTAGACTCTCCTCATAAACTTGTGCCTACTTTATACTCTTTTAAATGGTTGTTCCCTCACTCCCCTACTTGCAAACTATTCTGTATGCTACTGACATGTGCCATACCTACATGATACTTTCTCAAAAACCTTCCAGGTGAAAATAGCGGTTC
>NW_006921595.1:6521347-6537576 GCF_000298275.1 Orycteropus afer afer | reverse complement strand
GAGACAAAGTATATGTGAACTGCTGTATGAAAAGTGAATTTACTCTGTAAATCTTCACCCAAATCCTAATAATAAAAAAATATATATATATAAAAAATAAATAAAACCTTCCAGGGTTCCCCATTACTTACATGACAGAGGCTTAATTCTTCAGCCTAAAATCCTGCCATTGATCATTTCATTCACTCAATAAATATGTAGCGTATCCACTACATGCCGGGCATTACTCCAGAAATTGGGATTCATCATGAAAAGATAAAACCTCCTGCTTATTCTTATTTTTAACTTGTTCATTCCTCCCCTTCATCCCACCAGCCCACTCATTCACTGCCACTGAGTCAATTGTGACTCACAGTAACCCCCATGGGTTTCCAAGGATATAAATCTTTATGGAAACAGACTGCCTCATCTTTCTTCGGTGGAGCAGCTGGTGGGTTTGAAACACTGACCTTATGGTTAGCAGCCAAGTGCCTTAACCACATACCACCAGAGCTCCTTATGAGTCCACTAGATAACTTTTATTAAAATTTAATCAGATTTATTATATTTATTACCTATAAGTTATATGTATAATTTAATATATTAAATATAAATTTATTTATATATATACACACACACACACACCAGAAGTTGTACTCTCATGTAGTTATATATTCAACAATGCCTAACAAGCCTCTGCTCTGTGCTGATCACTAGATGGACACATTGGGGATCCAGCAGTGTAAAGAACAGGTAAGAGTCTTTTCTTCACAGGGTTTATTCCAGCTTAGACCTTCTCTTACCTTCCCTGCTCTGAACACCTTTTCTCCTACTCTTTCTAAATCCTCCCCTTCTCGAAACACCCAATTCAAGCCCTCTAACTTCCACAAGGACTTCCTTGGGCACCCAAGCTCATGGATGCCATTTAATCCCTTTCTGTCTTGTGACATCACTTATCCTAGGAAACTGCTCATCTTGTGAAATCAGTCACGTTTGTTTTATTTTTTAACTTTTCATGGACTTAATGAAGCTCCCTAATTAGGGATCTTCTGAGGCTCGGACGCTAACTCTCCAGCAGAGTTCCATAATCACAGAGCATCACAGCAGAAGGAGAGCTCTGACACTAGCTCATCAAATCTATCTTATTGCTAAGGAACTTTGAGGCACAGTGAGGCTTAGTATCAAGTGTTCCCCCTCTCCCCCCAAAAAAGTGAATAATTATGAATGAATAACAGACTGGCTGGCATCCTTCCTTTTGTCCGTAAGAGGTGAACAAGTATGTCTGAACTGCTAGTTGTGCTCGGTTCTTTTCCCCTGGGAATTCATGCATGTGTTCCCAAGCTCTATCTGCCTCACATTTTGCTGAGAGCAACTGTGCAGCTGAGACCTAACTAATCTGAGAAAGCCACCCCCCGTGCAGGATTTGCCCAGTTCTGCACTGTTGCCCTCTTTCTAATTCCTCACTTCTTTTAGGCTGCTCATTGCTGCTAACAAACCAAACTATAAGCCTGTATGTTTCCAGACACCAGGGCTTCCCTTATCTTGCTTTCCTCTCCCTCTGGTTAGTGAGCAGCCCTTTCTGGAAGCCAGAGAGCTCTCTGAAGGAGGTGGCTGGTAAAAGCAGAAATTACCAGGTAGAGGTAAAATAGAAATGCAATTAAAAATTATTCACAAGTGCAAAATAAGAATAACCCTTTGAGAAGAATAATTTGGAACATACTGGTAGATTCTACAAGTCACCTGTAAAGCACAATACATGCTTTGATGTAGCATGATGCATACTAAGACGCAGCATGATGTACAAACACTAAAATTTTTAACATGAGCGTCATTTCTATTTCTCCATATCTGTGTGATTTCCACCCCATTATTCATAAGAAATTCAAGGAGGGATGTGTGGTCATATTTTTATCCTGTCCCTTGTACCTAATGAAATGGTAATAGGTCCTCAATGTTTCCTGAATCTCCTAAAAGTGAAAGGCCACTTTATCCTTCATATGAGCTGAAAAAAGTCAAATTTAACAGACCCACAGTCATGCACATGTGGCCACTGTAGATAAGAATGTCTTGTGTTTGTATGCCTCTCTGTGGGGCCCTGAAGAACGGATAGCCTTAATTGGCCAGATTATGAAACCCATGTTCATCAAATTGACTGGAGGTAATTAATTGCCCTTCAGATCTTGTTTTAGGCAGCTGTTACAATATTCATAAGTAAATCTGTGCCCTCAATTTATAATAATTCTTTAATGCTGTGGTCTTTTGGTATGGCTGAATCTTATAAACTCAGAAGCCATCACAAGTTTTCTCCTAAGGTACCTTTTTACCTAGGGAACACTCTGGTGCCAAAATTTACACAGAAAGAAAATCTTCATCTTTAAGTTTAAAAAATATGCCTTGCATTTATGATGAGCTTTGAAATATCGAGGCCTTGCCCCTAACAGCCACCTTATTTCTGCTTAAATGAATTGTTCATTCACTGTTAAAAATAATTTTGAAGTTCCAGTTTTATGCAGATCATCTATCTGATTCTTGCCTGAGCCAAAATCAAATGACATTTGAGTTTTTCTGCTGGGGATACAGCTGCCAGAGCCTTCTCTATATGCTCCCAACCTACTGTCCTAGGTTTTCTTCCTGTTCCTCTCCTGCAGGAAGGAGGGCACCTTACATCCAACCCAGTCTGCCTACCATGTCTCTAACATGCTCTGCAGCTCAGCTTACGCGATTATCTGAACCTTGCTAACAAGAGCTAGGCCACTGTGACCTGGGTCAGTCTAACAAGAATTGCTGGCACAGATCATGAAGGTGGCGTTCTGGTCTCTCCTGTCTTAAGTTGGAATTGGTTTGGCACTAGTGTGAGCCTGGGACAGTGAGGATTCAAGAGGACTCCCAGATCTGCAGAACAGAGGAAGAAACTGACTGGAGACCAGGTTAGGCCTGAGATGTCAATGTAGCCTCCTTCCATCGGTCCACAAGGCTTTAACAGATGTAACACTAACATATCATTGCTTCTAAGGTTTGGATTAGGAGCTCTGGTGGTGTAGTGCCTAAGGCACTTAACTGGGAACCGTAGGGCTGGCGGTTCAAACCCACCTGCCGCTCCTAGGAAAGAAGAATGGGTGATCTACTTCCACAGAGATACTGCCTCAGAAACCCAAGGAGGGGTCACTATGAGTTGGAGACAACTCAACAGCGCATAACAACAACAACAACAAGGTTAAGATAATACTGGAGCACTGACGAACAACACTGCCCAATCAATAACAAAGCATTCATTTGTATGTTAACTCATTTATTCATTCACTATTTAATGAGACCCTGCACAAGCATCTCAATAAGTAAAATCTAGTAAACTCTAGTTAGCTAGCACTCAATGAAGTATGAACTTTCATTAACTGGATTGATGAGATTCCTTCATGTAAATGACACTTCAGCCACACCAAAGTTCTCATTATTTTCTGAACACACCAATTACTGATATTCTATCTAAAAATGGTGCCCCCCTTTTCTCTCCCAGAAGAAATCAGTTATATTTATCCTTTAAGACACAGATGTCACTTCACTAGGGAGACTTCTCCAGTTGCCCCAGGCTTCCTAGAAGACTTTCCAGTTTCATCTCTCCCAAAGCCTTTCCTCACGTTCTGCTCTAGTCATATCATTCCTTTCTCAGTTCCTTCTATGTTACACTCTCTTCTGCCACAGGGCCACTGCACATGCAGTCTGCTTGCCTGGTATGTTTCTGCCCACACTCCAACTCATGACCACCTACAGCATCACAGCCCTCACTGCTTATCCCTTCAATGAGCTAAGTCTCAACCTTCAGATTTCAGTTCAACTGACCCCCATCATTACCCTCATAGCACCAGACAACTCACTTTCCCTGCACTTATTGGAGCTTTATTGTTAGAACTGTGGTATTATTTGATTGAAGTCTATTTTCCCACTAGAGTGTAAGCTCCATTAAGAGCATGGATCATGACTATTTTTACTGATCACTGTAATCCTTAGTTGCACAAGGGTACAAAGAAGGCACTCACTAAGTATTAACTGAATGAATGAATGACCTCCATTATAATACTTGTGTCACTATATTCCAATTGTCCATTGTCTATTGGCCCAAGAGGCTGGCCCCTGCTAGCCACCATCAGCAACACTTTTCCACAATTCATCAAAAAAGGAAAATGAACATTTATCTCCCTTGCCTTATATATCCACATTTAGTAATGACGGAAAGTAAAAACAAGGATCCTCATGTATTACTAAAGCCAGGAAAAAGTGGCCTTAAACTACATCCAAATAGACTGAAGTAACCAAAAATAAAAGACTACATGTGTTGTGTGTGTGTGTGTGTGTGTGGGGGGGTAGATAAATAGTATTGCTGGGCGTTTTAGATTACTTCTGATCTAACCAGAAAACTCATAACAAGAACCCCATTTCCTGAGCTTCTTTTTCAGTTGATGTTTCAAATGTTTTGATCTCTGTGTAGGAAGTAAACCCAGTGAACTGGAGACAACAATGTACAACATCTCAGGATAAGTATCACCACAGTTTTTGAGGGAAACAGAAGTAACATTCCCTGAGCACCTGCCGCCCACCCAACTGGGCCTGAACTTACAGTCCGAGCTGTCATCTTCCCCTCAGGGCAGGCTTACCTTCCCACTGAGGCACAGCTCACAAAGGTCGCTGGATCAGAACTGGACTCCAGGACTATCTGCTTACAAATTTCATGTCCTTTGCTCTTTACCTTCCAATCCAAAAGACCAACAAAACAAAACCCACTGCTACTGAGTCGATTCTGACTCATGGCAACCCTATAGGACAGAGTAGAACTGCCCCCATAGGGTTTCCAAGGCTGTAAATCTTTACAGAAGTACACTGCCTCATCTTTCTACTGCAAAGTGGCTGCTGAGTCCGAACCACCAACCTTTTGGTTAAAAGCCGAATGCTTTAACTACTACACCACCAAAGCACCTAAAAGACCAAAGCAGATTCTACTTTGCTTTTCTTAGCCCTTAGAGAATGGGCAAGTTAGCCATTTCAACAAAGTGGAAGAACCAGAAGCATTTGTATGCATCACCCAAATAAAGTGACAGCAATGCTGTGAAACATGTGAATAAGAACTAATTTTGCTTTATAATGAGTGCTTTGACCAAGGCAGTACTACAAAATGTTACACTTAAATGCAACTGCCTGGTTGATTGGCTCAAAGAGGCACCACAGTAGCCAAAAATGTATTTTCTCTTCATAAGAGCAGGAGTCTATTATGTAAAAGAAACTTATGGAAATTTTAATTGCACTGCATAAAGGACAGAACCTAGCTTAGCCTACAAATCATGGAAAGGAAGAAAGAAGCAAAATGCAGCTGAATGCTTAATCAGCTGTCTGTCACTTTCTGAATAGTGACTAATATTCTAATTATTAGTCACTACACTGTGCAATTAAGGAACAAGGAAGATTGCTTTAATTTTTTTTGTTGTTGTTGTTAATCCACAATTGCTCAGGCCATCACAAAAATATGATTTAAGTCCCCATAAACTAGAGAGGAAAAAATGGTTTCCAGTTAAAATTCCATTTTTCCCCCTAAGGCATTTTTAAAAAAGAAAAAGAAAAGCTCTAAAACTGTATTGACAGATATGACTAACAACTGTAATCACAGAAATAAATTCAGTAAAACGGTAATTTATCTGTCACAATTTACCAAAGGGGGAAAAAGCGCAGCACAAGCAGCTGAACTGTGAAGTTAAATGAAAGCAATGATAGGACCCAATTTTTAATGAAATGAGGAGCATTATTAATTGGTTTCCTAGCAACAGCCAGGCTAAAATTACTTAACACGTCTGCTCAATCAAATGCAAATTTGAGTGCTATCCCTTAAATGTTGATTATAGTTGGTCTTTTCAGATGCAAATTCAATGTGTAAAGTGAATGTAAATGTTGACAATGCTGATACAAAAAATCCCCTGATTAACATCATTCTGGTGTTGAAAGCACCAGAGCTAAAGATCATCCCTTTGGAAGAACTGCAAGTGGCCTAGGCTTCCCATCCTGTCTGCCACCTTTTCTTTACCTGCCCTCCCCACCCCACCTCACTACCACCCTCATCCTAATACAAACCTTACTGAAGACTAAGAAAATGACTTTGCTTACGTTAAGGATTGAATTGTGTCTCCCAAAATGATACATTTAAATCTTAACCTTGGTGCCTGTGAATGTGACCTTGTTTGGAAACAGGTCTTCTGAAGTCGTTATCATTCAAATTAATACAAAGTCATATTGGAGTAGAGTGAGTCCTAATCCATTATGAGTGGTGTCCTTAATAAAAGAGAATAGACAGAGAGAGACACACACAGAAAGAAGACAACCATGTGAAGGAGCAGGCACAGATTGAAGTGATGAATCTTACAAGCCAAAGAGTGCCAAGGAATGCCAAGGATCACTAGTTGTCCCAAGAAGCTAGGAGAGGCATGGGAAAGATTCTCCCTCAGAGCCATTAGAAGGAACAAGATGCCTGACTCCTTGATTTTGGATTTCTAGGAGCTCTGGTAGCATAGTGGCTAAGACACTTGCCTGCTAACCAGACGGCTGGCGGTTCAAACCCACCAGCCACTCCTCGGAAGGAAGGTTGGGCAATCCTACTTCCGTAGTGATACTGCCTCGGAAACCCAAGGAGGGGTCGCTATGAGTCGGGTTTGACTCGACGGCACATAACAACAGGAGCTCTGGTAGCATAGTGCCTAAGGCACTTGACTGCTCACCAGAAGGCTGGTGGTTCAAACCCACCAGCCACTCCTCGGAAGGAAGGTTGGGCAATCCTACTTCCGTAGTGATACTGCCTCGGAAACCCAAGGAGGGGTCGCTATGAGTCAGGGCCGACTCGATGACAAACAACAACAACAGTCTCCAGAACTACAAGACAGTAAGTTTCTGTTCTTATAAACCACTCAAATCAGTGGCATTTTGTTACAGCCCACTCACCCGCTGCCATCAAGTCGATTCCAACTCATAGCAACCCTACAGGATAGAACTGCCCCATAGGATTTCCAAGGCTGTAAATCTTTATGGAAACAGACTGTCTCATCTTTCTTCCGTGGAGTGGCTGGTGGGTTGGAATCGTCACCCTTTTGGTTAGCAGCTGAATGCCTTAACCACTGCACCACCAGAGCTCCTTTTAGTCACAGAAACCACAGTAAATTAATAGAGCTTACTAACATAGTGCTGGGCCTTGCAGAATTTTACTACAATTATTTTTCATCAGTGCTAAATTGCTTTCGGTTTAGAGTTCAACCACATGATGCAAGAGTTTTCCAATCTAAGAACCAGGTTGGTGGCTAGTGTGGTTTTGCAGATAAAACCAGCTCTTTAGGCAAATCCACTGGAAAACCAAGCAGACAAATTCTCAAGACTGTCAAATAAGGCAGCCTTTCTCAGCTTTATCTAGGAATAACCATGCTCCCCAAGCAATGGAAGTACCAAGAAATGACTTTGGGGAAAAAAAAAAAACATTGCCAGTGAGTCGATTGCAACACATAGCGACCTGGGTTTCCAGAGCAGTAAATCTTTACGGAAGTGGAATGCCTCATCTTCCTTCTGCAGAGTGGTGGTGGGTTTGAATGGCCAATCTTCTGGGTAATAGTCAAATGCCTTAGGCTGTACCACCAGAGCTCCTTAAGAAGTGGCTAGAGGTGGGAAAGTTCAGCTCCTTCATAATTTTCATCATCCCCCAAAGCAACCTTAACAACACACCACTGCAAGTAAAAATAATGTGCTTGTTATGCTTCCACTTACTGATGCAAAAAATACTATTTCACACTTACTAATGCCTGGCAATGATCTAGATGTTGGAGATAAAGCAGTGAATAAGTAACAGTCCTTATCCTCACTCCTTATCCAAGTGAAGGGAGGAGTCAAAGAAAGACAGAAACACACAAATAAAAATTAAGGTTGTAAGAAGAGCTAACAAGAAAGCAAGCTGATTAAGAACAGTACAGGAACAGATGGGGTAGGGGAACTATAACAAATAAGGCCTGTCTGAAGAACGCCATCCATGCAGACTTAAATGAAATGGTCCAAGCCAGGCAAAGACAGGGAAAGCAAGTCTACACCATGGGGCAGGGAATGAGCCTGGCGTCTGGGAGGAACAGCAGAGGGCCACAGTAGTTGGGTATGAGGAGGAAGATGAACAGAAAATTATGTGATAAGTGCAGCTTCCAGACAAGTTCCTAGACCACTTGCCAGCAAGACTTCACCTCTAAGACTGCCACATGAATATTTCAGGGACACAAATGTACCCTAGGGGTATGCTTCAGAAGTAAAAGATAAGAACCTAATCTGCCATACGTAGGAGAAAAAAAGGAGAGGGTCAGTCCCACTGAACCCTGAAAGTCCTAGCCTCTCCAGGTCAAGGTTCATCCCTCTCCTGATCTCCCTGAGAAGCTCCCAAGCCAACTGGAAAGTGAATTCTTGAACTGATCTCCCCTAGAGGAGGTGAAATGGACTTTTTAAGCCCTCTGCCTGGAAGCCACCAAAGGTTGGGTAATAGACGAATAGTTTGTCCCAGACACCCAGCCAAGGCTCTAGGGCATTCCAATCAGCGGCCAGCACCTATATTCCAGGAAATTTGGAAGATTATGAATAGAATTGATAGAGTATGATAGACTTGAATAGAATCTACAGACCTCGCCATATCAGATCAGGGATCTTCAGACCAACTTTATGAGTGTTGTGCCAGAAGAAAATGAACAAGTCTTTCCTCCACTGCACCATACTCTCCTGACTATCACTGGCTTGGAAGAAGACATTCCTTAAGTCTTTGAAGGCTTTAAGAGTTACTACTAAATGTAAATGTCCTGAAAAGTCTATGTAACCTTAGGTATAGCCTATCTGGGGTGGGCTGGGATTGGGTTGTGGGAGTTAATTTGGTTAGACAATATAAGGCATACAGACACCTAGAGGAAATGAGATAGCACCTAGTCTATCTAGTTGGCCTAGAAGGGACAGGCTTCAGAAATAGTATTAATGGGCTTGGTTTGCAAATGCAGCTGCAATATCTGACAGGATGGCACAAATATTTCACCTGGCTTTCCTTAATTCATATTAACCTTAAAGAGAAATAACACTGGCACTTCATTTAGCTTGGGAGTTTGAAAAAAGAAAAAAAAGTGTCAAAGAGTTTAGTTTCATCAAAGTACAATTACATGTCAAAATATTTACCTAAGACTCTGAAAGAATCTATTAGAGAACATCTAGTCAGAATTTTTTAGTTAAAAATTAAACAAGTGTACAAGTGACTGTGGTACTCGTCACTAAAACATTTATGCTAAGCCAGTGATTCTCCGAGTGTGGTCTCTCGATCAGCAGCATCGGCAACACAGGGGAGCTTATCAGAAATGTATATTCTCAGACCTCACTCTTGACCTAATGAATCAGAAATCTGAATGCAAGGACCAACAGTAACTGTTCTAACAAGCCCTCTGGGAGCTCTGGTGGCATAGTCCTTACCCCCCAGCCACTCCTCAGAAGGAAGGTTGGGCAATCTACTTCTGTAGTGATAGTGCCTCGGAAACCCAAGGAGGGGTCGCTATGAGTCGGATCCCACTCGACGGCAGTGAGTTTGGTTTTGGTTTGGTTCTAGGTAATTATGATACAGGCTAGAGTTTGATGACCATTAGTCTAGTGTATATTGGCCTAGAATAATGTGCAAGATGGTGTGTCTCTAACTTGTTGCAAATTATTTCAAGAAACAGGAAACCAAGGAGCGTGTGCGGTACCTTCAGCATGATGGCATGCATTCAAAATAAACACACCAATTGTGTGAATTCCCTGACACAGTGACTTTTTCAAAAAGAATGCACCATAAGAACATAAGATGCTGATTTACTGATTTCTTAAGATAACCAATTGTTCTAGCTACGAGAGAAGGAAAAATGAAAAAAATTATTCTTTAAGAAATTTAAGTTTTATGTGGCTTGCTGAAAGGGATTTGAGAATCTTGGGGTTCTCTGTTTTAATGCTAGGCTCTCTTCCTTGACCCACCATGGCCAACACTGCCTGGGCTCCATCCTCAACTACGGGAGCTTCCTGGGGGTGGAGAGAGGGTCTTACTCATAGAAAGCTCATCATAGATACCCCCAAAATACTTGATGAATGAATGAACGGCTCCCTCGACCTCTCATATTTTAGAGAAAACCATTTAATTCTCTGTTGTTGTTGTCAGGTGCAACCCTGTGTACAACAGAATAAAACACTGCCCAGTCCTGTGCCATCCTCACAATCCTTGCTCTGCTTGAGCCATCACTGCAGCCACTGTGTTAGTCCATCTTGTTGAGGGTCTTCCCTACTTTTGTTCACCCTCTACTTTACAAAGCATGATATCCTTCTCCAGAGAATGGTCCCTTCTGACAAAGTGACAAAAGTAGTGACAATAAAACAGATGTTGTGGAGGCATACAGGATACAAAGTTTTATTTAACAAAAAAGAAAAAACAACCTTTGAAGATGAAAAATCATCTAGAAACAGCCTAACCATTATAAGAAGATAAATATACAGTAGAAAACCCACTATTAGAAGGTTGGATCTCAAATGTAATTATCTTTACATTATCTTGTGGTGCTTGGTAAAAATAGAGATTTCTGGGTCCTATCACCAAACTTTTTGATTGAGTTGGTATGAGTTGGGGTCCAGGAATCAGCCTTTTTAACAATCATCTCCACATGATTTTGATGCAGGGATTTGTATTTAAATTACCAACATGGTCACTTACCCATGGTCAATATTTCCCTGAGTTTCAAGGGATGTTATAAAAAAAGCAGTTGCCATTGAATCAATGCTGTCTCATAATGACTCATTCTATTTCACACATGTATGTTGGAGCATACATGGAGCATACATGTAGCTCTGGTAGCATAATGCCTAAGGCACTTGACTGCTCACAAGAAGGCTGGCGGTTCAAACCCACCAGCCACTCCTCGGAAGGAAGGTTGGGCAATCCTACTTCCGTAGTGATACTGCCTCAGAAACCCAAGGAGGGGTCGCTATGAGTCGGGGCCAACTCGACAGCAAATAACAACAACAACAACAATGTTGGAGCAGTACTGTGCTCCATAAGGTTTTCTTTTTCAGTAGGGGCCAGTACTTCAAACAGTTTTTTTCCCCCTTTTCTTAAAATAACTTTTTATTGTGATTTCAGTGAAAGTACACAAAGCAAATTGGTTTACCATTCAACTGTTCATAAATGTTTTATTTCATAACATTGAATGAAGTCCCCACAATGTAATAACACTCTTACCACTTCATCCCTATGTTTACTATTTCGACTCATCTTTCTTTCCAATCTCTTCCTCCCTTCTGAGCTTCATCCCTGCCTTTTTGATTGCATATGGTTGACTGTTGTAAAGAGTGCATATCTCCCTGGTATTAATTGTTCACCCCATAGGCCTGTCTATTGTTTGGCTGAAGGCTGAGCCACAGAATGAATGGATAACCAAACTATGGAGCAGACACACAAAGGAATACCATGCAGTTAAAGAACAACAAAGAATCCGAGAAACACCTCATAACATGGATGAACTTGGAGGACATTTTGCTGAGTGAAATAGGGCAATCACAAAAAGATAAACTTTGTATGAATCCACTATTTTGAAAAGTCAAGGAAAGGCTTACACACAGAAAAAAAAACATTCTTTGATCATTACCAGGGGTAAGAGGGGAGCAAAAAGAACACTAATTTGGGTGAAGGGAAAGGCAATATACAAAAAGGGGTGACCATCAAAATATTACTGAAGAAAAAGAAGATATGCACAAAAGTTACAGACAACAAAAGTAAACAATCCCTACATTATCATCAATGACAAACATGAATGTATGAGTGAATATATATAGAGGTAGACAAGCAAGATGAACAGGTATGGGTAGGTGAATGTAACTATACCATGGCCATATAGGTTTAGCAGAGGATATTTTTCTACATATGTATTTGTTGTGCCATAGACTATATATATAGTAGAGCAAATGGACAAAGTTATGAAAACTTCTTAGCCATAACCAAAAACCTTGAAACCTTGAGGGCTCAGGATCGTACATGTGGGGGACATCAAGGTTAACTGGCACAGCCTAGTCCACAAAGACAATGTTCTACATCCTACTTTGGTGAGTAGCAACTGGGGTCTTAAAAGCTTGCAAGCAGCCATCTAAGGTGCAACTGTTGATCTTTCCCCATTCAAAGCAAAGAAGAGTGAAGACAATCAAAGACACATGGAAATAATTAGTCCAAGGGGCTAGTGAACCACGCAAACCTCAGCCTCCATGACCCAGAGACGAGAAGAACTGGTGCCCAGCTATCACTGCCAACCACTCTGAGAAGGATCACAATACAAGATTCTGGACAAAGTGGTGAAAATTTTGGTGCAAATCTCAAAATAATAACAATAATAATAATAAAAGACCAGGCTTACTGGTATGATAAAGACTGGTGGAACCCCTGAAACTATAGCCCTTAGTCACCCTTCAAGCCTGGAACTGAACTCCATAGCGTTTTCAGTATCTCATTTGTCGAAAGTAGGTCACCACACCTTTCTCCTGAAGTTCCACTGGATGGATTTGAACTACCAATCTTTTGGTTAGCAGCCAAGCCCACGAACCATTTGCACCACCCAGGGATTCCCTGTTGGGTTCTAATAAGGGGTAATGAGAGAAAAAAGTTCTACTTAGGGAAATAAGGCATTATAATAGGAAAGTATTACAAGTTTCTTTTTCTAAGTGCAGCTAAAGTTAGAGAACCATAGTTGAGAAAAAGTTTGTATGTGCCTTTCACTAGAATAACCTTTTAATAAATAATTTTCTTATTTTAAGTTATACATATTCATTATAAAAAGAAAATTTAAAAAGCAAAAGGGGGAAAATATAAAATAATTATAATCCCAACATCCAGAAATAACTTGGTGCATCACATTCTTCCAGATAACTTGCTGGCTCTGTCTTCACATATGCACACACATACCTCACGATATTGTCAACATCTTTTACCTACTCTTTGATTATTTTGGATATAAAATCATGGAATGCCTAAACATTAACTCTCTATTAGTAAGAGTTAAAGAAAAAAAAAATCAAAGAATTAAAATGCTGTTTATACACCCAGTACATAAATATAATGTGTCATTTGTACAAGTATGCTAAAAACTCTAAATAATGTGTTTATTAAAGTGATTTAGCATTGATACAGAGCTTATTGGCAAGTTTTACTAATTTGTTAGCTCATTTTAGTGAATGCATGCATATTACCTGAAAGCCACTAGGCACATAGACAATATATTAATACAACAAGTATTCATTTTAATGAAACTATTAGACCAAAGTTTTTCTCATTAAATTCAAAGAAAGCCAAAAGATTCTACTGGAGTGAAACCGAGGCCAAAGAAAACCTGTATCATGCCCTGAGAGTCTATAAACTTTAATACTATTCAACCAGGAAATAGCTGCAAATGAATGCATCTCACAGAATATACTCATAACCTGAGAGCTAAATTCTTGAACGTTTTATAAACAAGCACAGAAAATGTGTTTATGTGACTAGCCCACACTCAAACAGCCCTGCAACACCTGGTATCAGAAAGCTTGTGTTGGCTTCAATACCTTGTTGTCAGATAAACATGTCACTTCACTCTTCTATGCTTCAATTTCCTCTCGTGGAATATGAGGGTGCCTAGTACTATCTCTATTACTGATTTCCCAAGAGTTTTCTGAGAGTAAAATGTGGTACACGTGAAAGTTCTATGTATACTCTAAGGGACTACTCTGATGAACTGAAGCAAGTCACTTAGCTCTTCTAAGCTCTTAGCTTAATAGTCTAGCCAGGCGTCTATCTCTGAAATGGTGCTCATTTACCATTTCATAGTCAATATGAACTGTTAAGTGCTCAACTACCAACCAAAAGTTTGAATCCATCCAGAGGTTCCTCAGAAGAAAGGCCTGGCAATCTGCTTCTGAACGGTCATAGCCCTGAAAATCCTATGGAGCACAGTTCTGCTCTATAACACATGAGGTCTCCATGAGTAAGAATCAACTTACTGGGTTATGGCCCGGTCACTATACCCCTCAATTTCCTAAATACAAGAAATTGGATATAATAGAAAATGGATACATGTTAAGTCAAAGAACAGGGATTAATTTAACCTTTCAATATTTGACCTGAGAACTGCTTTACAACTTTATCAGACCCAAGGATCCTTGACTATCATGAAAATTTAAAGATACGTATTCTGGGAAGTTTTATATGAGCATCCGTTCTCTGAGAGTGATGAAGCATAGTCCCCAACTAGGTTTATCACTACTTGATGAGCTTTTTGGAAACACAGATGACCAGGCCCCACCTCCAAGAGAGTTTGATAAACTTTTAACCTAACCACATAGGAAATTTTAAGATGCCCTAAACTATTGCAGTAGTTTCTAGGCCAGATTATTCTTGGTGTTAAAAATCACTCATTAGTTTGTAAGTCTGGGAAACTTAGCACAACATGGTTGAAATGGATGTTGGTATAATATGTACATTTCAGAAGGACCAGACCAAAACCAAACTCACTGCCATCAAGCCCATTCCAACTCATAGTAACTACCATTTGGGTTTTCAAGGCTGTAAATCTTTACAGAAACAGATCAATTCATCTTTCTTCCATGGAGCTGCTAGTGGGTTCGAACCACCAAGCTTTTAGTTTGCAGCCAAATGCCTTAACCATATCACCAGAGCTCCTTTCACAAGGACATCACTTCAATAAAAACATCTATCTTAATGAGTCTGCCTGAACATCCATCCAAAATGAACTTTCCCCAAAAACACAAGGTTAAGGAAATGGCAAAAGATTCCCAATACCACTTCAAAATACTTACTATGTCATCATAGCCTTCTATCCATATATAAATAAAACCATAAACTGTATTAGATTATTAGAATTTTTTTTAATGTCTTAAAATCTTATGTATCTTCTTTCTCCTTTTCATTATAAGCAACAAGAACAGGGCATTTGGCACTTACAACCTGCTCTTTGGACATGCTGACAAAGGTCTGTATACAACATTCTTTTATTCATTCAATTAATGGCCAAAACAAGCATTCCTTGACACCACAAATCTGTAAGGCTTATCCCAGAGCACTATGCTACAATTTGCACAGTGTTCTGTTACCAATCTCCTAAGAGAGTCAAATACTGACTGGTATTTCTAAACTCTTAGTTGGAAATACCACTGTGCCATGGGCATTCTTTCTTAAAAGTTTCCTCTACTGTGGGAAAAGCAACATAATTCTCTCAAGTGCTCTGAGAAATAATTCTTAAAATTCAATGAAATAAAAATGCCAACACAAAAACCTTCAAATTAATTGTACTAAGCAATCTCACATGGAACATATGGGAACAAAATCAACCACATAAAGTATTGATTTCTTTTTTTTTTTTTTTTCTTTTTTTAAATTCTTTGATCATACTAACCCCCATAATCAGATGTCTCTTGGCTAGGATGTTTCTTAGTTGGAATCCATGGAGAATATCATTATGTGTAATTTTCCTACTATAACTGATGAAATGGAATGTAATAAATGCTCATTTTGAAAATATGTGAGTTATTGGTCACTTGATTACCATTAGAGAATACTAATTAGGGTAAACAGTATGTGGCGGTCTTGGCCTAAAAGACAAGTTAGAAATGAATTCATTAGGGAGAATGAGGATCAGCAAGACTCAGTTAATTTATAATATTGACCTCAACCTGAAATGAGGTCCTGTTCCAGAACCAAAACTCATTAAAAAGTGCAACACTAGAAAAGGGAACAAAGAATGTTTTGCTTATAAGCTTGAAGACCATGAGAACGAAGTACCAGGATATGCATTGCTCAGGGAAAACTGGGGCTACCCATAAAGATTTCAAAGGACTCAACTTCAAGGAAGGGAAAGGATTCTTAAGGGTGGTAAGGGGAGGATTAACTGGAAGTTATAAAGTGAAATTATTGTGAAGGCAATTTCAGCTACACATAAGGAAGCAATTTCCAGCCATAATTTTAATTAGGAGCATAGCATGATCTTCTGTGTAATGATGACCCTTCATTGTTATCATTATTCAGAAATACCTTGTATTCACATGTGTAAACCAAACCAAACCAAATCCACTGCCACTGAGTCACTGTTGACTCACAGCAACCCTTTAGGGCAGAGCAGAACTGCCCCATCAGGGTTCCAAGGCTGTAAATCTTTACAGAAGCAGACTGCCTC
>NW_006921595.1:6494313-6519831 GCF_000298275.1 Orycteropus afer afer | reverse complement strand
TTTTTATTGTGATGTGAAGGTTTATCATTTTTCTTTGAGGTTAAATTTATAATTTTATCCCCGAGATTAGAACAGTCCATTCTATCTTTCAACTTCTTAACTTCCTCACCATTTAGAAATTCTGTGACTGCACAGTCTTTTCCCTCTTTTTGTTTGTAGTTGTCTTTACTTGCCAAATGATGTCTCTGGTTCCCTGTTTACAATCTCGAAAGTTCATTTTACTTTGGATATATCCATAGCTGTGGTTTCTGGGTTATGTTATCTTGTGTATTAAGGATTGGTTGGTATTTGCTCTTTTTGGTTCTCTGATCAAAGGACTCCCTCTAGCATGTCTTGTAAAGTTGGTCTGGTTTTAACAAATTCCCTTAGTTTCTGCTTATCTGGAAATCTCCTAATGTCACCATCATATTTGAGGGACAATTTTGCAGGGTATATAATTCTTGGTTGAAAATTCTTCTCTTTCAGGGTTTTATATATACCATTCCATTGCCTTCTCGCTTGCATGGTTTCTGCTAAGAAATCAGAGCTTATTCTTACTGACTGTCCTTTGTAGGTAACTTTTTGTTTTTCCCGCGTGGCTTTCAGGATTCTGTCTTTGTCTTTGGTTTTGAGGAGTCTGATGATGATGTGTCTTGGTGATTTTCTTTTGGGGTCTATCCTGTTTGGGGTTCGTTGGACTTCCTGGATGGATACATTCTCATCTTTCATCATTTCAGGGAAGTTCTCCTCCAGCAAATCTTGGACAATTTTCTCAGTGGTTTTGTTTTTCTCTTCCTGTTCTGGAATTCCAATGACACGTAAGTTATTCCTTTTGATGGTATCCCACATGAACCTTAGGCTTTCTTCATTTTGTTTTGATTTTTTTTCTGATTGATCCTTTTCCAAACAAGTATTCAGGTATTTTTCTTCCATCTCATTAATTCTGTCTTCCATTGCATCAATTCTTCTCTTTTGCCCTTCCAATGTGTTATCTATTTCTGAAAATTTAGTATTAATCTTTTGGATTTCTATCTGTAGATTTAGAATAAGTTCTAATTTTTCATTTATTTTGTCATTTTGTTCTTGTATTTTCTCCCAAAATTCTTGTAAGGTTTTTTCTGTGTTTTCTTTGGTCTGTCTCTCAATCCTTTGAAGATAAGGAATTCAAAAGAATTATCTTTAGTTATCAGAGAGTTCCAATGCTGCTTCTTCCTCAGGGATGTGTTCTGGGTCTGTATCCTGCTCCCTTGTTTCTACCACTTTATCCTGCTTCTTTGTGTGGACTGTGATCTTCTGTTGTTTCCGAGGCATCATGACGTTGTTGTATTTAGATCTCTGTTAACTGTTTGTGAAGAGCAGCCAAGGGTGGTTCAGGCTCTTCTTGGTGGTTTTTTATTGTTGGCCCGTTGGTGGAGGAGGAGGAAGTGGCTCTTGCTCAGTAAGTGAAGTTGCAGGAGGTGTGGGTGTAGTTGTGTCTTATGAGGACTGTTGTTGTCTCCCAGTCAGTTAGACCCAAATTACAATTGAACCACCATCAAAAAACTTTTCAGTCTTGCAGGCCCCGAGTGTCCTTGGGGTTGCACCACTCGGGAATGTCCAAGCCGTTTGTGCCGTGAGGGGCCTTCAGGTCCCTGCCAGACCGCAGCTCCGTATGTCTCCTTTTTTGGTATTTTCACGCAAATTCTTCTGCTAGTTGGGGTTTAGTCTACTTCTGTATCCTTCCTTTCAAGGCTCAGCGATCCAAGATTATCTTCTGTGTCTGTGTCAATTTGTTTCCCTTTTCTTTGTTGAAGAGGGTCTGTGAAGTCCTTCTGCCTAGTCCGCCATCTTGCCGGAACTCCCTGCCTCAGCTTTCTCCTGTGGAGCAACTGGTGGGTTCCAACACAGACCTCTTGGTTAGCAACCAAATGCTTTAACCACTGTGCCACCAGAGCATCTGACACACATATACAAAGTGGGGATCAAATTTAGACATGACAAAAAGATCACCACAATCTTTTTATTTGTTTCAAACCTCTAACTCTAGGTGAAATGTTCAAATAAAATACTTACATAGAGTTAGATCACCTTCACAACTGGACCAATAAGCAGCATCATGATAAAGGGAGAAAAGACTGAAGTTGTCAAAGATTTCACTTTACTTGGATCCACAATCAACACCCATGGAAGCAGAAGTCAAGAAATCAGACATCGTATTGCACTGGGCAAATTGGCTGCAGAAGTCCTCTTTAAAGTGTTGAAGAGCAAAGATGTCACTTTGAAGACTAAGATACATCTGACCCAAGCCATGGTGTTTTCAATTGCCTCATATGCATGCGAAAGCTGGGCAATGAATAAGGAAGAGCTGATGCCTTTGAATTATGGTGTTGCCGAAGGATACTAAAAATACCATGGACTGCCACAAGAATGAACAGATCTGTCCTGGAAGAAATGCAGCTGAAATGCTCCTTGGAAGAGAGAATGGCCAGACTTTGTCTCACCTACTTCGGTCATGTTGTCAGAAGGGACCATTCCCTGGAGAAGATTATCATGGCTGGTAAAGTGGAGGGTCAGCGAAAAAGGGGAAACTCTCAATGAAATGGATTAACACAGTGGCTGCAACGATGGGCTCAACTATAGCAAGGGTTATGAAGACGGCACAGGACTGGGCAGTATTTCATCCTGTTGACATAGGATCACTATGAGTCAGAGTTGCTCAAACACAGCTAACAACAACTGAATATAGATATTCAACTTACAAACAATGATGAAGTCCAACAACCGCTATTCTCTCTTACCCTCATCCCCAACCCATATCTAACCCACCACTCTCAACTTCAAAACTCTCTGATGTTGCTGTTAAAGAATCATAATGGATATCTGCACAGAACCTTTGAAAGAATCTGGAGGAAGGAACCAAACCCACTGCCATAAAAGTGATTCCGACTCATAACAAGCTTGTAGGACAGAACAGAACAGAACTGCACCATAGTTTCCAAGGCTATAAATCTTTATAGAAGCAGACTGTCACAGCTTTCTCCCACAGAGCAGCTGGTGAGTCTGAGCTGCCAGCCAACTTTTCAGTTAGCAGCTGACTGCTTAACCACTGTGCCACCAAGGCTCCTCACACAGAGGAAGGAAAGAATCCATAAAAGGCAGAAACTGCTTTAACTGCAGGGACAAATTGCCAAGCAAGGCTAGGTTTCCTCTTTCCAAAAGAGATAATCCTCCAAACCATTCAAATGCTTCACTCATCTTTGTTTTAACATCTTGTTCATTCAAAATAGAGACTGATTTGACTTAGCAAACACTTTTTTAAAAAATGTAAATTTATTAAGTGCAGATCTTGTCAGTTATTCACAGCATGAATCAGATTGGCTTTCCTACCACCAGCTATAATCAGCTGCCTTGAAGAAAAGAGTTTTGATTGGGAAGGGGGAAAAAGGGAAGAAAAGTGAAAGTGTAGAAAAGGAAGTGCCATAGGGATATGACAGGGAAGGGGCCTAACAGTGGGAAAAGAAAACTGAAGAATCACAAGAAACCTGCTGTCTAGATACAGGGTCAGAGAGGTGGAAAGGGATGCAGATAAAAAGAGATGATGTCACAAATTGTGTGAACTTTTAAAAATCTGCCAGAAAGGAACCAGAATATTTTTCTTCTCTTCCTTCTTTATTTAGAACCAACTTGCTTTCTGGACCTAGAATTCTACCTAATATTAATACTAGGGTTTGGCTTCAACTTGAGATGGTTTTCTGCGCACTAGCCTAGGAACCTATCTGATATAACAACTCCAAGGACCCCCACCTCTCCCTCCAACCTCACCAAGGTCCTCATAAAGTTCCAGTCATGTGGGTCTTCCTTCTGTTCCTTGAACAGGCCAACCTGTCCTACTTCAGGGCCTTTGCACTTGCTGCTCCTGCTGCCAAGAACAATTTTTATGGAATCCTTCACATCACTCTTGTCTCAGAATAAATTGCCTTCCCTGATTCCAACCAATGTTGCCCCATATGCCACCACATAATACTCACACACAACTGCTCATCTCTAGATGTGTCACTGTCTGTTTTATTTCCTTTTAGCCCCTAGGCCTATCAGAAATGTCATCTTGTTCATTTGCTTACTTGTGTATCACCTCTCTCTCTATTGGAGTATTAATAAAGTTTCATGAAAGCAAGGTGTCTTCTCTTGGTCACTGCCATCCACCCTATGCATTCAAAGTACCTGGCATGGAGTAAACACTCCGTGAATATTAGTTGTTTCAAAATGAATGTCAACCACCATGTGGGATACCAAGTCTTTTTTGCATTAGGGGACTTTTCCATTATAAAAATCTCTAATGGCATACTCTAATGAAATAACTAAACATTTATGGATCTAATATCCAGAACTGGGTCTCTACTATTCTTTCAAATTTACCAGGATTTGTTTTTTACTCAAGAAATACATATTGCTTGTTTATGGCACTGGGTACTAAAGAGCACCAATAAGAGCCAAGTCTGAAAGTCCTTTATTTATTTATTATAACAAAACAAGCTAATTATAATTTTAAAACAAGGTAGTACAGGAGGTGGCATAGTGCCTAAGGCATTTGACTGCTAACCAGAAGGCTGATGGTTCAAACCCACCAGCTACTCCTCAGAAGGAAGATTGGGCAATCTCTTCCGTAGTGATACTGCCTCAGAAACCCAAGGAGGGGTCACTATGAGTCAGATCCGACTTGATAGCAGTGAGTTTGGTTTTTGGTTTAGTATAGGAGTCCCTAGGGAGTGCTGCTGACACGATGGTTAAACACTGGTGGCACAACGGTTTAGTGTTCAGCTGCTAACTAAAAGGTGATCTACTCCCCTTAAAAATGACAGCCTATAAAACTCTACAAGACAGCTTGACTCTGTCCTATAGGGTTGCTATGAGTCGGAAACAACTCGACAGCACACAACAACAACAAAAGAGGAGTCTTTGGATGCTGCAAGTGGTTAAACACTCGATTATTAACTGATGGGTTTGTTTGAGCCCACCCAGAGGCATCCTGGAAGAGGCTGGCAATCTACTTCAGAAAGATCACAGCTATTGAAAACTATGGAATGAAGGTCTCCTTTGAAATACATGGGGTTGCCATGAATGAGAATCCACTTGATGGCAACTGGGTTTTTCTTTTTTAAGTGACAATACAAGTGTCTTGGTTATCTAGTACTACTATAACAGGAATACCACATGTGTGTGACTTTAACAAACAACTTATTTTCTCACATTTTAGGAGGTTAGAAGTCTGTATTCAGGGCATCAGGGCTAGGGGAAGGCCTTCTCTCTCTGTTGGCTCTGGAGGAAGGTCTTTGTCTCATCTGAACTTCTGCTCCTGGGTAATCTTCATGTGGCTTGGCATCTCTGCTCCTTTCACTGGTTTAATCTCTTTTATATCTCAAAAGAGATTAACTCAAGGCATACCCTACACTAACCCTGTCTCATTCACATATCAAAGATAATCCATTCCCAAATGGGATTACATCCACAGGCTTAGAGGTTAGGATTTACAACACATATTCTGGGGGGCCGTAATTCAGTCTAGAAAAAGAAGTTTCATGGTAAAGAATTGCCCAAGCATACAGGAACAGAAGATTGAAAAATATTTGTACATAGGTTTGTAACTCCTACAGTACTTTGTCCAATCCTTTTTTATATTATTGTTTAGCATCTTCTGTCTTGTATTATAGTTATGTATATGCATATTCTCTCCTGGATTATAAATTCCTTAAGGGCTAGGATTCATGTCTGATTCCTCCTACTTCCTAAATGTCTAGCAGATGTGCTTTACATATGGCAGGTGCCCATAAACACCAAATAGAAGCAGGAATAAGAACTTCATAACCCAAAAGGAATCAAATTATGAGCTCTCCTGTCTGCAGGTAGCAACTGTCCTAAGTGATAGCTGAGCAACTCAGGGGAAACAATATTTTCCCTACATGGTAACAATTAAATTACTCTTGAGAAATACAGACTATTTGAAATACAAACACGCATAAGTTACATTGCACACACAGAAATAAGGCTTGTGTGAAAATTAAACATGGAGAATGCTAGTCCCAAAGTTTGTGTTCCCAAAAAACAAGAGCCCTTTCCCCTCCACAGGCTACATACCTAACAACAGAGCTGTGTTGCTACTACAAACATTAACCAAAAGCCAATGTGAGACAGTCTTCACCATGCAGCACAAAATGCATGATTTATTATGTAGGAGTTGCTGCACATTACGAATTTTACAATTGTTCTTATGTCAGTTAATTGCTTCTAAGAGCAAATAGAACCCCTCCATGTGCTCATAACCACATGTTCTTTGGCTATTTTAATAAGAATTGGCCTGGATTTATAGCAAAATAATTTTACTCAGGACTTTCTGCCAAAATCTTATCTGATAAACACCCCCTACACATAGCCATCCGGAGACAGTATTTTGAGGCATTGTTTGGAAAGAACACGGAGGAGATGTTTTCAAGGGCAAAAGACAGCTTCAAAAGAAGCAATTACTTTTTAAGTCTGATCAATAGCAAAGAACATGAACTATAAAATAGCTCTTAACAACTCATTTCAGGGTGAGGTGAAGTGACATTTACTGCAACACCGAGAACAAAATGCTTGTAAACAACTTGGTGGTATTCTGGCTAAGTAGGTGGTACCAACATAAAACGATCTGTGTATGTCAATGTATCTAGGTAGAATGAGGTTATCAACAGACCCATCTCTAGTGCTCTTCCTGTATTAACCTCTTGCGCTATTGTACTGGCTCTCTTAATTTAAGAAAGTCCAGATAATACAGTTTCTATAACTGCTGAGATTGGCAACTGTACAATTACATTTTTCCATTCTCCCTGTTCCACCATAAGGAAAAAAAAATTCCATTTTTCTGAAATGTATGGGTCATAGAGCCAATCCATAGTGTTACTGTGGAAGCCAAAACCAGCAACAACAAGGATCACAACCAGAGCGGGGGTATTTATTCAATGCTCACTAGGTGCCCAATCTGTGCCAAATGTTTCACATTTGTTAACCTCACATAACTCTGACAACTTTGTAGAGAAGGTACAGCCTCGTTATTTTGCAAATGAACAAACTGAGCCAGAGAGAGATTAAGTTACTTGTTTGAGGTAGTACAGCTAATAAATGAATGGCAGAACTGGGATTCAAACCCAGTTTTTCAAACTCTAACCCCCATGCCCTTATTTTTACCACACTAAATGTTTTCCTGCCATTGTGCTCTCTTAAATGGTAGTTAGCCCTCCAAAGAAAGAAAAACGAAATGGTCTGGGTACATTCAAGGAGATGCCCTGTGCCCTGCTAGTGAAGATGAGTCTAGAAATAACAGTATGCTTAAAATCTAGATAGTAAACCTAAATTGAGGTGCAGCTGTGCTGGGCTGCTTTAAGCAGTGACAAAGCCTTGGTGATCTCTACTTCCAAAAAAATTAGGCAGTGAAAACCCTATGGATCACAATGGTCCAACCCACAACCCATCAAGGAGATTTTGCAGAACCGGACAGCACTGCATTCTGTTGCACATGGGGTCGCATAAGTTGGGAGTTGACATGAAGGCAACTAAACAACAACAAGAATATGTGGTATTATTGGATCATTCAAATCTACCCATGTTTAAGGAGCACTTGCTGTATACCTGGCCAATTGACCAATGCTAGAATTTTAGAAATAATTAACACAGAGTCCTTGTCTTCATAGAATTTGCATTCTAGTCAGGCAGAGAGACTAGCAGCTTATTAAAACACTGCCCGAGAAGGCCCAATATGGAACTAAGGACCAAACTGTTCAGGTACTGAGGGATTCTGGACCCAAACCTAAGGTGAGAATGGAGGGACTACCAGGAAAGCATCCCAGAGGAGTGTGATCTTGAAAAAAGCCATGAGGGAGCCAGCATAGGGCAGACAAGCTGGAGAGACAGAGTTTAAGGATGCACCACCCAGACCAGAAGTCTACATGAGATGACGGCAAAGGGCCAGAAAATACCAATGGTTAATGTTACGTGCTGACTCTGTTACAGGCTGTTATCAATTGAATTCTATCCTCAAAGAAAAAAATATGTTGGAGTCCTATCCACCAGTAGCTGTGAAAATGACCCTGTTTAGAAACAGGGTCTTTGAAGATGTTATCAGTTAACATAAAGTTCTGCTGGAGTAGGGTAAGTCCTAATCCAATGACTGGTGTCCTCATAAAAGATGAGGAAAAACACAGAGTCAGAGATCTGAGTGAGCTACAAGCCAAGGCTCAAGAAGGACCACTGCCCCCCGTACCCTCATTTCAGGTTACCAGAAGCTAGGAGAAAGGAATTAACATGGCCAATATCCTGATTTCGGACTCACAGTCTCCCAAACTGTGAGACTGTAAAGTTCTGTTTTTATAAGCCATCCAATTTTTGGCTTTGTTTGGGCAGCTATAGGAAACGAATGTACAGGCTCTATGCAAAAGCACTTTCCTGCTCAGCAACTCAGCGAGCTCAGCATCCTGATACCATCTTATGGGTGAGGCAGCTGAGGCACAGAGAAGGGCAGTCATTTGTAAGATGTTGCTTGGCAGTTAAAGCGGTGGAGCTGGGATTGAAACTCAAGAAAATCTTATGCCAAAGCCCCACAGCCAGCTACCCAGAAGGAGTGAGTAGTTGAACCTGTGGGCTCAGGACCATAGTCGAAGTGGACATTGAGCTCAACTGGCATAACATACTACCCAAAACATTGTTCCACATTCTACTGTGGCGAGTAGTGACTGGAATCTTAAAAGCTTGCAAGCAGCCATCTAGATGCAACGATAGATCTCTCCTTGTCCAGAGGAAAGAAGAATGAAGAAAACCAAAGACATATGGAAACCATTAGTCCAAGTGACTAGTATACCATGTGATCCTCAGCCTATCCAACTATGAGACCAGAACTAGATGGTGCCTGGCTACCACTATCAACCACTCGGAGGGGGATCTCTGTAGGATATCCTGGATGAGTGGAAGAACAATGTGGAACAAAACTCAAAATCATTTTAAAAAAAAAAGGACCAGGTTTGCTGGTCTCATAGAGCTTGAATGAACCACTGAGACTATGGCCCTTAGTTGCCCTTCAGGTCTGGAATTGAACCCACTCCTGTGGCTTCCAGCCAAGCAAGACAGGTATATGAGGTAAACATTTACATTAGGTAGATATGTTCCTTGGAGAAATTAATCATGGGAGAATAGAAGGGCTGTGTATGCACAGGGAGACAGCTCGGGGGCAGGAGTGCTTGGAAGGGAAGGACACAGGGAAGAGGTAACTATGAGGAGGAAGTGGGAGGAGAGCTGTTGCATTGTGGGTAATTGCAGTCAATGTCGAGAGACAAAGTGTATGTGAACTGCTGTATGGAAAGTGAATTTGCTCTGTAAACTTTCACCCAAATCACAATAAAAATTTTTTTAAAAAAAGAAAATCTTGTATGCCAAAGCCCACAGTGAACCAGTGCCTTGTGGGCTCAGTAAGTTCCTGGGGACAGAAATAAACAATTCATAAAGGGGTCTAAGCAGGGAAATAACATGATTTAATCTGTTATCGAAAAAATCTGTTATGGAAAAATCCATCTTAAAGCTGAATGAAAATTAGGGGAGAAGGGGTCGACTATAGGCAGGGAGAGGCCAACCTACTGCTAACATGCAGCATCTTCTTTGCAGGCAAGCTTCTCCACCTCCTTGGTGGTGGTTACTCTCTGCTGTTGTCTGTCATCCTCACAGGCATGTAGTATTCCAAAACAAGAAGATCTATTTGGGAAAGCAATCTGCAGCACACCAAAATGGCCATCCCACTCCCTCCCTTACCACCCCAACCCATTTGCTTTCTCCTTTGGGCTCTTTGATGGTATTTCTCACAGGCATCAGAATTACTTCCTTATAAATCCTTCTGTCCCCCTAAATGGTGAGGTCTTAGAGATCACGGATTATGCACAATTCATCTTTGTGAACCCCAGGATATAGATGGCAATGCTTTCTGAAGGGTGCCCCTCCCTCTCCACCGATGTTGTTTCTCAGTGGTTATCACATGATGGTGTCTGCAGTGGAGCCAGGAACTTGTATAGCCAACTCTGCTTCTTTTTGACCATCTGGTAGATGGGAATGACTTGGCAGCAAGCAGGAGAATATTATGTCATTACCTTGGGAATGAAGAGCAACTGAGAGCCCAAAGAGATATTTTTACTAGTGTTAACCATTTTTTGAGTACCAAGAACGTACTGGGCATTCTTCAAAGAACTTTACAAATATGAACTCATTTAAAAGGAGCCCTGGTGGTGCAACATTTAAGTGCTTGGCTGCTAACTGAAAAGCTGGAGGTTTGAACCCACCCCACAGCTCCATGGGAGGAAGACCTGATGATGTGCCTCTATAAAGATTACAGCCAAGAAAACCCTATGAGGCCAGTTCTACTCTGTCACATGGGGTTGCTATGAATCAAAATCAACTCGACGGTATCTAACAACTCATTTAATCCTCAAAACAGTCTTATAGGGTGGATATAGTTATGATTCATTTGCTATGGGGAGACTGAGGCATGGGCAGGTTAAGCATCTAGCCCAAGGTCACAGTTGATAAGTAAGAGAACCAGGATTCAATTCTAGGTAACCTCATTCAGAGCCCACAGTCCTAACTACTGTCCTCTACTAACTGCCTCTCAGGGAAAAACTAAAGAGGAGAGGCCCACATTCTAGAACCATATCCACTACCTGACACAAAGCCAAGTAGGTAACCTCTCTGTAAGGCTTAAATGTTTATTACAGGAAGGAGTAAAATGGAGATAAAAATAGTATACATTTTCAAAATCCTGATGTTGGTTAAAGTCATAATGAAAATAGAAGCCAGAAGCTACCTTCATTTCTACAACTCTATGAAAACACCCAGCCAAGCAAGAAAGGCACAGAGAACAAGTTAATAATGGCCTAAAAATAAAGACATAGCTTCAAATCCAACCTACTATTAATTAATTTATGTATTGCCACCAGGGAGGAGGCAGTTAGTATTAAGTTAGATTAAATTATGGAGAAGCTTCAGCATTGCTGTGACTATTTCAACAGTAATTATTAAGTTGCTATGCCTCCCCTCCCTAATAAAAAAAAACCCTTTATTCTCAGTCTCAAATGCTTTGCTGTTCATCTGTCTCTAGCTTCTTTTGACAGGTATAACAAGCTTTTCAGATTAAATTAAGACACTTTTCAAAGTGAAGAAGGAAATCTGATTTGTAATTTTTAGTAGGCTCCTGATCTAAACTCAGTCTCTGAAGAATATATGCCTCTTGTCTTTTCTAAAAGGGTACTGGGTCTCACTATTGTGCTGTGAATGTACACTCGCAAAGACTGACAGCCTTCCAGGGAAACCATGGACACCAAGTACAGGGAAAGGGACGTTAATTTAGGAGTTCAAGACCTATGCTCAAGCCTCACACTGACCACTTATGTGCCATGTGAATTTGGCCTTATTTTCTATATCTATAAAACAGAAGCATTGACACTACCTCCCAGAGTCCCAACATATGGATTTTGGGTGCTTTCAATGCTTGGGGAACTGAAGGGCCATCAACCCATCCCTGACATGACCAAACTTTTCAAAGAAAGACTAAAAGTAAACTCTCTGACAGATGTCAGCTTTTATAAACATTGAGCAAAGTCGCTAACTAGAAGTCTTAGTTCCCCAAAAAAACAGGGAGAGAGCAAAGTGACTGAGATATGGAACTATTAGGAGAGCTAGCACAGACAAAAATACTCACTATACCTACTCCTCATTTACTGACTATCTCATAATCTGACATTTCACATTTATGACAATAGTAAAAAATCTATTATCCTACTACTCTATGCATTAATGAAGTGGTGGGCATGGTGGAGCATCCCCTGACCCCTGCCTCAAGGAGAGTCTCTGGGCGGCCTCCAGGAAGCTGGACTGCACTGCCCCACCTCCCCTGCTCCCTCCTGCCAGCAGGAGCACCACATCCAGCTGCCTTGTACACTAGCCTCCTCCATGGCCACGGCCTCCTCCATAACCACTGTATCCGGGCAGACACGCAGGCAGCAACAAGCCAGCAGGCATCTGTTCTGGGTTCCCAGCTCCTATGCAGTCTGAGGCCCTGCAGCTCAAAACTGCTGTGCAGTGGGAAGGGAGGAAAAAAAGAAGCACTGGAGAGGGTATCTGGAAGAAACGCTGGTGAGTTTAATGACATCCCAAAGTGAGCCAAACTGGGTCTGAAGCCTCCACCTCAGTGGGACCGGTTGCTGGGCCAGGCTCCCAAGGCACCCTCTCAGGTAGCCTTGATCCATGGTGACTTGCCAGGCCCAAAGGGCAGAGCAGGCTCTGGATCCAGAACACAGAGCTTGCAGGGGTGGGAGTGGAGCCCTGGAGGCAGCTCCACAAGGGAAGCTCTTACCCAGCACAGGAGAAAGGTAAAGTGGTTAAGCGGTGGGCCCTCCAGTCACACAGCCTGGTTTTATCCAGCTTTGTCTCCAAGGCTCCTTCTCTGGAAAGGAATACTACGCATGTGGACTCATCACAGTGATGAGCACACCAGTAAATCTTAGCTGTTATTTATTATTCCTATGATCATATTTTCTAAATTAAAAAAATAAAAATCAGACAAGTAGTCTAAAAACAGGGTGGGTAGGAACTCCACTGTCACTAACACCGATTTTTGCGTAAAAACCTGGTCTTTGGAATCCAATCATGTTGATAGGTGAGAAGCAGGTGTATAGTATTCCTACTGCAATTCCGGAAATATATACCTGCCTGCATCTTAACCCAAACCCCACTGGGATTCTGAATCAGTAAATCTGGGTGGGGAGAGAACGTGTATGTACTTTAAAGGTTCTACAGGTGATATTAACGTCTAGGCCATCCAGGTCTCAAAGAATTGGCCAGTGAAAACCTTATGAATAGCAGGGAAACACTGTCTGATATAGTATTGGAAAACTTTATGAATAGCCCTGAAACACTTTCTGATATAGTGTTGGAAGATGAGCCTCTCAGGTCAGAAGGCACTCAAAATACCACTGAGGAAGAGTTTCCTCCTCAAAGTACAGTTGACCTTAATGACGTGGAGGGAGTAAAGCTTTTAAGACCTCCATCTGCAGATGTGGCATGACTCAACATGGAAAGAAACAGCTGCAAATATCTATTAATAATCAGAACATGGAATGTATAAAGTATGAATGTAGGAAAATGGGAAATTATCAAAAATGAAATGGAATGCATAAAGACTGATATCCTAGGCATTAGTGAACTGAAATAAGACTGGTTTTAGCCATTTTGAATCAGATAACCACATGATCTACTACGCTGGGAATGACAAACTGAAGAGGAATGGTGTGGTATTCATCATCACAAAAATGTTTCAAGATCTGTCCTGAAGTACAATGCTGTCAGTGATAGGATAATATCCTTAAGCCTACAAGGAAGACCAAAAGACCAGTCAATACTACTGTAACTCAAACTTATACACCAACTACCAAAGCAAAAGATAAAGAAATTGAAGATTTTTACCAACTTCTGTAGTCTGAAATTGACTGAACATGCAATCAAGATGTGTGGATTGTTATTGATGACTGGAATGTAAAAGATAGAAACCAAGAAGAATCACTAATAGTTGAAAAATATGGCCTTGGTGATAGAAATGATGCCAGGGATCGTACGATAGAATTTTGCAAGACCAACGATTTATACCTTTCTTCAACAACATAATGACAGCTATACACATCATGGACTTCACCACATGGAATACACAGGAATCAGACTGACTACATCTGTGGCAAGAGGCAATGGAGAAGCTCAATATATTCAGCCAAAACAAGGCTAGGAGCTGATTGTGAAACAGACTACCAACTGCTCTTATGCAAATTCAAGTTGAAGTTGAAGAGCTGAAGACAAGTAAAACAAGTCCCTAAGAGCCACAATATGATCTTGATAATATTCCTCCTGAATTTAAACCAAAACCAAACTCACTGTCATCAAGTTGATGCAACTCTAGCGACCCCTCCTTGGTTTCCAAGGTGGTATCTCTATAGAAGTAGATTGCCCAGTCTTCCTTCCAAGGATGCATTGAACACCAATGACCATAAATCAGAGGAATCGTGTGATGACATCAAGAGCATTATCCATGAAGAAGCAAGAGGTCGTTAAAAAGACAATATAGGTTATTTCCATGATGGGATCAGATGTGTATGTTTTGAGCAGCCAATCCACTGAAAGGGAGTCTCCCTAGGGGTGTGACCTGCTTCAGTATATTTATGGACATCCTGGGAAAAGAGACACTCTTCTGTGGATCAGGATTCTGTTGTGCTACCTACAACTGTCTATGAGCGAACAATCCACCATTTAGCCTGGAGATCTTGGATTTGTCATTCATTGGAGTCAACAGCCAATATACACTGCCTGCCAACCTTGAGCTTGTCAGCCCCTGCAGCTGTGTGAGTCGGGAAAAGCCTCCAGCTTGAGGTTTGATCCAAGATCTTGGGACCTGCCAGCTTCTATAAGTGTGTGACCCATTTTCCTAAGATAAATTTCTCTCTTTCTATATATAAGCTTTACTGGTTTTGCTTCTCTAGAGAACCCAGTCTAACACAATAACAAATTACGGATAACATTGAGAAGAATGTGAATTCCAGAAAACTTGTTTGTATTCATGAGGAACCTATACATAGATCATGAGTCTGTCATTTGAACAGCACAAGGAGATACTACATGGCTTAAAATCAGGAAGGGAGTGCATCAAGGTTGTATCCTTTCAGCATACTTATTCAATTTGTATGCTGAGCAAATAATCCAAGAAGCTGGATTATATGAAGAAGAATGTGGCATCAGGATTGGAGGAAGAGTCATTAACAACCTGCTATATGCAAATGACACAACTTTGCCTGCTGAAAGTGAGAATAACTCGAAGCATTTACTGATGAAGATTAAAGACCACAGTCTGTAGTATGACTTACACCTCAATATAAAGAAAACAAAAATCCTTACAACTTGTCCAATAAACAGCTTCATGATGGATGAAAGAAAAGATGGCTGAAGAAAAGACTGAAGTTGTCAATGATTTCATATTACTTGGTTCCACAATCAACACCAACAGAAGCAGCAGTCAAGACATCAGACGACATACTGTATTGGGCAAATCTGCTGCAAAAGATCTCTTTCAAGTGATGAAGAGTAAAAACGTCTCCTCGAAGACTAAGGTTCACCTAACCCAAGCCAGGGTGTTTTCAATCACCTCTTACGCATGTGTGAGCTGGACAATGAATAAGGAAGACCGAAAAAAGAGTTGATGCTTTTGAGTTGTAGTGTTGGAGAAGAATGCTAAGAGTACCATGGACTGCTAAAAGGACTCACAGATCTGTCCTGGAAGAAGTACAGCTGGAATGCTCCTTGGAAGCAAGAATGGCCAGACTTCGTCTCACTTACTTTAGTCATGTTGTCAGGAGGAACCATTCCCTGGGGAAGGATATCATGCTTGGTAAAGTGGAGGGTCAACGAAGAAGGGAAAGGCCCTCAACAAGATGGAATGACACAGTGGCTGCAACGATGGGGTCAGGTATAGCAAGGATCGTGAGGATGCTGTGCACAGGGTTGCTATGAGTCAGAGATGACTCACTGGCACCTAACAACAACAACAACAACAAAGCTCCCAATGGATTCTGTTGGCGATTCCCAACAGTCTTCACATCATGGCATGCACAGCAAATAATAACAGCTGTATAATACAATAGATTAAAGTAAAGGCAACATTTTCGTGGGCAGTGATGAAAAACATCAATCTCCTTTCTTTATATACATTGTTAAAATTAAAAAAAAAGTATTAGGAAAGATATTAAGCAATAAATTTGTATAACTATTCCAAATACAATCTTTTAAATTGAATTCAAGAAGTTTACAAAGAGACCGATACAAGTGATGTTCAAATATAATTTGAAGTCTTATAAATTTTTGAGAGGCTTTAAGAAATGCTAAATGTTTTAGCATAAGAAACCTAATAGCCATTAGTATCTGGGGCCACATGTGAAATTCATTCATGGCATTCAGTTTAGGAAGCACTCAGTTATGTTATGTTATCCCAGCTTTTAATTTGGGGGAAAATAAAAATTCACAGATTCAAAAGATGCAGCCACAACCCGTATCCTGTTACAGTGAAACCCCAACCCAAATATTAAATGGAAAGTCGATCTAGACACAACTCGGAGACATGTGACTTCTAGAAAGTTCAAGTTAACAAACAAAATGAACAGACAGCCTCTATGGAAAGCCTGAAAACCAGAAAAGAGGTTTAAGGAAAGGACTTCTCAAACGCTCAGCTTTCTGAGTTGAGAGGTAGAGTCTAAGAACTTGCCCTATGTTCTTTAGGTACACAGGGGTGGAATGCCAGAAAATTCCTGTAAGGTGTTGGTAAGATGCCAACACTATTCAAACTATGCTAGTTTCCTCAGTTTAAAAAAAAAAAAAAAGCTGTATTTAGAGTAATGTCAAGCTGATTCCAGTAAGACTCCCAACTAAACTTTTCATGCTATTTTATTACCTATAGTCCCAAGATCAAACTGACTTTTTCAATAAAACATGCTATAAGAACTGAAGTCTTCATTATTATCAAGCATACCAAACTAATAAAAAAAATGAAATCCTGGTTTCTGGTACAAATGTTCACATAAAGTGTAGCAGTTACCATGAGCTCACCCCCAGAAAGATAACGAAGGTTCTGATGTCAGGTGCTTGACAGATAACCTTAAATATTTATAGTTCTCTTAATCTATGACTTTCAGACTTTTTTGACCACAGTCTAGAGTACAAAATAAGTTTTATACCTCAACCGGTATACATACTTGTGTCAAACTGAAAAAAGTTCCATAAATACTCTTTTCTACTTTTTTTCATGTAAAAAATATTACTTAAAAATAAATACCAGTTAAGACTTACAAAGTATTTTCACAACCTAATTGGGTTCATAGTTGGAGAAAACCCTGCAATCAGAAAAATTACAGTATATCTACATGATGAAATACCATGCACCCATTAAAAGTAATGAGGCAGCTCTACTACTGATATGGAATGATTTCCACGGCAGATTATTAAATTAATCATTAACTCTGAAATGATAAGATTATCCGCCTACAGGAGAGGGAGCACAACGGTTAAGCGCTCAGCTGCTAACCCAAAGGTTGGCAGTTCCAACCCATCCAACAGCTCCGTGTGAGAAAGACTTGGCAATTCGCTTCCATAATTATCATAACCAAGAAAACCCTATGGGGTAGTTCTCCTCTGCCACACGGGGCCACCTACGAGTCGACTCGAAGACACCAACAGTAATAACTGCCTGTTGTTATTATGTGCCGTCGAGTTGGACCCGACTTATAGCAACCCCTCCTTGGGTTTCCAAGGCGATATCACTACAGAAGTAGATTGCCCAAGTGATGTTCAAACATTAATCCCTCTTTATTTGTCAACCAAAACTAAACCTTCTGCTGTGACTCTATAGGACAGGGTAGAACTGTCCCCATAGTGCTTCTAAGACAATAAATCTTTACAGAAGCAGATTGCCACATCTTCCTCCCATGCAGTGGTTGGTGGGCTTGAACCACTGACCTTCTGGTTTGCACTTAAGCGCTCTAACCACTGCACCAACAGGCCTCCTTTCTTTGTCAACAAGATATTAAAAATCACAGAAGAATTTCTCAACTGTTACTGGGTATAAAAATTTTCTTAGTGAAATTCTTGGGTGTCATCCTAGATATAGCAGACTTGGAGTAAAGCCCCAAATGCTGTATTTTTCAAACACATGTGCACACAGGAACACATGCATATGCACAAACATGCTACAATTCTGACACAGATGATCTAAGACCAAATTTTGAGAGCCATTTCTAAAGTTTTTGTGACAGGTACTAAACCACAACTACTATCTTTACAGAAATAACTCTACCTGGAAACTTCTCCCTAGAGTCTTCCAGAGGCAGGTGAGCAGTATGCATAGTCTCTGAGGGACCTCCACTTAAGACGAAGACCTAGGAAGCAATAACCTCCCAGAGGCAGAAATAAGTGGTAAAGGTAGTGGAGTAGGTAACTCCACATTTTCCTGCCAAATTTTCAAGGCCTTGAGAATCTGTGGGCATCTTTCCTTCGTCTCCCATTTTAGACTCTAACACAGAGGACACTTCAGCAAGAGGCCAAGTATTTCAGTACCCCTCCCCCACTCCTACATTCATGTGCAGAGTACAATCGACACAACTATTTCAGATGCAGTTTAATTCATTGTATTGGTTAGCTCTGGCCCAGGGTTTGTTCTGTGTGCCAGGGAGAAAAATTACAGGCACTATGTTGGGGTAGAAAGAGCACTGTATTAAGAGTTAGGAGAGATAGCAGTCTCAACCTAGCCTTCTAACCACCTACCTACATAACTGAGATAGTCACAGGGCCACACTAGTAATTCAGTTTGCTTACAGACAGATAAGGGGTTTTGTCTAACCCTAGGTCTAACACTCTGAATCCAGCCTCACCTTCCACCCTCCATACCTCCTTCTCCATGTTCCAGCTTGACTGAACAACAACTAGTTCCAGAATTCACCAGACTGCTCTGTGACATCCGCAGCCTTTGCAATGCTGTTCCCTGTCTGGAAAGCACCTCTGGCTAAATATATGCATCCTGCTAATTACTACATGCCTTCAAGTTTCAGTTCAAGGCTTTTTATTTATCTGATTAAGCCCTCCCTGACTTCCCCAGGTACATATCTTTTTCTTCTTCTTCTTTTTTAATCTGCTTCCATAGTGATACCGCCTCAGAAATCCAAGGAGGGGTCAATATGAGGCAAATCCGACTCGACAGCAGAGTATCATAATTTGCGTAAAAGTTTACAGAGCAAATTCATCTTCTATACAGCAGTTCATAAACATTTTGTCTCATGACATTGACTGCAATTCCCCACAATGCAATAGCTCTCTTCCCACAACCTCCCCCCATAGTTACCTCTTCCCTGAGTCCTTCCCTCCCATGCACTCCCATCTGCCCCCCAGCTGCCTCCTTGTGCAAACATTGCCCTTATGTTCTCCCATGACTGATCACTCCAAGTAGTGTATCTACCTGATGTAAATGATCATCCCATATGCCTGTCTATTGTTTGGCTGGAAGAGACAGGAATGAGTTCAATTCCAAACCTGAAGGGCAGCTAGGGGCCACAGTCTTGGGGGTCTCACCAGGCTCTATCAGACCAGTAAACCTGGTCTTTTTTTTTTTTTTTTTTTTTTTTTAATGATTTTGAGTTTTGTTCCATATTGTTCTCCCACTCTATCCAGGATCTCCTGTATTGAACCCCTTCTGAGTGGTTGACAGTGGTAGCCAGGCACCATCTAGTTTTCTTCTGGTCTCATGATCAAAGAGGCTGAGGATGGCATGGTCTGCTAGTCCCTTGGACTAATTGTTTCCATGTTTTGTTGGCTTTCTTCATTCTTCTTTGCTCTGGACAAGGAGAGATCCTACATCTTCTAGCCAGCACATCTTAAAGCAAGTATCATATTGTATCCTAATTCTTGGCTGGCATGTCTGTCTCCTCAGCACAGGTAGGTACCACATCCTTTGGAGATGATGCTCCACTGATAGCACAATACTAGGTGTACAATGCATGCTCAGTATTCATTGAAGTTACTGAAGTGTCCCTCTGTATCAAGGGAAGGGAACATTACTCACGCCCACTCTTCAGAACTACACAGAGAGCCTTTATTTAAGTAAAAGAGAAAATTATACTATCCATAAAAGGTGTATAGTGTATTCTCATCGGTGTAGTCAGTTATCCTTTGAAAACATGAGTCAGATCATGTTTAGTCAATTTTATTCATGGTTGAATCTCCAGTGTCTAAAGTTATACCTGTAAAAACATGTTGAATGAATGAATGAATAAACTAACAAATGAACCTATGAAGATTAAAGTTGCTAGGTGCAAGGGACCAAGAAAAGGGAAAAAACCTGGAACAGATTCTGCATTGTTAAGCATGTTTACATGTTGCTTTATAATCACTAATTAGCTTTCTTAAACCACATCCCCTCGGTTGCAGGCAGTACTATCCTCCCAATTTTAAGATAAGGGAGCTCAAGTCCAAGGTCACTCAGCAAATCAGCTTCAAATTCAATGCTTAGCCCCTAGCTGTATTAAGAACAAAATTAGAGACACTGCTGATTGCTAATAGGTTCAAATATTAGAGGAAATAAAAGAGGTGAAGGCATGGGACCAAGAGAGCTTTGCACATATTCTCAGCACATGGCATCAAAAGAAAAAGACTGTTCAGTCTGGAGTCATAAGTTCTCAGTGTCTGTATACGGCATTATTCAGTCATTAATTTTCAAGGCCCTGAGAGGCAGACATTTGCAGGGAACAATGGGAGCTGCGGTGGAGCTCCAGAGTCTTGGGCCCAGCCTGCCAATCAGCAGTGACACCACTCTGTCAACCAGGACATTGGGGTTTGCTCACCCACAGCCAGCCCTGCACAGACGCTTTACAGAGCCAGTGGTGGGGAAAGAAAAAGGAGAATACAACACTATACATACAAAAAGAGCTACATCGACATCAATAGACATCAAAAATAAACATAATCCCAGTTTAAAAATAATGCAATCACCCAGCAAAAAATGTGCTCATTTATAACAAATGAGATTCTAAATTATAACCCCCACCCCAAAATAAATAAGGAAAATGGATGGCTGGATAAAGAGTCTTAGTTTTTCTACTTCAAGGTTTTTAAGTAAAATTAAATTTGCTAAAAAAAACTGCACTTGTTTTCCAGCAATATAATTCATATTACAAAAACAGAGAGTGAAAATTTAAATTTTGGTGAAATAATTAATTTTGGTTGGTATTTCAATTTACTCTTTTTAAAAAAAAAAAATAGTTTGGGGAATGAGATCAATTTCCTCTTCTGTTTTGAAAATTATTTTCCACTAAAACATAAAAATGCATTCAATATGCCAGCAGAAGGACAGAGGTCAGTGAGTTTGTACTGCTGACCAAAGAAGGAAGGAACCAAAAAGTCCCCCTCCTTGATCCCCTTGATCGCCTCTAAACCTAACACACTGTTCCAACAAGTGGAAAGGACTAAAGAAAAAGTTAAAATGTCCATCCAGGACACTGAAAGGTCTGTGAGGAAATGGCTCAAGTGTACAATCCTTGCTTCTCCAGCCACTGTGGGTTGATACTTATGAGGTCATGCCTCCCAAAATACTATAGGCAAATACAGAAACAACCTGAGCACATATAGAAATAAACCAAAAACCCTCTACCATCAAGTTGAATGCAACTCATAGTGATGCTACAGGACAGAACAGAGCTGCCCCACAGGGTTTCCAAGGCTATATATTCTTACAAAAGCAGACTGTCACATCTTTCTCCTATGGAGCTGCTGGTGGGTTTGAACCAATAACCTTTTGATTAGAAGCCAAGTGTTTAACCACTGCACCACCAAGCATTCTATATATGGAAACAGTGAGAAGGAAAATCCAAAGCTGACCCAGACTCTGTGGCTTAATTATCAATCAGTCTCCTAAATATAACCCTAAGTGACATCAGAGGAAGCAGTTTTAAACATATTGCATGGTAATGTCTCAAAAGTATCTAACAGTCATAGGACAGAAAACGATTTGGTAATAATTTACCTTCAAAGGACCACGAAAATTGATTTGAATCTCTGTTGGCATCATTTTCAACAGCTTTTTTGAGATAGCATTTATATCCAATAAAATTCTCCATTTTTAAGTGTACAGTTTATATGTTGGTAAATGGTCATGTAATCACCAACACAATTAAAAAAAAAAAAAAGACCATTTGTATCACCTCCAAAAAGTTCCTTGTAGTAAATCCCCTCCCCATATCCCAGGCCCAAGTAACCACTATCTGTTTTCTGTTCCTGTAGTGCTGCCTTTTCTAGTATTTCATATAAATAGACTCATACAGTATGTGGTCTTGTGTGTCTGGTTTCTTTCGCTCAGCATGAGGGTTTTGAGATTCATGCAGGTTACTGTATGGATCAGGAGTTCATTCCTGTTTATTGTATTTTTTTATTGTGAGTCTATTTCTCCACATCAACTTTTACAGTCTTCATAGAAGCTCAAAGACAAGCCTTGTTCTTATAACCCAAACACTATTTCTTGACTTTCCTTGATTTGGTCCTCTGAAGAAATCTGGCTTTGGTCACTTGGCCAAGTATAAAAACAACTCTTGTCAGGAGAGCCAAGCTAGACAAGCCAGTAAGAACTTAAGCGAAGAGTTGGAGATGACTAGGCATACTGAGGAAAAAGAAGCCAGCAGATTAATCCCACATCCTGATGAAACTGCTCTATTATACAAGCTTACACTGACACTCAATTAAAGAAAGCCACTTTCCCATTGATGGACTGATTAATAATTATTTCTGTGTTACAAGGAACAGTTTGTCACCTGTGCACTGTGAGGGTTACAGGAGCTACTCAGTGCCACTTCATTAATTCAGGATCTTCACATGCTTCCCACCAACACAACAACAAAAGAACATTTGCATCATCTCCAAAATTGATGTGAGTAACTTTTCCAGACAACTGAAATTTATTTTATTAAGTACTTCTAAGTGCTAAATAGGTGCAAATTCCATGCATTATTAAACAGTCTACTAAACATAATTAAATATTTACTTGAAGATATAGAAGCATTGTTACAAACAGTCTGATACCATGATAAACTCAAGCAGAGATGTTCTCAGGAGTTACGAAGTTTGGCAGACTCCTGTCTCCATATTCTAAATTACCCTAGACTACTATCATTTTAAACAGAAGCTTCCATCTTCTTCCTATGTTAGCTGTCACTCTTAATACTATTGCTATGTCCCTATTCTAACCTATTATTTTCCCTTTTTTTAAAAATTTAATGATCAAATATTTCCATCATATAGGAAACTCCAGTGAATTCACTAAGAACTACCCTAAGATTTAGCAACTATTCATATTTGCCGTATCTATTTCAAATATTTTTTCCCTATTAGTCAAAAAACAAAAACCCTTTAGCAATATAAAAGTAGTTTAGCCACCACCCAAGACATGTAAAAAAATAATAATAATAATAGAGGAAAAAAATCTACCATTTTAACAACTACTCTTCACATTTTGGTGAATTTCCTTTTCTTTTCTGGCTACACAAATGGGTTTCCCAAACATTTGTAAGCACATATATAATCTGGAATACCACTTTTCTAACTTAACATTGTTTATTACACAAGTGTTTCTTTAGGTTTCTACATAAACATCATTTTTAGAGGCTACACAGTACAGCAAGTAAACGTACCAGCTGTCTAACCAATCTTTTCTCAAGATTCATTTACAATACTTCCAATCCCTTACTATTTTACATAATACTTCAACAAACATCTTTATGTATAAGGTCTTGTCACCTCACTTAATCTACTGTGAAGGCATATCTATTACCTGGTTTGAGAGTGGCTCCTTGGTACCTTCAGGTGGGTCTAAGAAACTTCATTCAATCATTCACAAAACATTTACCAAGGGCTTACTTGGGATCAGAGATCTTTTTAGTAATGTAAATTACAGAGTAACACATATTCCTTGCCCATAAGCCAGCTGCGGAGACAAACTCACTGCACTTGAAAGGATCAGAGAGCAGCAGCTGAACAGGGGCCAATTCCGTTTCACTGCTAAGCCGTGTTGCACTGAAGACACACGCAGATCAGTCTGGGGAAGGGAAACATCCTGTGGCTTAACCAGTCTGAGATGGGCCAGGGTGGGGTCTTGTTTAAGGACAGGTGAGGTCTGTCCCCTCCCACTGATACTTGCTTTGTCTACCATATTGATTTCATATCAACAAAGAAACATTATCTAAATCTTTTCTCCTAACCCAAAGTCAACTACAGTAAAAATGATAACTTTTTTTTCCTAGCATTAAGAACAGTCATTGTCACTTTTGGTAAGGAATCAAGAGGATGAACTATTTTTCTTGTGATAGCAGGGAGCATTCACATACGCTCTGGGCTGCTTGCCTATAAAGAGCCTCCTCTCCTAAGCAGCCTAAGCTCCCATATCTCAGCAATCTAAACCAGACAACTGTATCTCCTTTTTTCTGTCAACAAATGTATGGTTTAATGGTTATTATACTGGAAATACTGCCAAAGAGGTGTGTCACCAGCGTCAGGAAAGATAGCCATGGAGGAAAAAAGAAAGGCAGCTGATCTTTTTCCTCTGAAGATGAAATCATAAACAGCAGAAGCAGGAAAGCAGAAAGGGCCACATCCAGATTTAACATCCCTTTTTCCAGTTTCTCAGATTGTGGGCTATTGTAAACCTTTCTTAACAAGTCTCCCTCCATTGGTGAATTTTGCACTGTAAGAAACATGGAGAAGAACTAGTTTGTAAGAGAATGGAAATAAAGCAGCAATGGGAAATCCCATACATTCACACATAAGCACACTTTTTTTCAATCTGAACCAGGAAAAAAACAAAAACAAAACACACACAAAAACCTCACTCTTATGAAGGGATGGACACTGGGAGGAGGTAACTATGGGGAGGAAGTGGGAGGGGAGCTGCTGCATTGTAAATTTTGGTCAATGACATGAGACAAAGTGTGTGTGAACTGCTGTATGAAAAGTGAATTTACTCTGTAATTCTTCACCCAAATCCTAATTAAAAAAAAAAAAAAAAAAAACCTCACTATTCATTAAATTTAAGATTTGTTTAAAATGAGTGTGTCTGCTCAAACAACTGATACAGCAATGAGTTAAATAATTGCTGGTTAATTCACTTGTTCTTAACAGTCATCTTATTTTCTTCTCACTGTCAATATTCTTATTCCATTGTCTTCCCCACATTTTCTTCCTCTGATGAAATAAACACACTGTAAAGTCTTACAATGTTGATTGGAAAAGTGCCCCTGGCAGCAATGTCAGCAGTAACAGCAAGAATAAACAGAACACCCATGTGATCAGCAGTTCACACTGAAAGGTTTACCTTGCTTTTTGGTTGCCAGGAGCACCAGGAGCACCATGAGCAGTGTTCCCTTGCCCCTTGCCCTTAAAGGTACTCTGACTAGGAATCCACTTCCTCAAGGAACTTCCAGATTCTTTAGCAGAGGCAGACAGGAAACAAGTGCATGCAATGAGTGTCACACAAATTGCTGTTTTACTGGGTGGAGTGACGGAAGCTTAGTGGGGTGATGCTGGAAGGAATCTTGACAGATTTCGCCATCCTGTCAAAGTGTAGGGTTGGCCAACACAAGACTAGTGAACACAGTGAGCAAAGACATGCAGAAAACAGTAAGGGAACTGCCAATAATTTGGGACAGCAGTTCTGCAAAAGAGTTATTTCCTAACTTTTGGATTTCACTGAGCAGGACATTAAAGAAAAGCAATATGCCAAGGAAGAGGCATAGAAAAAAAGTTATCTATGATCACCACCTTCATTTCATAAAAAACAATTGTTTAGTTATGAAGAAATGCTCACGATCATTAGCTATTAGAGAGATGCAAATCAAAACAACAATGAGATACCATCTTGCTCCAGCACTAGTAGCAAAGTTCAAC
>NW_006921595.1:6475755-6492703 GCF_000298275.1 Orycteropus afer afer | reverse complement strand
TCAATGACATGAGACAAAGTATATGTGAACTGCTGTATGAAAAGTGAATTTACTCTGTATATCTTCACCCAAATCCTAATTAAAAAAAAAAAAAATTGTTTAGTGCACCACACAGGCTCACCTAATGCCATCTCTCAGAACAAAGGATACAAATGACACATTTAATTTGAACAAACTCTTGCCATAGTGTTTCTAGGTTTTTCTCATTTCACTGCAGCTCAGTGTAGATGCTGTAGTTTTGAGGATCATCATTACAGTTCAAGAAAGGACTTTCCGTCTCCCAAGAGGTGAAGCAACTTGCCCGAGGTTCACAGCTGGTGAGAGATTAGAAGGGTTCAGGTGGGTCTGAAAGGAGGGCTGTGTTGTTGCAAAGTCCACATGCTTTTTGAGGCACAGCCACCTGGCCCTCCAGGTTCCCTGCAATAGCCTGACAAAAGCAAGAGACCAGCTAGGGAGGTCCAGAATTCTATCAGTCATTTCAGTGCCTCTAGGCTGAATGTGAAACATACTCAAAAACTATTTCAAATTAAAGTGTGTGGATTCAAAATAAGGGACTTTTAAAACTTTAATACACAAAGAATTTTTACAAGAAGTAAAGAGGTTTAAGTTATAAGGTTAATGGAAAAAGCAGGATACTAATGAGCTCTGGTAGCATAGTGCCTAAAGCACTTGACTGCTAACCAGAAGGCTGGCAGTTCAAATCCACCAGCCACTCCTTGTAAGGAAGGTTGGGCAATCTACTTCCGTAGTGTTATCACCTAAGAAACCCAAGGAGAGGTCACTATAAGTCGGGCCGACTCAATGGCACATAAAAACAACAACAAAAACAATATGTACTAATTTAACAAACAATGTAAAGAAAGACTGAACAGAAAAGTATCCAAATGTTAACAACAGTAGTCTATGGGAGGTGGGATTATGAATGTACCTTTTGCATCTCCTATATTTTCTGTAATTTATTTTCATATTGTTCTATATCTTCTACTACACTTTTAAAAGTAGAGGATAAATACCTTTACTTTTAGAAGCTTGAAGGTCAAAATTAAATTTAAAAAAAAAAAACTTGCATTTTGACAGTGCTATTATATGGCCACAATTCAGTCAAGAATTGCAATAACTCTCTCTATTAGTGAAAACAAACAGAATAATTGTGGCTCATGTTGTCAGACACTAACTAGTTTTTATTCTGCTCTAGGATATCTATCACATTATCATTTTATTTCAAGCCAGCACGTTCACTTCTTTACATAGTTTTGTCTGATAAAGTGGAAGGTTTCAATCTGATTTAATTATTTCATAATGTAGAGGTGACAGCCTCATATGCTGATGAATCAGATGCTCACTTATATTTAAAAAACAAAAGTAAAAATAGCTACAGGTCAGTTAATGATTTAAAAAGGTTTAAAAGGAAGTGAATTAGCTTTGGGGTTTCATCATAGGGTTTCCAAACGTCCTCTATATAGGATTTTCCCATATTTGACTACCTCTCTCCAATAATTTCATCAAGATTCATCAGAAAACCTAAAAGTTCTTTATTTAACATAAAATCCCAAAAGTATTAACCAGAGAACTAGATTGATTTATTATCCATGAAACCTTAACTCTAGTTCTAGTCTGGTATAAGCAAGTTGGTTTGATGACCCACTGATATTCCATCCACAGTACTAACCCCACCCTACTAACTATAAGTTCTGAAAGTGCAGTGGTTAAGGCATCTGGCTGCTTACCAAAAGGTCAGCAGTTCGAACCTACGATCTGCTCCACAGAAGAAAGATGAGGTGGTCTGCTTCCATAAAGATTTACAGCCTTGGAAACCCAATGGAGGTCACTATGAGTCGGAATCAACTTGATAGCAGTGAGTTTTGTTTTTTTGTTTTTATGCTAAACAGTGGTTAGCATGTTCTTTTCTTTCCCAAGCCTTACTACACTTTTTCTAATTAATTCTAATTAGATGTTTATTCTATACAAGATACTGTACTAGGTTTTTCATCTTCCATTGAAGCAGAGAGAGGGGAGAAAATCAATCAATAACTGCTTAAGTAAAAAATGAACCTAAAAATAAACTTCTATTTAGGGAATGTAAGAATAATAAGAATAAATTTGGAGAGGTGGTAAAGACCAATGAGAGAACAGATGCTAAAGAAAGAGTTACAGACTTAGGAAGAGAAAGGAAAGCAGAGGGGTTGAAAGGGGAGCTAAATGACACAGTGAGAAAGAAAGCAGCACACACACACACAGAGACATAAAGAAACAAACACAAATATGCTTGAATACAGGCTTTCACAACTATGACAAAATGTTTTTAAATCTGCACAAATCTGTTGCATTTTCACAACAACAGGCACAGAGCAGTATTACATAGTTTCTTAGTTTCTAGGGAAAATTTTTAAAAACTTCTAAATTATGTAAAAGGTTTGTTGAGCTGTCTGGACAATTTCCAACTTTCAGAGGCCAGTTTCCAGTTTATTATGACTTTCCTCATGGTTCAAAAGCAAAGATGGAGAAAAACACTTGGGCAGATAACAGTATCCCCCACCAACCAAACTGGACAGCCTGGGATTGCCAGGCTAGCCCCTTGTGCCAAATAAAAGAGAAAGAGAACTACCCTACTATGACAGCCTTGGCTCCCCTTCTCCCTAATCTCCAGCTGGGATCCACACTTTCCCCTACTATGTGGACCCACTCATGCAGTGCTATGCTCTAGAAGCCTAAAGCAACCTGTTCTTTCCACCACCCTATGCCCTTGCACAAAGCCATCCGTGCTGAAAATGTCTGCCCCTCCCTATCCTAGGACTTCACTCTTTCATCCAGACCTGCTCAAAGACTGCCCTTAAACATGGCCTTCTTCACTGACTACCTTTCATCCACATTCCCAAAGCACCTTACACTCTCCTCCATGAAATTACTGTGAGCAGTGGGGACTCCAGCCCTCTTTTAGGAGTCCTTGGTGTGCTCGTCTTTGAGTTTCCAGTTCTCAATACTGTGCCAGGCAAAGAGTAGGATATTAAAAAATGTTTGCTGAAATAAAAGGAATTAAACTGAAGCATCTAGCTCTTTTTCAAATAAACTTAGACGAAAAGCGTCACTCGTACATTAAAAAACAGTAACAATTTTTTTAAAAAAACAAACGTCTTTCCTTAAATACTAAAGAGAAACTCTAGTGGTGCTGTGTGTGTGCTAACTAAAAGGTCAGTGGTTCAAACCCACCAGCCGCACAAAAGAAAGATGAGGCAGTCTACTTCTGTAAAGATTTACAGGCCCAATTGGAAACCCTTAAAGCAGTTCTACTCTGTCCCATAAGATTGCAATGGCTCTGTGGCTTTTAAATACTGAATTCAGATAATGAATTTTTTTTTTTTAAATAATTTTAACCTTTCTATTTGGGAAATTGTCATTTTTAATAACTATATTGTGCTTTTTTCTGACTATCATAAAAAGGCAAGGACAAAAAAAAAAAGGATTATTCCATTCTAGAGGATCACATCAGGAATTTCTATTCTGAGGCAAAATCTAGCCCACTGTAACCTCCATTCTGACCCTGGTCACTCTGCAGCCACACTGACAAATCTATTCCCACTTCCTTAATAGAGGCTGCCTCAGAACTGGAATTGTATTGTCTTCACCAATGAAAGCCTCACCAGTCTCTTCATTTCTTCCTAAGTCAGGCTCCAAGAGCCTTCATTTTTTTTTTTTTCTTTTTAAATTAATTAATTTTTATTGTGATTTGGGTGAAAGTTTACAGAGCAAATTCACTTTCCATATAGCAGCTCACATACACTGTTTCATGACATTGACTACAATTTACCACAATGCAACAGCTCCCCTCCCACTTCCTCCCCATAGTTACTTCTTCCCTGTGTCCTTCCCTCCATTCACTCCTGCCCCCTGAGCTGTCTCCCTGTGCATACACAGCCCTTCTGTTCTCCCATGATTGTTCTGTCCAAGCAGTGTATCTACCTAATGTAAATGTTCACCTCACATGCCTGTCTTTTGTTTGGCTGGAAGCCACAGGAGTGGGTTCAATTCCAGACCTGAAGGGCTGCTAAGGGCCATAGTCTCATTAGTTCCATCAGGCTCTATGAGACCAGCAAACCTGGTCCCTTTTTCTTTTTTTTTAATGATTTTGAGTTTTGTTCCCCATTGTTCTCTCCTTCTATCCAGGATCTCCTACAGAGATCCCCCTCCGAGTGGTTGACAGTGGTAACTGGGCACCATCTAGTTCTTCTGGTCTTGGTCATACAGGCTGAGGACTGCATGGTGTACCAGTCTCATGGACTAACTGTTTCCATGAATCTTTGGTTTTCATCATTCTTCTTTGCTCTGGACAAGGAGAGACCCATTGTTGCATCTAGATGGCTGCTTGCTAGCTTTTAAGGTCCCAGTCGCTACTCACCAAAGTAGGAGGTGGAACAATTTCTGTGCAGTATGTTATGTCACTTGAGCTTGATGTCCCTGCAACTATGGTCCCGAGCCCACAAGTCCAACTACTCATTCCCCCAGAGCCTTCATTTCTTACCAGGCTTTCTTGAGAGACTTGCTTCACTAAATGTGACAACCAGAATTGACTGGTCTGGCAATGACCATCATGGGGCTACTACTCACTACAATTGGGACATCTTAGCTCTACTAAGGTAGTTTTTGGAGGCCTATAGCAATGTGGGGAGCTCTGGTAGCATAGTGGCTAAGACACTTGCCTGATAACCAGACGGCTGGCAGTTCAAACCCATCAGCCACTCCTCGGAAGGAAGGTTGGGCAATCCTACTTCCATAGTGATACTGCCTCGGAAACCCAAGGAGGGGTCGCTATGAGTCGGGTTTGACTCGACGGCACATAACAACAACAACATAGCAATGTGAGCTCATACTGAGTCCACAGAACTTTTTGCAAACCATATATCCTCCCCCTGCCTCCTACCTACCTTCCCCTTTGCTCCCTCTTGAACAATTATTGTGAGACTCTAAAACAAGCCACCATTAAAACTTCACTACAAAAAATCTTGGGAGAATACCAGGAAATGCTGAGATTCCTTTCCATAATGGAATGAAGGATGTATAGGTTTTGGGGACTGTTGTCTGCCGTGATTCCCTACCACCAACGAAGAGGATAATTGGCCTCTAGTAAAGGAGAATCTATAAAACACAAATGAGTTTCTTTTTTTTCTTTTCTTTTTTCTCTCCAAAGAAAAGAGTGATGCTCATGTTTCATTTCCTGGGCATAAGAACCTCTTCCCCAAGTAGAACAGGTAAGTGGAAGTGTCTTTTGAACATAGATGTTTGTGTAACATTTTGCTGGCTTTTATTCTTTGTGTGTGTGTGTGTGAGAGAGAGAGAGAAAGACAGAGACAGACAGAGAGAGAGAGAGAGAAAACATATACAATAAGACATTCGCCAACATAATAACTTCCACATTTACGGCTCAGGCACATCAATGATATATTTCATGTTGTGCCACCATTATTGCTATCCTTTTCCAAAATATTCCACCACCATTAGTATAAACTCAATGCCCCCCAAATAAAAGTTCCCCCTTTCCCCGTACCTCCTACCCCCAGTAACTACTAATAGCCTTTGTTTTATAGATAGATCAATCTTTTTTCCCCCCCAAGTTATCTAGAAATTTTTCCCTCCCCACCCCTTCCCTCCCTGGAAACCAACAAAAAAAAAAATTTCCTTCTACGTATAAACCTTTCCTTAACTTTTTACAATAGTGAGCTAATACAATATTTGTCCTGTGATTGACTTATTTCACTCAGCATAATGTCCTCCAAATTCATCCACATTATGCAGTGCTTTGCAGATCACACATTGTTCTTTAATACTGCATAGTATTTCACTGTGTGTATGTACCACAGTTTGTTTATCCATTCCTCATTTGATGAGCACTTAGGTTGTTTCCATCTGTTTGCTATTGTGAATGGTGCTGTGAGGAACATGGGTATGCATATATTTATTTGTGCCCTGGGTCTCACTTCTTTAGGATATATACCTAGTAATGGGATAGCTGGGTCAAATGGTACTTCTATCTCCAACTTTTCAAGGAATCACCATACTGATTTCCACAGTGGTTTTATCATTTTACAGTTCCATCAGCAGTGTATGACAGTCCTAGATGAGCTTTTCATACAAACTGATTTCACTATCAGAGTTGTCCAACAACAGAATAGATCAGAATGGACATAAAAGGTTACAACCTCAGTCATTACAATGTTTAGTCCATCCGGAGAGTCATTTATCAGGGAATCTACAAAAGAAGGCTGAGAGGGGTTGTTGGAGGTTTGAAACTTCTAATGACTGCTTAGTACTTAAGATGTGATAATTTATAGCACTTTCAATATCCTCTGGGTACGCTTAATCTCACACCTAATACTCTGGTTTCTGGAGTGAATGTAGGACTCAAACATTCATGCAACCATCAACCAACTAACCAAACCATATTTACCAAATGTTACCATTGTGCCATGCAGGTGAAAAATAATCCCATTCCTATTTCGTATCCAATTACATCTTTCAATATCCTGCTTGTACCTTATTAATCTATTACTGAGCAACTTTAGGATGTTGATGGTAATTGACATTAAATCCTTATTTACTATAACTCATTCCTATCATTTATTAATTATGATGCTTACTTATTTATTTCATATTTGCAGCATCAATGACTACTCAAAATCAAAAAACAAACTCACTGCCATTGAGTCACAATGTCTGTCAACGGGTTTCCAAGGCTGTAAATGTTTATGGAAGCAGGCTGCCTCATCTTTTTTTCCATGGAGCAGGTGGTAGATTCAACCCACTGACCTTTTGGTAAACAATGAAATGCCTTAACCAGTACATGACCAGAGCTCCTTATTGATGACTATTAATAAATTTTTTCCTAAAATGAGGCTTATGGATTAAAAATGGGGTTCCTATGACAGAAGAAAACAATGACCTTTTCTCCTCAAAATAATTATATTCAAAATAGACAAAACATACTAGGGAGAGCAGGAGAAAAACATTACAAAAAATAAAAAGCTTAGAAGCAGATACAGTAATCTACTGTTGCAACTGCTATCTGCCCTTGTTCACTAAAACTAAAAATAAAATTGGCCTGTGGCTTACTAAATTTGGTTGCAAGTGCTTTTCCCACCAAAACACTCTGGCAATCACTTCAATCACTAATAAAAAAGTTTGGGGGGTGGGGGGATGGAAGGGAGGTTGTAGTAAAAATATACTGTGTATTTTCTGGAGTGTATGATTAAACAGAAGGTTTCACTTCTTGTTTCAACTATTTTAGCACCTTCTCATTTTACTCCATCTCAGGCCCATTAAAAGGGCTGGGGGAGTTGGGCAGAATACAAGGAGAACTCATTTTGAGAAAAGATTAAAACCCACTCCAGTAATAAACTGTCTTCAGCTGCTGTACACATCAGTCAAACCAAATAATCCACTCCGGGTTAACTCATTCTGCAGGTCTCTGGGATAATGCATTACTCTTCTGATAGAGGCACAAGTCCACTGATTATCAAAATGTGCTGCCACCAAGTTATATGGTCTTCATTCTTCCCCTATAAAACTTGTTTTAGTTTTGAGGCAACAGGAGAAATTCAGATGGGAAATGAGTAATTTGGGCACCTCTCACATTGCTCTGACCCACAGTAAGTAATCCTTTTTCCCCTTTCAGAGTCGATCAGCAAAGGTGGCAAATACTGCAAGTGGTCCTTGTGGCCACACAGTAAGTACAACTTCCATGTAAATTCAGAATTATCATACTGTCAAAATGGCAGCCTGGGGTCAGACCTTATCTAGCTTCAAGAAAGGGAAGGACAATCATCAACATCAACCCCAGACTGATTACTATCAGGCAGAAGTCAGACACATCTCATCTCTCCAACCTTCTTACCAGTTCTGACACCAGCCATCCCTCCCATGATGCTCCTGACTTCTCTGCTGGGTTCGATAATCTGTTGCTATGGCCACACAGAACTCACAGACAATACTCACCACTTTGGGGTTTATTAGGGAAGTAATCGGTTACAATTCAAGATCAGGAACAACAGGCTGCAACTCAGGATCAGAATCAGGAAGCATGTAGGCAAAGTCCCCCTTCTTCAGTGCAGGGCAGCTTTCTGTCTCCTCTCAGCCATGTAGGGCTTCTCTCAGCCTCCTGAGGACAGGCTCCTCCTGGACCCTGAGGATAGGCCTCTTCTCTCAGCCCTCAGGCCCACTCAAGCTTGGCCTCTGTCCTGCTTGGGCAAGCTCTTTTCAAAGCTCTTTAGATCTGCCAGTAAGTGCCCAGAGGCACCACACTCTACCAGGAAGCCTCCTTCCTGAAGGCACTCAGCTCTCTCACTCATACGTCAGATGCCCAACAGGTTGGGAGCCCACTGCACCATCTCATGTCAGTCTCCTTGTTCTGTGGCTGTCATTTCTCTGCTGCTGCTTCTCACCATCTCATGGTATCTCTCGTGTTACAGCTCTCTCTCTCTCTCTCTCTCTCTCTCTCTGTGTCCCCTAACTCTAGGAGGTTCTCAGTGCAAGGACCTAGGGTCCAAAGGACATGCTCCACTTCCATCTCTTTTTTCTGGAGGGTGGTGAGGTCCCCCTTCCCGCATCTTGCATGGCTCATTTTAAGCCTAGTGGGATAGCAAAACTGACCAATCCTCTCATTAGAATACCATACACCTTATTTGCATTATTAGCAAGCTGTCTGATGCCCTTGGTGAGCCACAAGCAGCTTCTTTGCATGGTCCCATCCAATCATGTGGGGAGTTACAAGACCATGCATGGCTAAAAGGGTCATATTAAGAAATTCACTACACTCACACACTAAAAGAAAAGGCCCTCCAAAGGAAACCCCCCCCCCAATGAAAACTCACATCTAGGTCATGAGAGCCCAGAATGTATGTGTATGTATGTGTGTGTAGCCACAGAAAATACAAATAAACACAGCACCATTCTTTAAGAGGTTGTGTTGCACAGTAGTTAATAGCAAGGATTAGAGAGCTCAAGTAACCAGTTGCCATCCCATCAATCAACTGTAACTCCTGGAAACCCCATGTATGTCAGAGTAGAACTGTGTTCCACAGGCTTTTCAATGGCTAATTTTCTTTCAGAAGCAGTTTGTCAGGCCTTTATTTCAAGATGTGGATGTATTCTAACCTTTTGGTTAGCAGACGATCACTTAACTCTCTACCTCACCCAGGGGACTCCAGAATACAAATGACTCCCTGGGTTCATATTCTATCTAGCCCTGTCTCCTACTGGGTAAAAAACATAAGGCAAATTACTTAACCTCTGTTGCCTCAGCTTTCTGATCTGTGAAATGATAATAGGTACTCATAAAGTGGTATGAGGTAGTACAGGTAATGTCCAAAATACAGTACTGGTATACAGTAAACCTTTGACAAATACAATTTTCATTCAATCCAAATTGCCACTCACTCCCACAGACCGGTGTTTTGTGGCTGCCAAGAGCTATACAATATACAGTATACTTAAATGCCAAATCACCTAAATCGTTCAGCTGGAATCATTGCTCCTCAACCAAGCCCTTGCTTGTGAAAGGTTCCCTGTTTACTTTGGACAGGCATCAAGCATGTTTACATCAGACTCTGAAAGTCAGTGGGTCAGGGCTGTCAAGGCCCCTTTTCACATGGAGGAATCTGTCAAGCACTGAGAACTGTTGTGTGGTGGTGGTAGTGGTGGTTGCCTGGCCAACTTCATGGAGAGGCACTTTCATGGCTTTGGCAGAGTCAGGCACTGTCTGCTGGAATAAATCTAGAGCCAAAATATGATTTGTCTATTTTGACTCATGTACATTTGCTGAATACAAGAGACTATTGATAAGGAGTCAAGGTAAGAGGAGAAAATGTTTATTGATTTCCCTGAAAGCACAAAACGTTCATTCAGTGATGGGAAGGGACCATTCACTAATTATAATTATGAATTAATATCACATATCCTATGCTAGTGGTTCTCAAATGTGCATGAGAATTGTTTAAAGAGCCTGTTCAAACACAGATTACTGGATCCCACTCCCAGAGTTTCTGTTTTATATGTTTTAGGACGTGGTGCTAAGAATTTGCATTTCTAACGTAGTCTCCCTCCAAAAAAAAAAAAAAAATCAAACCAAACCCACTGTTTTCAAGTTGATTCTGACTTATGACGATCCTACAGACAGAGCAGAACTGCCCCTATTGGGTTTCCAAAGCTGTAAATCTTTACAGAAACAGAGTGCCTCATCTTTCTCCCATGAGCGGCTGCTGGGTTTGAAGTGCCAACCTTCTGATTAGCAGCTCAATGCTTTAACCATAGCACCACCAGAGCCCCTAATATAGTCCCAGGAGATGCTAATGCTGCTGGTCTAAGTACCACATTTGCCCTCCATTGCTCTATAGGCAGAAGGACCTCATTAGCTGTGAGAAAGTTCAATTCAGATCCTAGGACCTCACACACAAAGAGGAGACTCATCAGATAATCGTTGAATGAATGCACAAGTGAAAAGGCAGATGAATAAGTATTCCTCCATCAATACCACACTTCCCACAATTTTTACGTCAGAGCCACTGAATGCTACATACAAATCAAGATGGCCTTTGATAGCCTTCAAACAACCACAATGGATTTCATAATGGAAAAAGACCATAGCCATAGATATCTATACCTGTAATGGTCTGCTAAATATACATCCATTTTCCCCTTCTATCTTTTAATAATAGAATCTCCATAGTTTTAGCAGGGCAAATGGCTGTCTCTATTTCTCCAATTCTCTGTAGCTATGTAGCCAGCAATCAGTCCCTCTTCCTACAGGCTGAAGAGTAGACATGGTGAGAGGAAGTCAGCTTTAACCACGCAATCTAGGCCAATACCCTAGAGCAGAGTCTAGGAGACTTCTGCAAAGGGCCAGACAATAAATAGTTTTGGCTTTGCAGGCCATATCATCTCTGCCCCATCATTCAACTCTGCCAGTCCAGCATGAAAGAAGTACCATAGATGATACATAAATTAGCATGGCTCTGTTCCAATGAAACTTTACTTATGGGCATGAAACTTGAATTTCATATAACTTTCACATGTTAGAATATATTATGCTAAGAATGACATTCCCCAACCATTAAAAAATGTAAAAATCATTCTTAGCATGTAGGCCATACAAAAACAGGGGACAGGTCAAATATGGCCCTTGAGCTGTAGTTTGGCAATCCCTCCCCCAATGGATGGGGAAGTAACAAGAGAGAAGGAACCTATCCTCAGACAGCCTCACTGAGTAGAAGTACAACTATCTACACTGAAACACAATCTATCTCTAAAATGTTAATGACAAAGAAAAAACGCTTCTGTTTCCTTCCAGCAATTGTATTTTGGGGTCCCAGTTAAAGAGACTTAGCATATAACTACAAACCATGTGTGTACACACATAAAACACATTTTGTTGTGAAATGGTCAGAAATATTAGGATTGTTTAAAATAAACAAAAATTTAAAGGAATGGAAAAATTGTGTCTTTAAAAAAATCCTTTACATAGTTTAAACCTTACATGGTTTCCTCATAACTTTCTAAGGTGGCAGAACTAATTGAAGTAAACACCCATCTTGGTTCCTGCAGCACAAGCTGTACCCTATTTATTCTCCTCTTATTCTCTGATAACAGAATCCAGAACAATGTCACCTGCAGAGAAATTATGCTTCTTAGCCTTCCTTGAACTTGGTTGGGAGCTTTGGGCCTAGGGAGACAAGGGGGCCACACCAAACACAAACACACACACACACACACACATACACACATATACACACTTCCTGACAGAGGTAAATGCTGCTGCTCTGGCATCTTCCCCAAAACCATAACCTTGAGGGGTTGAGTGCAAGTAAATATAAATAGGCCTCCCATTCAGACAGGGGTGGCCAATGTAAAGTGACTAGTAGCTGTTGGGTAGGACTTCCCAGAATCCCTTTCAGTCTCCCTGCCTTATTTCTAGAAGCCTGAAAATTAGAGGTGTTACCTAGTGGGACTATGACATAAAGACCAAGAAAATGGCAGAGATCTCAGCCTTGTGAACATCCTATCCTTATCTCCTACCTCCGGAAGTCTTTTACCTAAACTCCTGAGGTCTTTACTAGCAGCCAAATGCAATTCTAACACAGACCTCAGATCAGATCCTGAATAAAGATAATACCCACAGTCATATAGCAAAAAACTCAGAGATGGAAAGAATTCTCAACATGAGAAGAACCATACATGGGGTCAAGATGATGGTTTTGCAGAATGATTTGCGGAAAGCCAGTCTTTTGCTCAACGGTCCTCTCACCATCAGATTATCCTGACCTTACTACCACTTCCGGAGGTCCTCTACAGATGCAGTCCTATCAGTGCCTGCAGTTAACAGCTTGGTCTACATGGACAAAGACTGGGTTTAATGTTGTCAAGCATTAGAATGGTTGTCTAGAAATTTAGGTCCTCATTTTGCCTCTCCTGATGGCTATGGTCTCTGGGCCACTTTTACCTGGCTGACAGTCCATCAGTTTGTCAGAACATCCCTATGTGCCAGCCATGTTCTGGGTCCTGAGCGACAGCAATGCCCATGGCCATGAGTCCCTTTCTTCAAGTTCACATTCTGGTGGGGAAAACAGACAACAAACCTGTACATTAAGACAAAATAATTTCCATAGAGGTAAGCCCTATACAAAGATACAACAGAGTAAACTGACAGAGAACAAATAGGAAGGGTGGGACTGCTAATTTAGCTGGGGTCCAAAGAGAAAGACTGAGTAGGTGAGACTTGATTGAGAAGGACACAGTTAAGGGGAAACTAAAGAAGTGGCTGGGTGCCAGTTCATGGGAATTCTCTGTACTATCTTCACAATTTTTCTGCAAACCTAAAACTGTTCTAAAAAGTAAAGTTTATTAAAAACAAGACCAAAAAACATAGAGATGAGAAATCCAAGAGAAAAATAACAGAAGCCCTTGAGATGTGAACAACATCAGCATAGTTGAGGGGCAGGAGGCCGGTGAACATGGAGGAGGAAGGGAGAGGTACACAGAGCAGGAGATGTGGAGACTTGTAAGCTCTGAAGAGGCTTTTGGAGTTTTTTTTATTGGAATGGGGAGGATTTAAGCAGAGTGGCTTGATCTGGTTTACATTTTTGAAAGATTGCTCTTGCTGCTGTGGAAGCCAAGCTTTGGAGGGTGGAGAAAGTGAAGCAGAGACAGGAAGACCAGTTAGGAGGCTGCAGCATTGAAATGGTAGCTTGGAGAGTCAGTTTCCTCAAAGTGTAGTAAAACCTGATCATACCTAATGAAGTCCAGTCTTCCCAGAGTGCATATAGTCTATTACATTGTACGCTGCATAACATCTGGGAATCTAAATTTTAAAACTTCAATCCTCATGCCTCAAATGCTTTGTAAAATGTTTACCCACAGTTCTGATATATCTCATAGATTAAAAATGTAATTGAGAAATAAAGTACTTTGGATTAAAAGGTTCTTTTTGGCTATATTTTATATTATGATACTTTAAAAAGTTACTCCATGAGTTCAGTTTTGTCCACAATACCAAAAGGCAGAACTTAACAGAACAACAGGGTAATATTGCCCCCGATGAGAACTCAAAAAAAAAACCTAACTCACTGCCATCAAGTCAATTCCCACTCAGCAACCCCCATTGGGTTTCTAAGGCTGTAAATCTTTATGGAAGTAGACTGCCCCATGTCTTTCATGGAGCAGCTTGTGGGTCTGAACCACTGACCTTTGTGGTTAGAGGCCAAATACCTTAACCATTATGCCACCAGAACCCCTTCCAACAAGAACTAGCTGCCATCAATTCAATTCTCACTCATGGTGACCCATGTGTGTCACACCAGAACTGCACTCCAAAGGGTTTTCATTGGCTGTGACTTTTCTTTAGTAGGTTGTCAGGTTCTTCTTTCAAGATACCTCTGGGTAGGTTCAAACCACCCACCTTTTGGTTAGCAATCAAGTACTTAACCATGTGTACCACACAAGGACTCTGATATTGCCTCTGGGAGGTAAAAATAGGTCCTGGGGTGGGAACAGGCAATCTCATACTTCATGAATAAAGCACAGATATACTGACAGTACATAAACAGATACACAGTATGTCTGTGGTATTCAAATTGCGTGAGGGAGCAAACAGGAAAATATGTCTATAAAGGTTCTGTAGGGAGGGCAGTAATGAAAAAAAGAATGAGAAACACTGATTTACATAGACTCATTTATATATAACATAACACAGACAGAACCTCACTGTCACACTAACTCCTCACCCTGATTTACTTGTCTTTCTAGCAATTACCACTACGTGATATGGTTTTTGCTGTTGTTGTTTATTCTGTTGCCCCAACTAGAAAGTGGGAGCTCTGGTAGCGTAGTGCCTAAGGCACTTGACCGTTAACCAGAAGGCTGGCAGTTCAAACCCACCAGCCACTCCTTGGAAGGAAGATGGGGCAATCTACTTCCGTAGTGATATTGCCTTGGAAACCCAAGGAGGGTCACTATGAGTCAGGTCTGACTCGAGGGCACATAACAACAACAACTAGAAAGTAGAAAGTGCCCTTCATGAGAGCAGGGGCTTTGTTTGCTGCTATACCCCTCCAGCATTGAGAACAGTGCTTGGTTCATGCCAGAGTATGCTGTGCAAAGGAGGCTGTGGGATCAGATGTTCTCAATGGTTCCCTCCACCTATAAAGTTCTGTAATTCAAGGATGCTGCAAAAAGGACATGGAGGTGGCATCTTCTGACCTCCTCTAACTTCACAAGAGGAAGACAGAATCACCATCAGCAGTCCAAGGCTTATGCCTATGAGGCCAGACATGCCGCCACCCTCCAGTCTTTTTATCAACTTTGACACCAACCGTCCCTCCCACAGTACTCACTACTTCTCTGCTGGGTTCCATAATTCATTGCAATAGCCACAGAGAACTCACAGACAATACTCACGATTATGGGGCTTATTAGGGAAGTAACAGGCTACAATTCAGGTTCAGGAACACACTCAGGATAAAATTCTTCAATCAGGACTGTTTCCCCTCTGCTGTGCCCTCAGACACTCCTCTCTGGCTCTTGGCCTCTCGTCCTAGCCTCTGCCTTCGTAGGCCAGGTAAGCCTGCCGCTCTGTCTTGTGCCTCTTGGTTCCACTGTCACCATCTCTCCACCGGGGTGTCTTCTCAGTCAAGGAGATCCAGCACAGAGATCTCAGGTCCAAGGACACGTTCCACTTCACCTCCAGCTCTTCTCTCTTGATGGCAGTGAGATCACCTTTCTGCCTCTAGGAGGGCTCATTTTAAGCATGGCAGAGTGACAAAATTAACCAATCCCAACATCAGAGTTCTACATAACTTATTTGCATGGTCCCACCTAATAATCTGGTAGGAGTTACAAAGACTAAGCTAGAAAAGCCATACCAAGTAATTAACTGCACCACAGATGTACTTGGAGCACTGCTAACCACAAAGCATCATTTTAGATTCCATCCCAGGAGGCCATTCCTTGCATACCAAAGGCATCTAACCAGAAGGTGGCCCCCTGACTATGACCCCCACCCTCAGGACCAGCTGTGTTTTAGGAAGGCTTGAATATATTTATATTTCCTTGGTCAGAAACTCCAGTGTAACAAAGCCTCATGCTGCATCAGGTAATAACGAAAAAATTCTGAGCCTTTTAAAATTATGAGCAAGATACAGACCATATGAATTGTTTGGGAGCCCCTTTTTGGAAAGAGTTCTTGGGCTGTCTTTATGTAGCACCAGGTATAGAACCACAGCAGTTTTAGATGTGGCAGAAATCTCAGAGCTCATTCATTCCTAAAGAGGGCAGCTCTGGATCTCAATGTCCAAGTTTCAACTCTGCTTTTTTTCCAGTGAGTGACAATGGGCAGGATAGTCAATGACTGTGACTCAGCTTACTGATCTGAAACTTGGGAATAACAACAGGCACACCCCACAAAGTGAATTTATTCTTGTAAAACACCTAGAACAATAACAATGCCTGACACAATACAGGCATTCAACAAGAATTACCCTTTAAGTTTTCACTTTCTTTTTAAATTGACAAATCTTTTAATCTAAAAAATGTTTACCCAAAAACCATACATATGTAGGGGATGAAAACCCTAGAGCGTAAGAAGCACTCCTAGAAAAGCAGTGCTTAAGCCCACTGTACATTTTATCCCTCAAGAAATGGGGGCTCAAATTTGAAACAGTCAGGGTCCCAATACCGTCCCACTACAATCTAGTTTCAACTACTGGCCTCCTGGACCCAATGTCACCAAGCATCTCTCCTCATTATCAAGGAAGTACAGAATGTATATGTGAATAGATGCTTCCTGGCTATCACAGGAAAGTGGGGGCCAGGGAGACAATCAGAGACTGGGGAGCATGAAGTAATGCACTACCTTCATGGAGAATCATGGGGGTCATCATGGCCCATAGTGCTAAGCACGACATCCTGGCAACATCCCTGATATACATTATATAGCCTCTGCTTGGTATTTCCAGAGGAACCCATTGTTTTCCTTACAACCCTTTGCTGCTGGCCAGTTGCAAAAGCTGGAAGTAGAAGCAGTACATGTTGTTGCTGTTAGCTGCTGTCAAATTGACTGACTCATGGAGATCCCATGTATACAGAACAGAACTGCCCCATAGGGTTTTCAAGGCTGTGACCTTTTGGAAATAGATGACCAGGCTTATCTTTCAATAATCTGTTGGGTAGGTTTTAACTGCCAACCTTTTGGTTAGTAGTCTAGCACTTAACCATCTGTGCCACCCAGGGACTCCTTGAAGTAGTGTATGACTGTCCTTTATTCTCCAGGAACCTCATCATTCCCAAGATAATATGAGAAGGGAGGCGGGGCAAGATGACGGACTAGGCAGAAGGATTGCACAGACCCTCTTCAACAAAGAAAAGGGAAACCAATTAACACAGACACAGAAGATAATCTTGGACCCCTGAGCCT
>NW_006921595.1:6414873-6468977 GCF_000298275.1 Orycteropus afer afer | reverse complement strand
TGCATTGTAAATTTTGGTCAATGACATGAGACAAAGTATATGTGAACTGCTATATGAAAAGTCAATTTACTCTGTAAAGCTTCACCCAAATCCTACTTAAAAAAAAAAAAAAAGATAATATGAGAAGGCTTGAGTCAGAATACCTGGCTTTGTATAATCTTGATGAGGTTACTTAACCTCCTTAAGACTCAATGTCTTGACATGCAAAATGAAGATAATAATAGTACCTCCCTCACAGCCTTTGTGAGAGGATCAAATGCAATAATGCATTCAATTGTGTTTAATAAGACTATAGAAAGAAATGAAGAGGACTTGAGCACTTACTGAAGAAGAGCAAAGACTACAGCCTTCAGTATATAGGAAAACATAAAGACAACAAAAATCCTCACAACTGGACCAATAAGCAACATCATGATAAACAGAGATAATATTGAAATTGTAAAGGATATTATTTTTCTTGGATCCACAATTAATGTCCACAGAAACAGCAGTCAAGAAATCAAATAACGTATTGCGTTGAGTAAATCTGCTGCAAAAGACCTCTTCAAAGTGTTAAAAAACAAAGATGCTACTTTGAGGACTACAGTGTGTGTGACCCAAGCCATGGTGATTTCAAACAGCCTCCTATGCATACAAAAGCTGAGCAATGAATAAAGACGACTGAAGAAAAATTGCTGTCTTTGAATTACGGTATTGGCAAAGAATATTGAATATACCATGCTCTACCAGAAGAACGAACAAATCTGTCTTGGAAGCAGTACAGTCCAATGGGCTCACACACAGTAATGGTTGTGAAGATGATGCAGGACTGGGCAGCATGCCATTCTATTGTACATAATGTTGTTACAGGTTGGAACTGACTAGATGGTACCTAACAACAACAATTACAGAGTTGGAGCTCAATAAATTGCAACTGCTGTAAATTATACTAACCAACTACTCTTTCCATTGAATCATTTTATATATTAGCTGAAAGGCAAAGCTCTCAAAAGTAGACTCACTTGTTGGTCTAGGGTAGGAAGGTTCTAGCTGTTCACCCAAATCAGGTCTGCCCTTCCTCCCTAGTCAACAGAATGTAGTTAGGCACTTTTGGGGGCTAGATAGGCCAGAGCCTTGGGAGTTTACATGTAGCCATGCAATTAAGTTCTTCTTACCATTGAAGGCCTGGGCTACACATGGTATTTGTACTCCTTCACCAAAAAGGTTCATCCTGAGGAGCTCAGCTTCTACTATACAGAAGACAACATTCTGGAACAGAGTGAAAGGAACCGGAAAATGAAAGGAACCTCAATTCCTGAATGACTACATAGAGCACAGTACCCTGCCTATCCAGCCTGGCCTAGTATGTGAAACAGAAATAAACATCTTGGACTTTAATCCACTATAAATTTGGGCCTGTTTGTTACAGAAACTGAGCCTTTTATCCTAAAGTGAGCAGTTTGGAAGCAGTGATTTAGCTAAAAATTTACAACACCTTTCAACAATTTAAACTGGTAAGATAACTGCCATAATCTGAGTAGCACTCAAAGAACAGGAGTTTGAAGAATAATAGAACAAAATATTGCTTTAAATACTCTTTCTATCTTGTAGAAACACCATCAAAATTAGTCTTTGTACTTTTTTCAACTCTTCTGATGAAGCATAAAGAAGTCAGGCACCCTTGGGTGTGCAGATAGTGTCTGATTAAAGGCAAAGCTTGGGACAAACTTAAAGCAGTTAAATCCCTATTGATTCAAAAGTCTTTACTCCAGGCAACATGAAAAACTGAAGAATGACTATATTTGCTTTTAGGAACAATCTGATCTGGTCGAGAGCTGCAGGCTTCATGGAGGAGGAGACACATCTGGATGCCATTCAGTGAACATCACTTAAGCTCCTATATCACAAATGCAGTGCTATTGCAGAGTAGGAACAAACACATGTATGATACCCAGAGCCATGGATCATGCCTTTTAGAGGCTCACAATCTAGTAAGAGAAAACAGAGATATACTGGACATAAGTAAAGTACAATGCTGGCTGTAGCACCTGTTCTAACAGAATAATAAAAGCATTATTGGCACATATCTATTAAACATCTAACATATGCCAGACATTGTGCTAGGATTTGCCACATGTTAACTTACTTTTCCTTCACATCAGTCTGATATGGGAGATGTCATATTCCTCATTATTCATTTATTTATTTTTCTGGGGGTAGCAAATATATAGACAATAAAACATTTGCCATTTCAACAATTTTCATACATCCAAAATTAGAAAATTACTTATTAGTAGTAGTCCCTGGGTAGTACAAACAGTTCATGGGAAAGGGGGGGAGGATCTAGTCTGCCCAGAGGCACCTGGAAGAAAGGCCTGGTGATCTACTTCTGAAAAGAAAGCACAGCCACTGAAAACAGTGGAGCAGAGTTCTGTGCTAACACACATGGACTAACCATGAGTTGGAGTCAACTTGACAGCAATTAGTTTCATATACTAGTAAATTGTCCAAGGTCACACATCAGCCAAGCCAGAGCTAGGGGTAGCTGACCCCAGTGACCATTCCTTCAATCACCAAAAGCTGTGCTGTACAGTGGGACAATGGAGAAAGGATGTTTCCAGCTGGCAGGTCAGGCTCTTCCCATCCTTTGTGACAGTGGCTCAGAACTGGCAGAAGAAAAGGGGTACAGACTTCACCCAGCAAAGCAGTCCCAAAGCCATTCTGAAGCTCTCTACGACAGAAGTAGGCTATCACAAGAAGGATCCCCAACCTTCTTAGCCTTGCAGAGGATTAGCCTAGAAGGAAAGAACACTGGGCAACCAAAATTAAAGCTTTTTTATACTGAGGGAACCTCAAGAGTAGAAAAGGGTCATCCTTAACTGGTCCTCTGTTTCTTGTGGCTAAGAAGAAATCATGTAACTGCTCATTTTTTTAAGTCTCAATTTCCCAGTCTGAAACGCTTATTCATTCCTCACTGGAGAGTCACAAAGAATGCCTCCTCAGCTTTCTGTGATACTAGAGGGACAGCAACCCATGTTTACAGAGTGCTATGATCATTTTAATGGGAAATTTGTATCTCTATACACAACATTACAATTCTTTCATATTTTTCATATTTCAGATAAAAAGGAATAATTAGAGATCAGATTATTATTCACTCACATCTCTCCTCCTTCCTCTTGAGGAGAATATACTTCCTTGCTCTGTCAACTCCACCATACGACTTGACTTGGCCAAAGGAATTGTTAGTGGACATGATGTAACTAGAGGCCTTAAAGGAGCTTCTGTGATCTGGCTTGGCCTTTGTGTTCTGGTGGTTCACCATGAGAAAAGCATCTTCCCAGTAGCTGCTGCCTGTCAGCCTGGGCCTCAGAATGAACACAGGGGGCACAAACTGAGCCCAATCAGTAAAAGATCTGACCAGCAGCCTGAAGCAGAGCCATGTAGCTGAGCCCAGCCTCTGTCAACCAAACCACAGTCAACCTGTGGACCAACCCAAACCAAACCCACAGCCATCAAGTTGATTCGGACTCTTAGCAACTCCCATAGGGTTTCCAAAGCTATAAATCTTTATGGAAGCAGACTGCCTTATCTTTCTCCTGTTGAGCAGCTGGTGGGTTTGAATCGCCAACCTTTTGGTTAGCAGCCCAATGCCTTAATCATGGTGCCACCAGAGCTCCTTAACCTGCAGACCAGAGAGCATATAACCAAGAGCTTATTGTGGACAGCTATTGAATTTTGGGATAGTTTGTTATGCTGTGTTATCACAATAATAGCTGACCAATCCATTATTGTTTTATATTAATTGGAAAGATTAGAGAACAGGTGCGAACACATATTATCTTTGAATATCTCACTCTTCAATTTCTCCCTTGAATTTTATCAATAAATGAACATTCTTTCATCATCCAAAACACACTACTCACTAACCTAAAGATGTTGACAGGTCGTAACAGAGAACAGGTTCATAAACCCTCAGTAACACAATAGCCCATTTTGAGAGTACAATGTTTATACTAATATCTTCCCATAAGATGGAGAAAAAAAAAAAGCAGTATTTTTTCATGAAGGAACTATATTAAATACTACCTTTCCGAATTAAAGAAGGAAAAAAAGATACTGTACTGGTGAAATATCTTCAGGCTCAGGGTCTATACAACCTCCTTCAGTCTCTTTCTCTGTCCTTCTGTCAGTATGTTTTAAGTTACTACTTTCAAAACTCTTCTTTCCTTCCCTCCTACCCCCCATATTTCTGTCAATATTCATATCCACTAAAATCTATGCAGGATTTCACAAAGCTGCTGAATCATGTTTTTAACGAAATCTGTGGGACTCGAGAGTTTGGAACATGTACCAAACATTATTTTTAATACATCATATTATAGATAATCCTCATTTTTCATACCTGCTCCAAAATAAAACAGCAAACATTGTAATGAATTACATTTGTCAAAAATTTTATTTCAATATAGATTTCAAAAAGGAAATAGGGTTTTTAGAACTAAAAAGCAATGACAACAAAACATAGTTAAAGAGATCTGGAGTGCCAATTAGGGTGTGCTAGATCCACATGGGCCTCAGAAAGTGGTAATGGGGTCCTTGAGCTATTTGAATGTTTCATAAAGCAGAGTGGAAGTTATGACTATGATAATGCCACACAGTATTCCATGTCATCTTTTGGGGGCATTATTTTAAGTCCCTACGGTGACACAAGCTAACACCTAGCCTCCGTGTGCAGGTCTCTGACTGCTTCTCCTATCCCAACCCCTATCATATCATCCCCTCCTCACTCCCCCTGCTCCACCCACACTGGCCTCTCTCTGCTGCTCTTCAAACCCTCCAGTCACTTTCCTGCCTCAGGACTTTTGCCTTTGCTGGTCCCTCTGCCTGGAACACTCTTCCCTCAGACAGAAATAAGAGTGGCTCATTCACTCTCCTACTTTATTCAGGTCCCTCCTGAGTGGTCTCCTTCTCAAAGAGGCCTTCACAGACAACCTTATCTCAAACAGGCCTCTCAACCTCTATCTCCTGTCTCATTCTACTTCTTCACAGTGTTATTTATCTTATGTATCCATGTTTTGCCTGCCTCTCCCATGAGCACAGAGGCTTTGAATGTGTGGGTCCTAGGCAGTACCTAGGATAAGCAATTAATAAATATTTACTAAATGCATAAATTGGGAGTTTTAGATGTTGCTATATGAAAAAAGGAAAAACAAAGCATGTAATTACTTATTAAATGACCCTGATTGTTAGAAGAAAAAAAAATTTTCAAGATACAGAATCCATGGGAAAGAGACGGAAAGTAACTAAATGAGCCTTTGTATAATAAAATTGTTAGAAACCATTTTCTTATTTAAATACTGATAACCCACCAGCCACTCCTCGGAAGGAAGATGGGGCAATCTACTTCCGTAGTGATACTGCCTCGGAAACCCAAGGAGGGGTCGCTATGAGTCGGGTCCGACTCGACGGCACATAACAACACAACAACAACAACAACAAGTCACATAAGCACAGCCAGCTGCTTAACTGTATTGGATCCTAGCTTACTCTTTAAAGGAGAAAATCAGCAACAATATATACTGTTGTTGTTATTGTTATGTGTTGTCGAGTCAGACCCGACACATAGCGACCCCTACTTGGGTTTCCAAGGCAGTATCACTACGGAAGTAGACTGCCCCATCTTCCTTCCGAGAAGTGGCTGGTGGGTTTCAACCGCCAACCTTCTGGTTAGCAGTGAAGTGCCTTAGGCACTACGCTACCAGATGCTACTATGAGACTGAAAATTATTTCAAGTGACATTGTCAAATATTATTTCAAAATAAAGCATTTTAAATATTCTTTGCAATCAGTAAACATTCAACTTTTGGTGCTTGAGTTCCTAAAACAAGGCCTACCCCAGGGCTTTCCTGAGAAGCTTCCAGTTTGTAAATACATGACATTTCAAGGACTATTATTAAGAAGCAGAGCTACTTAAAGAGAAGGGCAAGGCATTTGGTTAAAGTTCTGTAGTCATGTTCTTGGATTTCTTCATAAAAGCCCTACAAATCCTTTCAAATGACTTACAATAAACTTTTACAAACAATACATATAAAATCATCTCCTGTTTGCCATTGTTCAGTTGTTGCAACATGAAAAAATATGTTTTCTGTTTATATAGTTTTGTAAACTCACTACACTCCTGAAATACCTTTCCTCCTAAACAAAAAAAAATTTATTTTCAAATATGTAAGTCATTTTTCTAATCACATGATCTGATGCCTCGAAAACTTAAATCTGGATAAACAATACTAAATTGAGGCTGGTATATTTTGAAACTGCAAGAATTTGTGTGTGGAATGTTTCAACAGTTCATGGATTCCTATGACCACTCAGTATGGCTTACACAAATACTAACCAAAACTCTACCCAGGAAATCAAATTTCATCAAACATCTCAAGTGAAAAATGCTTAACACAAAAAGAGAAATCTATAAGGTTATTTTGACTATTTTCCTTTCATCTTATCATGGGAACAAGAAGACAAAAGAATCTGAGGAGCATAGTTCTGGAAGCATCATCATAGATGCAAAAAAAAAAAAAAAAAAAAGGTACCATCATGTCAGTATTGACATTTATTGAGGCCTTCCTAGTTCTTAGACCCATGAAGGTTTTTGTTTTTATACCTCCTATGACACTGAGAAAAGTACTATTACTAATCCCATCTCACAGTAGTTGAGGCTCAGAGAAGTTAAATTAATGTGGTCAAGGCCATGCAGATGGCAGGATTCCATTGACTCCAGGGGCAATGCACCTAACCCAAAACAAAAAACCAAACTCACTGCCGTCAAGTCAATCCCAACTCATAGTAACCCCTCCTTGGGTTTCCGAGGTGGTATCACTACAGAAGTAGATTGCCCAACGTTCCTTCTAAGGAATGGCTGGTGGGTTTGAACCACCAGGTTTCTGGTTAGCAGTCAAATGCCTTAAGCACTAGGCTACCAGAGCTCCTAATGCACCTAAACACTCCACAATGAAGCCTCCAGCTTCATTTTCCTCCAGAAAAATCACAAAAGAAATGAACTTTCCTTTTTTCAGAATTCACCAAAGTTCAAACAGTTAACACTTAATTTAGAGCTTACTATGTACACTTCTCAAACAATGACTACATGTTTCCAGTTGCCCTTGAGTCAACCCCAACCCACAGTGACCACATATGTGTCAGAGTAGAACTATGCTCCATAAGATATTCAGTAGCTGATATTTCAGAACTTTCTTCCTCTGGATGGCCTTGAACCTCCAACCTTTCAGTTGGTAGCCAAGCACATTAATTGTTTGCACCACCCAGGTATGACACTGAACTTATGTAGTATTTCACAAAATCCTGAGGTACATACTATTATTATCATCATTTTATTTATTTATTTTTAACTTTTTATTGTGATTTGGGTGAATCGTTTTCAACTGTTCAGTTTTTTGTGTGTGACCCTGATTACAATCCCCACAATATAATAGCTCACTTCCCACTTTCTCCCTGTGGTCACCTTTTCCCTGTGTCCCCCTTGCCTATACTATACATTCCTGCCTTCATAGCTTTATCCCTATGCAAATGCTGCCCTTTGGATCTCTTATGGTTGACTGTTCTAAGGAGAGCTTCTCCCTGTTTTAGGTGTTTATCTTCTCTTTTTGGCTGAAAGTTGAACCTCAGGAGTGAGTTCAACTCCAGGCCCAACAGGCAAATAAGGGCCGTAGTATCAAGGGTTTCAACAATCTCTATCAGACCAATATGCCTGGGTTGTTTGGTCGTTTTTTTTTTTTTGTTTTTTTTTTTTCAATGATTTTGAGCTTTGTTCCACATATTTCTCCCACTCTATCAGGGTCTCCAATTTTGATCTCTTTCACTGTGGTTAGCTGAGGTAGCCTGGCGCCATCTAGTTCTTCTGGTCTCAGGATCATGTAGGCAGAGGTTTCCATGATCCACCAGTCCTTTGGACTAAGTATTTCCATCCATCTTTGATTGTCCTCACTCTTTGGTCTGAATGAGAAGAGACCAATAATTGTACCTTAGATAGCCCCTTGTAAGCTTTTAAGACCCTAGTCACTACTCATCAAAACAAGATGGAGAACACTGTCTTTCTGTACTATGTCAACTGAGCTTGATGTCACTAAAGAAAAGGAACACACGGAGAAGTGCACAACAGGTACAAAGAACAAAGGTAAACCCTACTATATACACAATACTGCATTATCAGTCATAACAAACATTAAGCTACAAATGGAAACATAGGTAGACAGGCAAGATGAGGTTTGGCTAGGCAAATAAGACTTTACCCATGACCATATATATAGGTTTGACAGACAGATATCTCTACATATAGGAGCTCTGGTGGGAGCTCTGGTAGCATAGTGGCTAAGACACTTGCTTGCTAACCAGACGGCTGGCAGTTCAAACCCACCAGCCACTCCTTGGAAGGAAGGTTGGGCAATCCTACTTCTGTAGTGATACTGCCTCGGAAACCCAAGGAGGGGTCGCTATGAGTCGGGCCGACTCGACGGCACAAAACAACAACAACAACAACAAGGAGCTCTGGTAGCGTAGTGCCTAAGACCAGAAGGCTGGCGGTTCAAACCCACTAGCCACTCCTCGGAAGGAAGATGGGGCAATCTACTTCTTTAGTGATACTGCCTCAGAAACCCAAGGAGGGGTTGCTATGAGTCGGGTCTGACTCGACGGCACGTAACAACAATAACAACATCTTTACATATATATTTGTATGTGCTAGAGAAATATCCATATATACAACAGAGTTAAAAGGAGGCAAAGTGACGATAACTTCATAGCCACAATCAAGCACCTTGGGGGAGTGAGTCGCTGGGCTTGCTGGCTTGGAACCATAATTGCAAGGGACATCAAGCTCAACTGGCATAACACAGTATCACCATTTTAGAGATGAAGAAAATGAGGCAGAATGGGTATATAACTTGCCATAAGAAGCAAAGCCAGAATCCCAAGTAAGGCAAAGCTGGCTCTAGGAACCACATGCTCACCCACTGCTGTGCTGCTGTTATCACAACTCCTCTTGGCCAACTGCTCTCACTCACTCACTCCTGATTTTAAATCGCTCTGCTTCTTCATCTACGGAATTAGCTAGTGGGACAAAGCTCCTACTACTTAGTTCCCTTCCACTTCTTAAACATCACGATACTCAATTCATCTGCAAAAGGTTTTCTGCCATGATGAAAATACTCAGGAGAGAGTTTCTGAGTAGTTTTGAGGGTTTTTTCCCCCCCAAGGGATGGAAATACTATTGAAAATGATCTTAATATGCTTTTAGGATTAAGGCACATCTTTTTAGAATTTGGTATAAACAAAAATTTTAAATCATAACATTTTCATATTTAAAAACAGGTAACCATTTCATAAAGAGCAATGAAAATTAAAAAAAGAAAAACAACCATAGCTACGACTGTTGAATTACACCTTCTGTAGTTTGCATAGCTTCTTTGCTTGAAACAAGTCTTCAAAGTTTCTTCTGCACCCCCACTATTCAGATACGCTCCATTAAAACAAATAGCCTATCATTAATATCTCTTATTAAATACAGCAACTGGGTGGGGTAGCATACTTGTCTTGCACAATGTTTTTAAGCCATTTCTATTAGCTGCTAACATTTAAAGACAGATTTCACATAAAAATCTTAATTCCTAGCTTCTCTTTCTCAAATAGCAATGATAGTAATAATACAAGGATCTGCCAAAGGAGGGCCTGCACTCCAACATGGCAACACTAGGCTGGAGCTGAGCAGCAGCTGCCATTCTCAAGGGAAGGACTACAGTTTGTCAGAGTCCCCATGCTGCTCCCAATTGTAATGAATAATTTGGCCACTTCACTCATACTTTGTATCCTAAAGGCATTTGAGTTTGAGACCTCCTGGCCTCAGACCCCCCAGTTTGAGCATTACATTCTCTAACCACATACCTGAGATAACACCACATCCTCAAACTTGCTCCCTCAGCAAAACTAAAAATCACACGGACAGACCCAAAAAGGTCACACTTTTTTAAATTTCATAATCTAAACATAATCTAAACTCTTATCTAAATTCTAAAAGGTTATACTCTTCACAATTCTAGTTATATCACTGATGTAAACCAATGGGTTGCTAACCTTGGCAACCTATTAGATCAACTTTGAAATATTAAAAATACAGATGCTCAGGTCAATTATATCAAAAGCAAAATCACTGCCATCAAATCAATTTTAATTTATAGTGACCCCACTGGGTTTCTCAGGCAGTAAAATCTTTACAGAAGTAGATTCCCCCATCTTCCTTCCATGGAGTGGCTAGTGGGTTTGAATCACCAACCTTCTGGTTAGCAGTCAAATGCCTTAGGCAATAAGCTACCAGAGCTCCTTGAGGATGGCATAGTCATCCTTATTTTTACAGGTTCACCCAAGTGATTCTGATGACAAGCAGTGGTGAAAATGACTAGTATAAACTCTACTGACATACAGGATGTGACTTATAAATCATAAAGACTAATTTCCATATATGCCACAGATGAAACTCATTCTCATTCCTTAATAATATATGTTAGAAAAATACTCTAGATGCCACCATCTTCCCAGGAACTGAGAAAATATTACTTATTTATTTTAACATCTGAAGTAAAGTGCACATATAATTTAACATCTCCTGACCAAACTTTTTGTCTGATGTTTGCATATTTTAACAGCAAATATTTTGGTGTGGGCCCTGAAGTGCTGAAGTGAAGCCAAAATAAAAAAGGGGAGTTTCCAACCCAGGCAGAATATTGAGACACATTAGCTTAAATCACACATTGTCAACCGTTTGGTTGAGTCGGTGCCAAACTCCAGATGTCTAATGTCAGAAATGTCCCATCAAAAGTTCTACTCAGTACATCTCTGAAATCTAAACCATATATAGATTATTTGGAGATCTATGAAACACCAGGGTGACACTTCTTATGAGTCTCTGAGTTTCTGTCCATAATCCACTAGCATGCCAGATACCCAAATAAAATAAATCTAGATCGAAGATAAGAAAAAACTAGGAAATGACAGAGGCCTAAAAAACTTAAGCTGGAACTTTTGAGGCAAAGGCATAATAGAAATTATCTGGAACTTACAAAGAAAGTTCAGAAAACCTATTTCCTTCCTTTAATGGTTGGTACCTGAGGAAGCATGGGCATAATTTCAGTTTACTTATGCATATTTCCAGAATGTTCAGTTTACTTATCAGTAAGCTGTACAAATACATTTTTACAGATTTCCCTACTTTCACCCTTGCTGATATAATTACACCACATATTGAGAATAAGGCAGTAAAATTATTATTCAAGAGGCTTCCCCTGAATAAGTTAGGGAAGAAAAAGGATGCTTCAATTTTACACTCAGATGTGCTCCTACACCAGCTATTTACAGTCAGGTGATGGATTAATGATCAATTCCACACTCTAAGGCCAGATGTATACTCTATCTATGGATACCACCAGTGAAGTGTCCAGCAAAGAGTACTCTAACCAAGAGCAGCTTGGGCTTCGGTTCTTAATTCACAATGTTTATAGCTGGGCCCTGTTATATATCATTGTTCTAAACAAATTTTAAAATATAGTACATGACCATATGAACCAGTAATCTCAATTCCAGCTATATACCCAGAAAAAATGAAAGCATGAATGCAAACAGATACTTATACACCAATGTTTAATGCAGCACACTACTCACAAAGAGGGAAGTAACCAAAATGTCCATCAAATGATGAATGGATAAACAAAACAGGAAATGTGGTATGTGATAGATGGAGTTGTGCTGTCAACTTGGCTGGACCACAATTCTGAGTGGTTTAAGCATTGCAGTATGGGTTATTCCCATGATAAGATTGGATGTGTATGTTTTGAGCAGCCAATCCATTGAAAGAGAGTTTCCCTAGGCATGTGGCCTGCTTCCAATATATTTATGGACATCCTGGAAAAAAGAGACACTCTTCTGTGGATTGGGATCCTGTTGTGCTGCCTATAATTGTCCATGAGCGAACAATCCACCATTCGGCCTAGAGATCTTGGATTCTTCATTCGTTGGAGTCAACAGCCAGTAGTATACTGCCTTCCAACCTTGAGCTCATCAGCCCCTGCAGCTGCATGAGTCGGGAAGATCCTCCAGCTTGACGTTTGATCCAAGAACTTGGAACTTGCCAGCTTCTAGAAGTCTGTGAGCCATTTTTCTAGGATAAATTTCTCTTTCTCTCTCTATAAGCTTTACTGGTTTTGCTTCTCTGGAGAACCCAGAATAACACATTTGGTACCGAGAGTGGTTCTAGAGGGACAAAATCATAAGGATGGGCCTCCTAAACTGATTCTCATTGATTCTGTTTTGGTTCTCCAATTCGATTAATCATAAAGGCACTGGTGACTCTGCCTCCATTAGTAAAGAGGGCACTGCTAATTCGTGGCGTGAGGTGGCAACACCGATATGCAAAATAGCACCACCAATAGATCGAGTACTTTTGAGAAGCGAGGCTCTGGATGATCGCATATTTGATACTTGTCAGCATTAGGAGTATAAGGAAGCTGGCGGGTTAGTCATACTTACACCAGACAAAGTGGTGAAAGAGTGAGATGAGTTCAGGTCTGCTGAGTCAGCTCTCGCACAGCATAAAAGGCCTCAATGTTTCCAGCTGTGCTCTGAAAGAAAGCTTTATTACTTCCAGTAACAGAGCTGACATTGCTGAAACCAAACCCACAGTCTTATTTTAAGGGTGGCTGAATTACAATGCCAACTGAATCACCAACACAGAACGGTGTCTGAAATTAAAGTGAGGGCATTGATTGGGAAAAAATGGGATCCTGAAACCTGGAATGGGGATATACGGGCAGACAGTCAGGAAGATGAGAATATGGAGCCTGTAAATTCTGTTGAATCCCTCCCATCTGAATTATCCCTTCCACCTCCATTTGATGGGATTAACCCAACTGTTCCTACTGGGTCATTGCCTAAGGCAGAGGCCATGGAAAACATTGCTGAATGTTCTCAAGAACTGCCCCAACCACCCATTGTTGCTGCTACACCTATCACTAAACTTAAGTCCAAGCAAGCCCCAAAAAGGGAAATACAAAGTATGACTGAAGAGGTGGTAGGCTACACCCAAAAAGACCTACTTGATTTTGCTAACATGTACAGACAGAAAGCTGGAAAATATGTATGGGAATGGCTACTGAGGGTGTGGGATAATGGTGCAAGGAATGTAACACTGGATCAGTCTGAGTTTATTGATTTAGGCCCAGTAAGTACAGATCCTTCATTCAACATTTCAGCTCGAAAGGTCACAAAAGAATCTAATTGTTTATTTGGTTGGTTTACTGAAACATGTACTATGCAGTGGTCTACCTTAAGTCAAGTTGAAATACCAGACCTGCTTTGATATAATGTAGAAGAAGGTGTCCAGAGGCTTAGGGAAATTGGCATATTAGAACAGATTTATCAGATTAGACCCTAGAGCTAGAATTGGAGAGTCCAGAGGACATGCCTTTCACTAGTACGGTGAGGAACAAATTTGTGAAGGGAGCTTCAATATCCTTGAAGACTGCTGTGATTGTTATTTTTTGTAAGCCAGATGTGACAGTCCGAACTGCCCTAATTGAACTAAGACACTTAACTACAATGGGGATGACTGGACCCCATGGTAGTAGGGGCCAAGTGGCAGCAGTTAATCAACAAAGATGAGGTGGATGTGGTTACCATAATGGACAGCATAGTCAAAACAGTAATCAGAATAATCTGACTCATGTGGAATTATGGTATTGGCTACTTAGGTGATCCTAGGAGTGAAATACATGGTAAACCTACTAAATATTTACTTGATCTGTATAGACAGAAGAATTCTAGATCACATGAACAGCAGTCTAGATTGAATCACCAGAATAGAGTCACAGCCTCTCAATCAATCTCCCAGACATGAGTCAGTTCACAGACCCACGGTCCCTTGAATGAAGGGGAGGCCAGGTCCCCTTGAGGAAGCACCCCACTACATTACCTAAAAGTTATAATGTCAATCTTTCTCCCAGCCTTCCCCAAAGGGATCTGAGGCCTTTTATAGGACTGTTCGTTGGGGAAAAGGAAATAATCAGACTTTTGGGGGATTATTGGACACTGGCTCTGAACTGACACTAATTCCAGGAGACTCAAAGCATCACTGTGGCCCACCAGAGTGGAGGAATATGGAGGTCAAGTTATTGATGGAGTCTTAGCTCAGATGTGTCTCACAGTGAGTCCAGTGGGTACCCAAGTCCATCCTATAGTGATTTCCCTAGTTCCAGAATGCATAACTGGAATAGATATACTGAGCAATTGGCAGAATTCCCACATTGGGTCCCTGACATGTGGAGTAAGGGCTATAATGGCAGGAAAAGCCAAGTGGAAGCCATTAGAACTGCCTCTACCTATAAAAATAGTAAACCAAAAGCAATACCGCATCCCTGGAGGGGTTGCAGAAATTACTGCCACAATCAACGACTTGAATGATGCAGGGGTGGTGATTCCCACCAGATTCCCATTTAATTTGCCTATTTGGCCTATGCAAAAAAAGATAGATCTTGGAGAATGACAGTAAGTTATTGTAAACTTAACCAGGTGGTTACTCCAATTGCAGCTGCTGTTCCTGATGTGGTTTCACTGTTTAAGCAAATTAGTACATCTCCTGGTATTTAGTATGCAGCTATTGATCTGGCCAATGCCTTTGTCTCAAAACCAATTTCAAAGGACCATCAGAAGCACTTTGCCTTCAGCTGGCAAGGCCAACAATACACTTTCACAGTGCTCCCTGAAGGGTGTATCAACTCCAGCACGATATCATAATCCATATGGATCCTGATCGCCTTTCCCTTCCACAAGACATCACACTGGTTCATTATTTTGATGACATTATGCTGACTGGATCTAGTAAAGAAGTATCAATGACTCTAGACTTCTTGGTGAGACATATGCATGCTAGAGGTTGGGAAATTAACCCAACGAAAATTCAGGCACCTTCCATCTCAGTGAAATTTCTAGGGGTCCAGTGGTGTGGGGCATGTCTAGATATTCCTATTAAAGTGAAGGATAAGTTGTTGTATCTGGCTTCCCCCACAACTAAAAAGGAGGCACAACGTCTGGTGGGTCTCTTTGGATTTTGGAGGTAACATATCCCTCATTTGGGTGTGTTGCTGCGGCCTATTTATCAAGTGACTTGGAAATCTGCTAGTTTTGAGTGGGGCCTAGAACAACAGAAGGCTCTGCAACAGGTTCAGGCAGCTGTGCAAGCTGCTCTACCATTTGGACCATATGATCCAGCTGATCCAATGGCACTTTAAGTATCTGTAGCAGATAGAGATGCTGTTTGAAGTCTTTGGCAGGTCTCTATTGGTGAATCAGAATGCAGGATTCACGGGTCCAGGAACCAAGGGGTGGAAACGGGAGTAGTACCACTCAAAAATTACCCCTAGTGACCCATTCAAAAAATTTTTGCTTCTTGTCCCAGCTACCCTATGCTCTGCAGGTCTGGAGATCTTAGTCCCAAAAGGAGGAATACTCCCACCTGGAGACACAATAATGATTGCACTGAACTGGAAGTTAAGAATGCTACCCAACCATTTTGGCTTCCTCATGCCTCTGGATCAACAAAGAAGGGTACTACTGTACTATTTGGTATGACAGATCCTGATTACCAAGGGGAAATTGGATTGACATTACATAATGGAGGTAAAGAAGAATATGTCTGGAATACAGGAGATTCTTTAGGATGTCTCTTAGCACTACCATGCCCTGTGATCAAAGTCAATGGAAAATTATAGCAACCCAATTCTGATATGGCTACTAATGGCCCAGACCCTTCAGGAATGAAGGTTTGGGTCACCCCACCAGGCAAAGAACCACGACCGACTGAAGTGCTTGCTGAGGACAAGGGAAATATGGAAAGGGTAGTGGAAGAAGGTAGTTCTGAATATCAGCTATGACCATGTGACCAGTTGCAGCAACGAGGACTGTGATTGTTATATTTCTTCATTGTATATGTGCATGAAATATTTTTGTTTCCTTCTGTTATGAACTATGAAATATAAACAGGGTTAATGCATTTCAGTTGTATGCATGTGTTAGTGTATCATGTTAGGTGCAAATATGACTTTATAATTGTCCTTATTTAGAGATTACATATGGTTAAGGAGATGTGTACAACTGCCATGTTGACAAGGGGTGGAATGTGATAGTTGGAATTATGTGTCAATTTGGCTGGACCACAATTCTGAGTGGTTTACGCAGTTGTGATATAGGTTAATCCTGTGACAAGATGGGATGTATATGTTTTGAGTAGCCAATCCATTGAAAGGGAGTTTCCCCAGGGGTGTAGCCTGCTTCCAATATATTTATAGACATCCTGGATGAAAGAGACACTCTTCTGTGGATTGGGATCCTGTTGTGCTGCCTACAATTGTCCATGAGCGAACAATCCACCATTCGGCCTGGAGATCTTGGATTCATCATTCGTTGGAGTCAACAGCCAGTATACTGCCTGCCAACCTTGAGCTCGTCAGCCCCTGCAGCTGCATGAGTCGGGAAAAGCCTCCAGCTTGACATTTGATCCAGGAACTTGAGACTTGCCAGCTTCTATAAGTATGTGAGCCATGCTTGACGTTTGATCCAGGAACTTGAGACTTGCCAGCCTCTATAAGTATGTGAGCCATTTTCATAAGATAAATTTCTCTCTATATTTATATATATAAGCTTTACTGGCTTTGCTTCTCTAGAGAACTCAGCCTAACGCATAGTATAAACAAACACACAACAGAATATTGCACAGCCATAAACAGAAATGAAATTCTGATATATACCACAACAAGGATGAACTTGAAAACTTCATGCTGAGTGAAATAAGTCAGTCACAAAAAGACAAAATTTTGTATGAACTCATGTATATGAAACAGGCAAAATGACAGAATTCAAAGCTTATGAGTGGTTACTAAGGATGAAAGGAAGGGTGAAAAGGGGAGTTATTATGTAGGGGGGGCATTGACTTTACGTTAATGGTGGTAGATTATAATTCGGTAAAGGATAATAATAATGGTTGCAGAAGATAAAGAATGTAATCAATGTCACTGAGTACCATGTGGAAACAGTTGAATCAGCACATGTTGTTAGGAACATAATGAGATTACTTTAATGCTGAGAATCCAAAGTAAAAGAGAAATTTATGTGTGTGCGTAGTGTTACATATTATGTTTGTCATTCCCAAATATGTAAATCTCAGTACAGGAGAGAGTACAGGTTGGCATCTTTAGACAATTCAGTAATTATAATCATTTCAGAAATGCCAAATAGTTCTTTTTATTGCTGTTATTCTGACAACAGGATGCCCATGGACCCTTCTAGTCTACATAAATGGTCTCTTCTGAAGCCTTGAAAGATTTCTCTCTCTACCAAAAGGAAGACATTAAAATATTCCCCCAGATATCCAAATTGCTCCCATTAGAAATATATCTTTTTTATATTTAAGGCACTTAGATATAAAACTCTAAAAAAAAACTCACTGCCGTCGAGTCGCTTCCAACTCGGCACTGTTAACCAGAAGGTTGGCAGTCAAGTGTCTTAGGCACTGCTAACCAAAAGACTGGTGGTTCAAACCCATCAGCCACTCCTCGAAAGGAAGATGGGGCAATCTACTTCCGTAGTGATACTGCCTCGGAAACCCAAGGAGGGGTCACTATGAGTCAGGTCTGACTCGACGGCACATAACAATAACAACGTGTATATGTGTATGTGTATGTGTATGTATTGTATATTGTTGTTGCTGTTAGGTGCCATCGAGTCATCTTCAACTCATAGCGACACTATACACAGGAGAATGAAACACCATCTGGTCCCATGCCAGCTCAGTGCCACAGCCACTGTGTCAACCCATCTCATGGAGGGCCTTCCCCTCTTTTGTTGCCCCTCCACCTTACCAAGCATGACATCCTTCTCCAGGTAATTGTCCCTTCTGATAACAGGACCAAAGTAGGTCATTCTCACTTCTAAGGAGCATTCTGGCTGCACTTCCTCCAAGACAGATTTGTTAGTTCTTTTAGCAGTCCATGGTACTTCAGCATTCTTCACCAGCACCACAATTCAAAACCATCAATTCTCTGGTCTTCCTGATTCATTATCCAGCTCTCACATACATATGAGGCAATTGAGAACATCATAGCTTGCATCAGGTACACCCTAGTCCTCAAGGAGATATTTTTGCTCCTCAGCACTTGAAAGAGGTCATTTGCAGCAGACTTGCCCAGTCCTATACATCATCTGATGTCCTGACTGCTGTTTCCATTGGCGTCGATTGCACAACCAAGCAATGTGGAGTCTTTGACAACTTCAATCTTTTCTCCATTTATCGTGATGCTGCTTATAGGTCCAGTTGTGAGAATATATGTTTTCTTTATATTGAGATGTAATCCATACCACAGACTTGTATTCTTCAATCTTCATCTGTAAGAGCTTCAAGTCATCCTCACTTTCAGCAAGCAAACTTGTGTCATCAGCATATCACAGGTTGTTAATGATTCTTCCTCCAATCTTGATGCCATGTTCTTCTTATATAGTATAGATTCTCAGATTATTTGCTCAGCATATAGATTTAATAAGTATGGTGAAAGGAAACAACCCTGATGCACTCCATTCTTGATTTTAAACCATGTAGTGTCCCCTTGTTCTGTTTGAATGACAGCTTCCTGGTCTATGTACAGGCTCCTCATGAGTACAATTAAGTGTTCTGGAATTCCCATTCTTCTCAATGTTATCAACAATTTGTTATGATCCACACAATCAAATGCTTTTGCATAGTCAATAAAACACAAGTAAACATCTTTCTGGTATTCTTTCCTTTGAGCCAAGATCCATCTGACATCAGCAATGATATCCCTTGTTCCACATCCTCTTCTGAATCCAGCTTGCACCTCTGGAAATTCTCTGTCAATATACTGTTGCAGCTGTTTTTTAATTATCTTCAGTAAGATTTTAAATGTGTGCAATATTAATGATACTGTTTGATAATTTCCACATTCTGTGGGATCACCTTTCCTTGGATTGGGTACAAATATGGATCTCTTCCAGTCAGCTGGCCAGGTAGCTGTCTTCCAAATCTCTTGGCATAACTGAGTGAGTGTCTCCAGTGGGGCATCTGATTCCTGGAGGCATGTTCTTCAGCATTTCCTTCAATGAAGCTTTAAGTTTTTCCTTCAATATCACTGGTTCTTGATCATATGCCACCTCTTGAAATGGATGAAGATTGCCCAGTTCTTTTTGGTAAGTGACTCTGTGTATTCCTTCCATCTTCTTTTGATGCCTCCTACATCATTCAAGATTTTGCCCATAGAATCTTTCAATATTGCAACTTGAGGCTTAATTTTTTTTTCCTCAGTTCTTTCAGCTTGAGAAATGCTGAGCATGTTCTTCCCTTTTGGTTTTCTAACTCCAACTCTTTGCACATTTCATTATAGTAATTAGCTTTGTCTGTTCAAGCTGCTCTTTGAAATCTTCTGTTCAGCTCTTTTATCTTGTCATTTCTTCCACTTGCTTTGGCTATTCTCCACTCAAGAGCAAGCTTCAGAGTGTCTTCTGTCATCCATTTTGGTCTTTTCTTTTTTTCTTATCTTTTTAATGACCTCTTCTTTCTTCATGGGTGATATTCTTGATGTTATCCCACAATTCTTCTGGTTGTCGTCATTTGTGTTCAATGCATCAAATTTATTCTTTAGATGGTTCTAAATTCAGGAGGGATATATTCAAGATCGTATTTTGGCTCTCATGGACTTATTTTAATTGTCTTCACCTTCAAGTTGAACTTGCATATATGAGCAGTGATGGTCTGTTCCACACGTAGGTTCCTGGCCTAGTTTTGGCTGAAGATATTGAGCTTTTCCATCTCCCATTGTCACAGATGTAGTCAATATGATTCCTGTGTATTTTATCTGGTGAAGTCCACGTGTATAGCCACCATTTGTGTTGTTGAAAAAAGGTATTTGCAATGAGTAAGTCGTTGGTCTTGCAAAATTCTATCATGCGATCTCTAGCATTATTTCTGTCACCAAGGACAAATTTCCCAACTACCAGTGATTCTTTGTTCCCAACTTTTGCATTTCAGTCACCAGTGATAATTAACACATCTTGATTGCATGCAGTCAATTTCAGACTGCAGAAGTTGATAATTTACTCATCTTTTGCTTTGGTGATTGGTGCATTTGAACAATAGTCATATTAACTGGTCTTCCTTGTAGGCATATAGATATTATCATATCACTGACAGCATTGTACTTCAGGACAGATCTTGAAAGATTCTTTGTGATGAATGCCACGCCATTCCTCTTCAAACTGCCATTCCAGGCATAGTAGAACATATGGTTATCTGATTCAAAATGGCCAAAACTGGTCCATTTCAGCTCACTAATAGCTAGAATATCAATGTTTATGCATTCCATTTCATTTTTAACAACTTCCAATTTTCCTAGATTCATACTTCATGCATTCCTTGTTCCAATTATTAATGGATGTTTGCAGCTATTTCTCCTCAATTTGAGTCATGTCACATCAGCAAATGGAGGTCTCAAAAGCTTAACTTTATCCATATTAGTAAGGTTGGTTCTATTCTGATGATGCAGCTCTTTTCCAGTCATATTTTGAGAGCCTTCCGACCCAAGTGGCTTGTCTTCCTGCACTGTATCAGACAGTGTTTCCGGGCTATTCATATAGTTGCCTAGTAATATAACAGTGTTTCTCTGCTATTCATAAGGTTTTCCCTGACCAATTCTTTGAGAAGCAGATGGCCTTCTCCTTCCTAGTCTGTCTCAGTCTGCAAGGCACTCCAAAACCTGTGCTCCATGTGCAATCCCACTGGCATTTGAAACACCAGTGGCACAGCCTCAAGCCTCACAGCAACACACCACCAGACCACAACAAACTGACAGACAAGTTTGCCTCCCTTAACTGTTCAAAACCTCTCCAGTCCCCCTTATCTGGATCTCTGCCACTTTCTCACTCTGTCCTGGACGCCCTGGCTTTCCTTTACTTTCCCCTCCGTTTTTCCTCCCGCTTAGGGATTGGGGCCTGTGTTACTCTACTTACCTGGATCCCTCTGCTGCTTGCTCGCTCTGTGTTGGATACCCTGGATTTTCCTTTCCTTTCCTCTCTGCTTTTCCTGCTGCTTGTAGGTTGGGGCCTAGGTCCCTCCCCTTACCTGGATCCCTCTGCCCCTTGCTCTCTCTGTCCTGGACACCCTGGCTTTCCTACATATGTGTATAGATAGAGATAGAGATAGAGACAGAGATAGAGATATACACACACACTTAGATATAAAAGGAGACTTCTATTAAAATGCAGACATGTCGTAATCACAACTTAGGCTATAAGGAGCAAGCACTAAGATATCTGGGACACGTGAGAGCAAAGCCTGCCCCTTCCTCCCTGTGCATTTTACTGGTTGCGTGCTTTGGACTAGTTCTGTTTTACATACAGTCACTATGATTTGGAACTGACTGGATGACACCTAACAACAACATACCTATGTATATAATCCCATTTGGAAATAGAGTTCTTTGCTATGCTAATGAACCACATCAGTGTACAGTGTGCTTTAAGTCAACCACTGTTGAGATATAAAAGAGATCAGGTATAGAAGCAAGGAAACACTGCTAGGGGAAGACAGATGCACTATCACATGAAGATGTCCAAGGAAAGGACAGAAGTTGAAAAGAGAGAAGGCTCTTTCCTCAGCACTGATTGAGAGAGAAAGCCTTCCCCTAGAGCAGGTGCCCTGAATTCAGACTTATAGCCTTTCAGATTTGAGAAAATAAATTTCTGTTCATTAAAGCCACCCACTTGGAGTACTTCTGTTATAACAGCACTACGAAACTAAGACAAAATTTAACTAGGTATTATGGTACTTAACAAGTTCCATGGGGCCTTATAGCTTTGGGGCCTCATTATGAGGGCTAAGAAAACAGTGCAGCCCTACAAATATAATATACTTGTCATTGTTGTCATGTACCACCGAGTCAGACCTGACTCACAGCGACCTCTCCTTGGGTTTCCGAGACAGTATCACTATGGAAGTAGATTGCCCAACCTTCCTTCCAAGGAGTGGCTGATGGGTTTGAACCGCCAGCCTTCTGGTTAGCAATCAAATGCCTTAAGCATTATGCTACCAGAGCTCCTATAATGAAATGACTATTCCTTTAGATTAAGAAATCACAAGAAAGTATAAAATTTAAAAATACCAAAACAACACAAAATCCAGGAAAAAATAACCCAGTATGTGTATTAATTAACCACCTGATGTTGTTAGGTGCTGTCAAATCAGCTCCAACTCACAGCAACCCTATGCACAACCGAACGAAACGCTGCCCAGTCCTGTGCCAGCCTTACAAGCCTTGCATATGATATATCGCTATAAATATTCATTTGGGCTGCACACTCTTTGATAACTTATCATAGAACAATAATTTATGTTAATATCATTTTCTACAGAATAAAAAGATAAATCAGTCCTTCCTCAAGCACAGATGATGGAAATTTACTTTAATTAATGATAATTCAGAAAAGTTACTCTCAGTGTCATAGCTCTTTGTTGTTGATGTTAATAGTATTGCATTGAGTTTTTGGTGAAAGTCTACACAGTAAGCTAGCCTCCCATTTGACAATTTCCACACAAATTGTTCAGTGACATTAGTTACATTTCACACAGCACATCAACATTTTCTTTGTGTTCAGATCATTTCTTTGCCAGTACTTTAGTTTCCCTGCCCCCTTATCTTCTCATCTTTGCATTTAAGAAATTGTTAACCTTTTTGTCTCATATTGATGGTTTTTAAGGAGGGCACCAATCTCACAGTTAATACCCTTTACTTGGTGTTCCACTCTGTTGTTTCACTACAAGGTGAGATCTCAAGGGATAATGTGGGTACTAGGTTTAAAGGCTGGCGGTTCAAACCCACCAGCCACTCCTTGGAAGGAAGGTTGGGCAATCCTACTTCCGTAGTGATACTGCCTCGGAAACCCAAGGAGGGGTCGCTATGAGTCGGGGCCGACTCGACGGCAAATAACAACAACAACAACAACAGGTTTAAAGAACGCCTCAGGGCAATAGTCTCAAGGGGTCCTTTGTTCTCTACTGTACCAGTTTGTCTGGCTTTTTTTTTTTTTTTTGAGTTCTGTGCCATACTTTTCTCCTATTCCATCCAGGACCAACTATCGTGACCTTGAGTCAGAACAGTCAGTGGTGGTGGCCGGGCACCATCTAGTTCTTCTGGTCTCATGTAGACAGGTTGTCAGCCTCATAGCTCTTTACTGGTAAAGTCATAAAAATTTTTAGGAGTGCTGTCAAATTTGCAAACATTTCTACCAACCTTCTTTCCCACATGAGGCATAAAAATTCAGAGTTTTGAAGTTTTCTTGGGCAGTGACTAACTTTAAATATTCTTTGTACTAACAACACTCATGGGAGCTCTGGTAGCATAGTGGCTAAGACACTTGCCTGCTAACCAGACGGCTGGCGGTTCAAACCCACCAGCCACTCCTCGGAAGGAAGGTTGGGCAATCCTACTTCCATAGTGATACTGCCTCGGAAACCCAAGGAGGGGTCGCTATGAGTCAGGTTTGACTCGACGGCACATAACAACAACAACAACAACAACACTCATTAATCAGTTTCTTGTTGATATTTCTTCTGTGATATATATTCATGTCAAATCTGAAAGAAACTTAAACTCAAAATTCCCACCAAAAAGAGATAAAGAAAAACATTACATTTATAGTTATGTATTTATATTATTGAACAGAACTTTCATATTTGCCACACTTATATAAGAACTGAATACTTCACTTATCATTTTATACATCTAACAGATGGCAGAATTTTTCACAAGCTAGCTTCTAGCTCCACGCATTTCAAATCATATTCATACTGGCAGATGCCATAGTACACATTTATGCTGCAATGCTATCCTCTGACCCTGCACCTTTGTGCTAAGGACCTCAAGGTGAGATGGTACACTGGGTGGTACTGCTGAGAATCCATTCTTACACCAGGATGGCTAACAGTAACTTAACTAGTCGCAGAAATGACTATGAACCATATAAACATATCCCATTGAACCCAAACAAAATGTATCACTGATGCAACTTTCCCTTAACTGTATCTCAAAAATACTCTCCACTTCAATGCCACCAAACCCAAGGAGAAATATAACAGAGGGGAAATCAGCATGGAAAAGAAAAATGTTGCCTGATTGCTACTTCTGAAAATTTTACAACTTATGATCCTGTGAATGCCCTACAAGGCTCCTCCAGGGCCTTGGAAAGGGTATAGTAGCCCTAGCAATGTATTACCAAAAAAAAAAAGTGTGCAAGTGAGGGGTCCTGTGGTTTGGGCTTTATTTGTTTCACAGTAAATCTGCTTCAGTGGTCTCTATTATCTCACTCTGTACACATTTGTTTTCTCCAAAACCTTTGAACTCCTTGGAGACAGGAAATCATAGATCTATTTGTATCCTAACTACTATAGATTGGAAATATTAAAAAACATGTGTAGTAGTCTTACTATTCGTGGTTTCTCATACAGAAAGAATGCATAACATAAATGTATGTATATCTATACCTATACAAATATATGCATACACACATATGTGTGTGTGCATACATACATATACATGCACACACACACATATATAAGTGGTGTGTGTGTGTTTATATAAAAAACTTAAAAAATGAGTTTTTCAGTGTTAAATAATAGCATTGTACCAAGATCTTGTCCCTTCAAGAAGGTCTACCTCTAGACAAAAGTGACCATAATAGCTTGGTGAACAATGAACAGTTCTCCTTTAGGAGGCTAGTGGCTAACTCAGGCAAGGGACACTCTGACCATCAGGAGACTCAATGATCTCTGGAGCTGGGCAGAGGGTCTGCTGCTAGTGACCCAAGAAGAGTCACTGACTTCTGCCAAAGTGGAGAGACACTGGAAAGTCTTCTTCCTTAAAAAGGATACCCATTCACCCCACCACTGAAACCAAGTTTAACAAAACAAAACAAAAACCACTGGTATAAACTACTGCAACATTCCAGTGTTACTGCAAGGGTAAAATAAAGAACTGTAAGATGACTAGCATTCTAAATTTCCTTTAAGCTGATTTAGCTATTAATGAATGGTATTTTTTAAGCAAACAATATATTTCTGACACTTGCAGTTTCTGATTTTCAGATTCTGAGTAAACATTTGCTACTGGATATTTTAACCAGGTCAACATGGAACAAATCTACTACCTTCTTCATTAAACAAAATGCATACATACAATCCAACAAACATTTCTTCAGTGCCCATGACATGTCTGCACTGTCAGGATCCGAGCGCAAGGATGGTGATGAAGTGGGGAGAGTAATATAAGGAAATAGAAGGTGTAGCTCTTGTCCTAGAGGCAAAAGCTAGAAAACAGGGAGGATTTTTAAAGGGATTCAGTAGCATTTTCTCATGTCTATTAGGCCTCAGACTATAACACAAGACCTTTGGCTTCAAGAGTCCTAGGAAGACCCTTCTCAAAAAGTGTTACCAGCATGCGTTAGCCTTAAGGCTGCCTCACTCTCATCAACAGAAAAACCGGGTTTTGTGAAAACTGCTGTCAGTTTGCATTTCTGTAACTGTCAAGGTGGGAGATGTCTCCAAAATACACATGTTCCAAAGGAAACCATTTCTAAAGAATATGGGGCTTTTTGTCACCCCAGTCAGTTGCAGGCAGAATTTTTCAGCATGTACATTTCAGTCACTCATCATAAAATGTATACACCAAAAGAAAACAATCAGAAGCCTGTGAAACTTAGGAGACAGGATGTTCATACCAATGTTTATAAAGGGTGATTTGACTGTTTACAGGTGAGAAACGGGTAAGTGGAAAAACTACTGGACTGCCGTGAAGCGTTAGATTTAAGTTTCTTCTGCACTGCGTACAGAAGTGAGCGTGTTTGTGTGTGTGCGTGTGTGCACACACACAAGTGCACGCATGTGTATTTAAAACCTCCTCTGGCTCTGTACATAGGACCTTCTTGTGAACCATGGAAAGGAGTAACAGGGGGCGGAGGGGTGGGAGGTGATTTGCCACCAAGCCACAGAGTGTATGTAGGCAGACAGGAGGATTGACAGTGACAAGCCTTTCGCTCATTCACTTATTCATTCAATCATTTCTTCTCCCCACAGGTAATGCCCTCAGGGAAATGTGCCAAGAGGCCCAAGGCACAGTGCCTCTTTCTAGCCCCAGATTTTTTTCAAATAAAGATAAGCAGCAAGAAAGGTCCATATTGGAAGCCTCTGGCCTCTATACCATTTTCCAAGTTCACACTGGTAAGGGCCTTGGCCAGCATTTAAAGTGTCCTTTGCCACACATAAGTGGCTAGACACTACAACCTCAGTGCTAGACTGCTGAAGGATCTCTCCTCTTTCCCATTCTCAATCTCTCCCCGGAAGATGCTAATGATTTTACATGATTGTAGAAGACTCAAAACAGCACAAGTAGGTGTATACAACCTACATGAGGTTACCCTCTAATGTTGACTTTCATAATAGGATTACAAACATACTTATTTACTAAATACACAATATGGCAAGAATTTGGATGATGTAGATAATTTAACTTTGTAGATAAGTACATATGTTAGCTCACTTAATCCCCATTAACCACTGCATGAGGTAGGTGCTGTCATTATCCCAATTTTAGAGGAGAACAATGAAGCACAGGGTGGTTAAGGTTAAGAAATTTGCCCACAGTCACTCAGCTAGCAAGGCAGGGATATGCTCAAACCCAAGCAAGCTGCCTCTCAGATGACCCTCAATCTCTAGAGGTTGGAGTCACTTTCTAAGAGAAGAAACACAGACCCAAATATGGGAAGGGGGGCTGAAGGTAATTCCTAGTTTTTCACCTATTTGGCAATTGGGACAGGCCTAGCTCTCAGACCTATCGGGAACTGAAATCCAAACCCACACTTAACAGTCATGGCAACTTAGGCAAGTTATTTAATCTTTCAATGTCTCAGTCTGCTCACCTACAAAATGAGCATAATAAGCACCTACGTTCATAGGCAGTCCCCAGATTATAAACGAGTTCTGTCCCAAGTCTGTCTTTAAGTCGAATTTGTACCTAAGTTGCAACAGTTGGATTTGGTTCTGATCTAACATTCACCAAGTCAAATGTCTGTCTTAGCATATAGTATACACCAATTCCTCACTTATCAACCGTCTCATTATCTGACATTTTGCATATATGACAAGAATAAAAAATCTATTATGTCATTATTTTGTGCATTAACCTAGATTTCCTTCCCACGTCCAACTCCAAGAACTACAGAGCCACTCATATCTATCAGGGTCTCAGCTGAAGCAGCCAGCTACCAGAAGGTCTCTTGCTTCACTGGAGCCACCAATGCAGCTCTCTGTGAGAAAGAGGTGAATGAGATGGATTTTGAGGGACCCCTTCTGAGAAGGGCCAGTGGGTGGCCAGAGGGGCCCAGGAGGAAGCGGGGGAGGTTGCTGCAGCTGCTTCCCTGCATTCAAGCACCCTGAGGGTCCAAGTCCTGCAGTGGAAAGGGTACTGGGGATAATTCAGGGGCTGGGGGCTGCAGTGCTCCTCTTCTAAGCAGCCTGTTAATCTCCAGGCTCTTGGCCTCCAATTCCAAGCCTTCCAAGACCAGCAGCACAATGCTCACCTCTGTGGGGTCCTCCTCAACCTGGGGGTAGCTGCGGAGAGGTGGCTGTGGGGGGCATGGGTACAAGAAGCAACCCCCATTAACCATCTTGACTTCCAGCCCCACCAGCTGCTCAAGCAAGCTTCGGAGCCACCAACTGTGCCTCCAATCTAGCCCACCAGGCCCCAGGTCCACTCAAGTGCCAACCCCAACAGCAGAGCTGTGGAGTCCAGAGCACAGCAGTGCTGGAGGCATAGCAGCTCCAAAGGTCCAGCTCCAGGACTGCCCTCATAGCTGGCTCCATGTCCTCTTCTTCCTCTTCACATAAAGCCAATTTTGCGTAACAACCTGGTCTTTGGAACCTAATTATGTCATTAAGTGAGGAGCAGGTGTATAGCGTACCTTTCTATGTACACAAAACATTAAAGAAACACTTTTGGATATACTAAAACATCTTTAACATAATACAGTAATAATAATAATATTTTGATGCCTGTCGCAAGCAGTGCCTGTTTTAATACAAAGCACTCTATGTACCTTGAATTGTTACAGGGATTGGTTCGTACCTACAGACTGAGGTAAATCAGATGTTTCTAACCCAGAGATCACCTGTATATTGCACATGCCATCTATTTAGTATATTACAGTGCCTCTGTGAAAATGGTTAAATGAATTGAGGGGAAAAGCAGATATTTATTAACCATCATAGAGTCTCTTCGGAAGGAAGGCTGGGCAATCCTACTTCCGTAGTGATACTGCCTCAGAAACCTAAGGAGGGGTCGCTATGAGTCGGGGCCGACTTGACGGCATATAACAACAACAACAACAACAACAACAGAGTAAGTAAAGAGTAAGTACTACTGAAAGTAACTTCGCTTGTTTTTCTTTTCAGAGACTCAGACTTTATTAATCAGATGGTTTATAAAACTATTTTGTGAAATGAAGCAGCATGGATTTATCACCTGGGTCTTGGAGATGAGAAAACTAACAAGTGGAGATGCACTACAAGTACTTGTTGACGTGCAGGGTCAAAAACCATCAAGTCATAGCTACTGCAAGCCATAAAGAGGCCCCTGGAGGAAAATCTGAATCAACATTAGCAAAGCTGTGGCTACATCTGGGGAAAGTTCTAAATGACCTGCTAGTTCAGCACCATCACAAGAATGGCAAGAATAACTGAATTGGGTCAGATTCCTAGACAGGAACATCAGCTTCTCAGTGAAGCCTATCCTGACCAATCTATTGATAATTCCAACATTCTTTCCTCCCAAACTCTTTTACCTTGCTCTGCTTTTCACTTTTCCATAGCAGTAACCATTTTCCAACATACTAAATTAATTAACTTCTTAAGCTTATTGTAGGAGATCTGGTGGCATAGTGCCTAAAGCACTTGACTGCTAACCAGAAGGCTGGCAGTTCAAACCCACCAGCCACTCCTCAGAAGGGAGGTTAGGCAATCTACTTCCATAGTGATACTGCCTCAGAAACCCAAGGAGGGGTCGCTATGAGTCGGATCCAACTAGACGGCAGTGAGTTTGGTTTGGTTTTAAGCTTATTGTTTACCGTCTGTCTCCCTCTACTAGAATGTGGCCATCCCAAACGTTGCTATCTTTGTTGTTTTGTTCACCAATAAATACCAAGTGCCTAGCTCTGTGCTTGACACAAAGCAGGTGCTCAATACATATTATTAAATAGATTCAAAATGCAGAAGTCTGTTACAAATGTGCCTTTATATAATTAAATCAGGTAACAATGATTGAACACGTTGTCTTTTTGAAACCAAATGCCAAATGATATCATACTACTAGGACACATAGAGCAGGCATTTTGAGTTTATGACACGACCTTCAGGGCTAAATTTAGTGCTCTTGGTGTTCCTATGATTCCTGGTTACCAGTTTAATCTAGGATGCACATGTCAAGTGTGTTCCTACAACTTTAAGTATTTACTCACTCTAAACAGCAAACAAATCCTGATCAGCTTTTCCTGTCTCCAAGAAACAAATTCAGGACTATGAGTAAATTGACAGAGAATCACTTCACAGTTCTAGGGCTGTGGGATTTCTGTGAGGGATACTCAAGCTGTACATGGAGATAGATGCTCGCTCCAACTCTGGGCCAGCAGTGACATGCGAAGGAAGGGAAAACAGATAAAGCACTCTTCCAGGAGGAAGGAAAACAGCTGAAACAGAGGACGGTGGAATCACACTTTCTTTGAGCTCTGGTAGCATAGTGGCTAAGGCACTTGACTGCTAGAAGGCTGGTGGTTCAAACCCACCAGCCACTCCTCGGAAGGAAGATAGGGCAATCTACTTCCGTAGTGATACTATGAGTCGGGTCAGACTCGAGGGCACATAACAACAACAACAAAGCCTCAAATCCTTGTTTCTTATGGAAAAGGAAAATGGTTAAAAACAAGAGCTAAGTGTACATGTATGTGTTGTTGTTGCGTGCCGTCGCGTCGGACCCAACTCATAGTGACCCCTCCTTGGGTTTCCGAGGCGGTATCACTACGGAAGTAGATTGCCCCATCTTCCTTCTGAGGAGTGGCTGGTGGGTTTGAACCACCAGCCTTCTGGTAATCAGTCAAGTGCCTTAGCCACTACACTACTAGAACCAGCTACCTTCAACTTAATGTAATTATTATTAACATAGTTAACTACAGGCCCTGAAAAATCTTTCATGTAAGAAATATGCTCTATTCCCACAAACTTTCATTTTATTACTGCTCAAGGATTTTGATAAGGGTGCCTGGTGGCACAGCTGTTAAGGCATTTGGCTGTTAACCAGAAGGTTGGCAGTTCAAACCCACCAGCTGCTCAGTGGGAGGAAGATGAGGCAGTCTAATTCCATAAAGATTTATAGCCTTGGAAACCCTGTAGGTCCCTATGAGTCAGAGTTAACTCGATGGCAGTTTATTTTTTAATTTTTTTAAAGATTTGTGACTAGTGGTTAAATGGCAATAACCAGAAAGGACTCCAAGATGGAACTCTCACCTTAGTATATCTCTAACACTTACGATTGCTAAATCCTTGAATAAATTAGGAGTCCCCAGGTTGTGAAAACAGTTAATGCAAACAGCTGCTAATGGAAAGGCTGGAGGTTTGTGTCCATCCAGAGGTGCCTCAGAAGAAAGGTCTGGCTATCTTTTGAAAAATCAGCCATTGAAAACCCTATGGATCACAGTTTTACTCTGACAGACATGTGTTTACCATCAATTAGATTCAAACCAAGGGTACTGGTTTTGAGTAAGTTAAAGGCAGAACAACATTTTCTCTTACTAGTCTTTTCCTGCACCTTCTTAATGTGGCCACTCCTTAAAATTCCGCAATCAGTAAATCAACCATGAAAAGCAACCATCAAATTGTCTCCAAAAATTTACCAAACCACAAACAGTAAATATTACATAACAATCCATACATAGAACTTTCACTACACGCTTTGTCTGATATATTCACTAAAGTCTGTTAATCAGAACTCTACCTACATTTAAACTACAATGATCAAATTGTTTTTCTTTTTCTTGAGATGCAGTCTTACTCCTTTTTGCATATGAGGCTGCCTTTGAAGGGAAGGGATCTTTCCTGGCCCGAGGTACAGAAGTTTATGTTGGCCTCTTCAGCCTGATAAGGTCAAGTGTTTGCTCATTTTAACATTTGCTTTATGTAAAGTTTGCCAGTTTCACACTGCTTTCCAAAGTACAGCAATTTTTGGTTTTTGGCAATTGCTACCCATGCCACACAGTATTGTTACAGTTATTGGTATAATCTTGATTTTTCCACGTAACTATTGAAACACTACGAGCCTTTCAGGAGTGACTTGAAAGCTCAGTTTTAGAAAATTTATGGAGCCATTTTAAGACATGTGTTTGTGTAATAGTAAAGACAATTTATGCTAAAAGAAACAAGATTCTTGTGATTCCCCAACAGTAGGTTTTGAATTGTCCAATACTTAAATGCCTAAGAAGGATAACTGTCTTTAATATATTTTAATAATGTAATTTAAATTTTCTTTTAACTAACTAGAGCCAGGTGGGCAGCCAATAGGCTAACATTACTACCTTACATAAACTGCAGTTTGTTCCGAAATAACTGTTACGGAGAATGAATGACCTATGTAATGACAGCCTTCCCTGGGTGAGGAAATATTGATTATTTTTAATTTATTATTGGCTGATGAGGAGTAGAGAAAAGAACTTGAACAAAATTTCTACTGAAATTTGCAGTACCAGAGTTTTAGCATTATTTTAAACTAGGTATCACAAAACCCTGACTTATCCTTTCAAGCACTTTCAGTATGACTATTCAATCATGATATGAATCAGCAAATTTGTTATTCCATTAAACTCCTGCTGTTAAGTCTACCAAAACTCACCCAGCTTTTCTGTGGCACCTTTATCAGAGGGGCCGGATGTTTTAAAACTTTGAAAGTTTCAAAACCTGGACAATTACAGGATTATCTTTTGAAAACATTTTGCAGATATTCTCCTTTTTTATTTCCCATTCCGAAAGTCCACTAAGTCGCACTCTAAACTAGCATTCAGTGCTTATCAAGCACCCACCATATACAAAAAGAAAGCATTATACTAAGCAAAGGAGCATAATGGTCTGCTTCATTTTATTCGTGCCTAAATACACAGCAGTCGTGATTTATTCTCCCAACTTTGTAGAAACGTGAGCAGCATCCACACGAGTGAATCCATAGCATTCATTTGGAAAAGTCTTTTTGGGGCAGTTTACTGGTTTTCTCCTTTAGACAGTCGCGATGGGGTATCGCGCGTTCCTTCGCCTTCCAGCCCACGCAGGATAACTTGCGGCCGCCAGCCACACCTTCCGCAGGTGGCTGGAGATCAACTGGGCCAAAAGATCCTGACCCATCTCGCATCGCAGGGGCTTTGGATGGGCGTGTGTGAATGTGTCTAAGGACTTCTGCGAATTATAGGAGTTGTTGAAAGATCGCGGGGTTCTGGGCGTGAAGGGAAACCACCCGCCCCACGGGGCGTCCCCTCCCCCGCGTCCTCCGCGCCTGGGGCGCTGCGCAGGCCGCCGCAGACGATCCCTGGGCGCAGCCGGCGCACCTCAGGCCTAGCACCATTTGAAAGGCAAATCGAAGAGCCAGGACGCATTTAAATGCCGGGCCCTTGGCCCCGGGGGATTTCTCTCCAGCAGTGGCAGCCACAAGGGCCTCCGAGGCAGCGCGGCCCCGGGGTGCTGGGCGCGGCCCGCAGCGCACCCAGACCTTAGCCCGCAGCTCCGCGGCGTCCGCCCAGGCCGGGGCAGGGAGCAGGCGCCGAGGGCCCCAGGCTCCGCGTCCCTGGCCCAGCGTGCTCTGCCGCCGCCGGGGGAAAGGGCGAGCGCCTCATCCTTCGCGCGCGGCCGCCGGCTCCGGCCCCCTCCCGACACACCACACCTAGCAACCGGCGCTGACAGGACGCAGTGGCGGCGGCGGCGGGAGGAGGAAGCGGAATGGCTGCCGCGGTGGAGCCCCCCCCGCCCCCCCCTCCCCCCCTCCCCGCGGCTGCAGCAGCCGCCGAGCCCTGACAGCTCGAGCCGGGGCGGAAGCAGCAGGCGGCGTGCAGAGCCTGCCCCCACCACCCCCGGCGCCTTGGGCCGTAACGACCACCCGGGCCAACTAACTCCGCGCCCCTACCCCGAGCCGGCCGCCCGGTTCCGCCGCGCCCTCCGCCCGGCTCCCCCTCCCCCGGCGCCGGACCCGCCACCGCATCTCCCCGCCGCCGGTCCCTCCTCCCGCCCTGGAGCACCCCCACTCCCCCACTTCGCAACCCGAGCGCACGCCCCTCGGAATCCCTCAGGTCGCCTGCCTGCGGCACCCCGGGGCGCCCCCTCCCCCACCCACGCCCTACCCTCCGCACTGTGCGCCTCCGCATCCAGCCACCCCCAACCCCTGGGCTCGCACACACCCTCCCCGCCCCGCCGCCGCCTGCCTTACTCCCCGCCACCCTTGGCCATTCTGGGGCTTCTCGCCTGGGCAGGAGTTTCTGCGCGCCTTGCACCCCCGCCCACCCCCAGGCCATTTACCGATGTGGTTGTCCTCGATGTGCTCGATGAGGTCGGCCAGGGTGGGGAAGTGGAGTCCGCAGCCCCCGAATCGGCAGGTATTGGAGAAGAAGGAGGCGGCGGCGATGCCTGTCATGGTGCAACATCGAGAGCCCCCCTGGTGTCGGCTCTGCGAGCGCCGGGCGGACGGGCGGGCAGAGGGAGAGGGAGGGAGGGAGGCAGGGTGGGGTGAGGAGAGGAGGGGCTGGGGGAGGGGGAGAGAGGCGGGGTGAGGGGAGCGGAGAGGACGGGACGGAGGGAGAAGGGGCGAGAGCGATGGAAGGAGCTAGAGGAGAGACCGGCGGGGGGAGGGGGGAGGCCGCCGCAGCTGGGAGGAGGGACCAGGGCTGGAGGCAACAGCTGTGCTGCCCCAACCTCTGCTCCCCGGACCAAGGCCTCACCTGGGAGCGCCTGTCACCAACTTTATCTCGCTCGGCCTGCCCTTCACAGTCTGCAATGCATGCAATTTATTTGGAGCCTCCTTGGTTGTCTATATTGTATTCTTAATATATACACGTCTATTAATTACATATGCATTCCGGCGATGAGAATTCAGGGACTTTCCCGGGGTCCCTCTCGGGGGATATTTGTTTCCACTTGGCCACCCCGTTAGGTATGGCACTGACATTCACAGGGGACCCAGGAAAGGTAATTGTGTGCACCTTACTCTTTAAACCTTCTTTAAAAAAAGAAAAAGTCCATGTTCTCCTGAGATTTGTACTGACTAATTGATTTTAATGAAGTTTCCCTCTAGGCCAGAAGAAAATCTTAGCTTTATTTAAATCTTAAAATAGAGTACTTGGTTATCAAGTGCATTTGCTTGTGTTTTACACATGTACCACGTTTGTATTCCCTGCCCCTTCTGGGAAAATAAAAACTAAAATAATTTAATTACCTCAAACTACACCACTTCACTACCCCATGACAATGACTTGGTTAAGCCTAGAAGGAGTAAAAGCAGGGTCAAGGAACCTACTTACTCTTCATTTAAAAGAGAAGAGATTCTTTTCGTCAATGAAGATTGCACTATCCTGTGAGCATTTAAATCATAATGTAGACTAGTTACACACCTAAATTTTATTTGGTAGCTTTCCTGAAAACCAGCATTTTACTAAGAATCACTTCCTTGTTCCCACCCCCACCCCAGTCTCAATTATTCTCACATTTTTACCTGTGAAGTGTGTGCTCTCCAACAGCATTTTCCCCGGTACCTAAGAACATTACATTTTATCAGCTCCTTATGATCCAACAGTGCATTTTTTTTTTTTTTTTTAATTAATGCAAGTATGGTTAACTTTAGCATTTTCCTTAGGGCAAATTTCATTAACCCCCTCCATAAACTATATTCACCTCTAGTGTTATTTCTAATAATGGAATTGTTAAGGCTTTTCATTTGAGTTTTTAAACGCACAGGTATTTCTGTTGCTGAAAAACGTTTTACAATCTGACAACCACAGTGATTGGGGGTAATTCCCCCCACCTATGGCATTTCTTCTTCACACCCAACTATTCTGTCTCCCAGCTCACAAGGTAACTGACTTATGCTGGGAGGAGAGTTGGGTTGGGTGGGGCTAGGGTAGTTGTGTTGTTCAAGTTCAGTTTGGTGTTAAGAATGGTTTCCTGGGCCCAGTTGATAGTGAGTGTAGGGCCTGGGTGGGCCTGATAATTAGTCAGGAACCTGCAGGCAGGAGACTGGGGCCAGGGCCAGACAAAGGTCTAAAGAGAAGTTAGAATTCTAGATCTTGAATTAGAATTTTAGCTACAGTGCATTCAGCTGCCCAGTCTGGAAAGGCCTTCACCAGAAGGCAGGCAGAATATCTGGCAAACACACACCGAAGGACATGGAAATGCAATGCAAAAGTTTCAGCCAAAACAGCTCCCCTAGAGATGAATGTAGGCACCCCCATGACACAGCATCTGAGAAAGATCAAGAAATAGCTCTCTGACCTGTGGAGGAAAAACTATCTATCTGCGATTATTGTCTCCAGACAGAGTGAAAGGAACAGAGATGGTTCAGACAACGAAGTTCAGAGATGGGAAACACTGGAAACATGCAGGTGAAAGATGAAAGAAGAGGGCTGGGTTTCACTAACACATAGCGATCCTCTACCTGCAATCAATTTCACTATTCCTAAAATAAAACCTTGATAGAAAATTTAGTAAATAGAATTTTTTTTAATGAATTGAACCAAAACAGCCCCTAAAATGAATTAAGATTAAATTATTTTCTTCACCTGGGACAATAATTATTATTTTGTAAGAAATCAGTTTACATGAAGTAACTCACCCTATTTTTTCATATATCACGGAAGTTTTTTATGACTTTCTGTTCATATTAATAAAAAATAATAAAAAAAAATCTGTACACTAAGGCATTTATGGCCTTCATATGAGATGCAAAATCATGGCCTTTTAGATCTGCAAGATATTCTGGCCATCATATATACTGATTTTGTAAATATGTAGACTGAGGCCAAAGCCATCAAATGAGTTCTCCCAGGCACACACAGCCAGCTTACTGTATTTTTGTTGTTGTTGTTGTGATTTGGGTAAAAGTTTACAGAGCAAATTTATTTTCCATACAGCTGTTCATTCACATTTTGTTTCATGACATTGACTGCAATTCCCCACAATGTAAGCTCTCTTCCCACTTCTTCCCTGTGGTTACCTCTTCCCTTTGTCTTTCTTGCCTGTGCATTCCTGCCTGCCCCCATCCCGGGCTATTTCCCTATACAAGCACTGCCCTTCCTATATACCTGTCTATTGTTTTATTGTTTGACCAGAAGCCAAGCGAGTGAGTCAATTCCAGACCTCAATTGCCCACATTAGTAACACACACATAACACACATAAAGTCCATAGGGAATTAATGGGAGGGGGCTGCACCATTTGCAAAAACTGTGATGTTTGCATAAAAATATGGTACTCTGTGTTCAGTAAGGCATTGATGTTAGTTGCCACAGACTCAGCCCTTGACTCATGGGACTGGAGCTGACTGTTGTGATCCACTGGCTAATATTTTGAAAGTAGATCAACAGGCCTTTCTTCCTCGTCCTTCTTAGTCTAGAAGCTTCACTGAACATGCTCAGCATCACGGCAACACGTAAGCCTCCACTGACAGACGAGTGGTGGCTGTTCCTGAGGTGCATGAGGTACATTGGCTGAGAATCAAACTGATCTTCTTCATGGAAGGTGAGAATTCTACCATTGAACACCCTTACCCCCGTACAGTAAGGCATCAGTAGACAATAAAAGGGCAAAACTATACCAACCACAGACAAGTTTTTTGAAAATGATTTAAATGGCATTCTTACCTTTATGAACTTACATTTAAGAATATTTGTTTCAGGAGTGTCCCTTCAGATGAAGTCAACATCCAAGCTACAAAAATATGTACACTTCAGCTTACTATGTCCAAGAGCAAGTGATGACTGATGGACTTCTGTACTTGCAAAAAATCATTTGTATGACTTGGGTAGTAAAAATATTTCAAAGAACTGCAGAGTCAGATAGATATTATCATGGCTATAGGCTTAAAGTGTTACCTGAGCTTTAAGACCTTTTATCTTGGAAACCATAGGTCCAGGCATAGCATAGGCATATAACTATCATGGGCCCAGAACATGGTGTTTAGCATTACAAGTGATTCTAGAATCTAGAAATGATTTGGAATCCAGAAGAAGTCTCCCAAAATTAAGAATGGCCACAGCCCACAGGATGGGAAAGTAGCCAGGAAGGTCTGAATCCAATGGTCTAATTGAACCAATAGAAGCCACTGAAGGATCCTGCTTCACACAGCTGTCTGACCTCCACATGCAAGATTCGGTTAATTTAGTGATGCACTTATAATCAAAACTGTGCACTTCCTATGCCCTGCATGGGCATCTGTCAATGTAACAAAAGGATCTGTATGAACATGGATTCTATTGTGAGTATAACTCTTTATTGCCTTCAAATCTTGCTTTTATCAGGTTTGCTGGGTCCTTTCCCAAGTCCCTCTTAAGGTGCTTTTGAGGGTCACTAGACAAGCAGTAGGCATTGGTGGTACAGTGGTAGAATTTCTGCCTTCCATGTAGAAGACCCAGGTTCGATTCCCAGCCACGCACCTGGAGGAAAGCCCTGGTGATCTACTTCCAAAAATCAGCCAGTGAAAATCATATGGATCACAGTGGTTCAATCCATAACCCAACCAATCCTGATGATGGTGCAGAACTGGGAAACATTTCATTTGGTTGTACGTGGACACACCATGAACTAGAGGCTGACTAGATAGTAGTTAACAATAACAGACATAAGTAGGCCATTCAATGGGTTGGGACATTCCTTCTGCCACCAATACGTAGAATGAGCAGGTCATGAACCCATGTTTCTTCGGCTAATGCAAGTTTTCATGGCCTCTTCGAACAGTGACTCAGGCTATCACTTCCACTAACCTTTGCCTCAGCAGTGTCTTTTTTCAAGGCCTCACATTCTTCCGAGGAGAACAACATCTATTCCAGATTCTCTTGTTTAATATTTATGCAAACTAGTTCTCAAGTTCTTTGTATTGATTTTATGCCAACTTACAAATTAATCAGGTTTAGCTGCTCTTTGGTAATTAATTTTCATTTTGCCTAGAATTAACGGTTGGTCTTAGGTTGGGTAATGGGACGTGTTCTAGTCAGATGCCACCAATGACCAATTCTCATGGTGTTACCCTTCATCTCTGTGCTGATTCTGCCCCACTGACTATGTACGTGGTGATGAGATTTCATCTCCAATTACTTGCAGGATTTCTCCAGAATTAAATTGGTGACTGGACTTCCTGGGTCCACTGTCCTTCTCTAATCTGCCATCTTCCACCAGGATGATAGCTCCAAACCACGTGCTTCTCAGGCCAGCTCAGCCTGAGGTTTAAACTCAGTTCACAACACCAGCCAAAACTATCAGGATTTTGTTCTTTCCTTTAAAATATCTTGATTGAACACCCATGCAGGGCTCCTGTTGCACAGATCCTATTGCAACCACATGGAAGGTGACACCAAGATTTGTACAACCCTGCAGTCTTGATCCACTGTGCAAGATAGTAGGGATACAATTTGTATAAAACTAGCACATGCAGTCCCTCCTCATAGGAGGGAATGCCAGATGCTTTGCAAGGTCCTGGTGAATGGTTCCAGGAGGCTATAGGGGTGGTTCAGTTGGACTTCATGTACTCTTCTCCCTGCTACTCTAAGGAGCTCTGGTGACATATAGTGCCTAAGGCATTTGACTGCTAACCAGAAGGCTGGCAATTCAAACCCACCAGCCACTCTGTAGAAGGAAGACTGGGCAATCTGCTTCCATAAAGATTTACTACCTCAGAAACCCAAAAGGGGTTGCTATGAGTCGGAATCAACTGGATAGCAGTGGGTTTTTCACTCTGATGTCTGTCATTTCCCTCCTTTCCAGCTTTGGCCCACTTGGGTAGCAACTCCTGATGTTGTTGACTGCAAGGAAGCCACTGAGGCATGAGTGCTTGTAAAAGACTTCCTAGCATTTGCCCAGAGACGTGTCCTTAGGAGTTATCGATGCCCACTTAGCATTGCCCAGCATTGAGGGTTTTCTTTCACTGCATAAGCTGCTAGCACTTTTTTGTCCCAGCTTTTGGGGGTTTTACCAGTTCCCATTATTGTTGTCCCTTTCCTCTAGATCTCAGGCAAGTGTCAACAGAGACTAGGCTAGTGGGGAACACTGCTCTGTGATCTCAACCTTCTCTGATGGAATTCCTCAATGGTAACCCTTCACCGTCAGAATAAGCCATACTTTCCAATAACTTTCCTAATTTGGTCTCTGCAGAAGCCTCCCAGCCTTAACCCCTGCAGTTCTCCCACATGTATTGATGGTTCAAGCTATTTCAAGTGACTTAGCTTTCAAATGCACTGTGTCCTCTAGGACCACCCTTGCACCTGTAATGTCACTTGCCTGGAACATTCTTTTTCCTCTCTTCCTTTTCCCCAACCAAACACACTTTAATAACAGCCTGCTGCCTCCTCCAGGAAGCCTTCCCTGTATCCCTATATCCTGCCCAACTGGATGCTTATAGTCTTGCTTCTAGCCAAGCTCTCTCTACACTCTTTTGACTGTTGGCTTACTGGTCTTCCTTTTCCTCCAGAGCAGTTGTGTCCAAACTTTTTGAACAAGAACCTCACCAATTAAAAAAAAAAAAAAAATTGAACTCTGATCTCATTATTATTTATTTTTATTTACAAATTATATAAGGCAATAGTATTCAAATATAGTATATATTTTATAAAAACAGATATTTTAAGAAGATGACTTTTTAAAAATAGAAATCAAAGCTCTAATAACTTCATCCCACACCCCAGAGGATTGTCTGGCCCACATCCTAGGTTGAAAGCATTCTGCTTTGGAGGCCACTGCACTGACTCTTGTCCCCTTGAGAAAAGAGACAATCTTTCATCATGCCTCCACAGAGTGCTCAATAAATGTTGTTGGGGCTTAGAGTTTGGCACTGAGGACGGGCACTGTGCTAAGACTTCAGTATTTTATGCTCAAGCAACTTCTGACATTTTGTTTCTTTTGTTCTCTTATGTGATATTCATGAAAGATAGTCTTCGATCATCTTTTAGGTTGCATCTGTTATAAGTGTCATAACATTCCCGTGATCATGGCCCAATTCTGACCACTTTTTGGAAAGTTCTTTCATTGCTGTTGCCAAACTCTTTCCTGGTCTTAAATATCTTATTTTAAAATAAAACTTCATAGAAACTTTTTCGAGATAATCTTGTTCTGCTCTTTAGCTGCTTCTTGATACGACAGTCACTCTGGGCCTTCCCACCGTTGATTTTGGGCTGGGGTAGAGAACATGACTATCACCTATCATGTGGAAAGGTGACCTTCTTTGCTTTTGTTATGCTCTTTGTCTTCTGTTGTGTAATGTCTGTAATCATGCTGCTTTGCAGCCAATTGTTTGACCTAATCATATTTTTTGTTACAGTCTTAGTTCCCAGAGTCCCAGAACAAACAGCCCTGCTGAACACCATCGCAAAGGGCTGTGCAGCACAATCCCTTATTTTTAAAAGCTAGACCCATGTGGACACTATTTTGCCTTTAGAAAATGGATCCAGATTCCAGTAATTCCTCCACAAAAGGCATTTCTCTTGGTTTTATGACTAAATTTACCTTTGTATAATTTTCATCCTACTATGCAATACCATTTTGCCAACAGAAGTGATTACTTCTTCTCTTTAGTGCTTCAATGTTTAATGACTTTTCTTATCTTAGAGTTCTCCAACTCAGATTAGTTAAAGGCCAGGCAGGGAAAGCAAATGTGAGAAGACTACATATGAGTGTACACGTGTATGCATTGTGTGAATGGTGGGTACCAGTAGTGAATTGAAAGCACTGTTCTCTTAAAATATTTGAGGGCAAGCAAGACCCAGCTGCGAGCTGCATTTGACCCTCAAGGTCACCAATTTGCAACGTCTGCCTTACCTTCCATGCCACAGTGCAAAAAAGATTACTTTTACTGCTACAACTGCCCAAGAGTATCTGAATTGTTTCTAAATTTCTCATCATCATGAGATTAGGTGGAATCTAATTCTTAGTGCAAACTATTAAAATGGGCCTTGCACCTTAAGATGATGTCAGGGCTCACTATGTAGTGGTCATATCCAGAGGGAAGAAATAGTTGGTATAAAAATCTCGTGGTGGAAGCGTCTAACCTCCTCTAACTTCAGCGGGGGGGAAAGCACCAAGGTTGATTCCTATGAGGTAGAAGTCAGACATACCTCCTCTCTCCAAACTTTTTACCAATTCTGACACCAGCTGTCCCTTCCATGGCACTCTGTACTTCTCTGCTGGGTTTGCTAATTCATTTCAATGGCCACACTTAACTCACAGACGATATGATTATGGGATTTATTAGGGAAGGAATAGGTTACAATCCAGGATCAGAAATGACTCCAGATACAGTTCTTTGACCAAGACAGTCTCTCTCCTCAGCCATGCCCACAGACAGGCCTCTTTCTGGCCCTTGACCTCTTAGCCCTTCGGCCCGGCCTTCTCCCTGCTCTGGCAAGTGTTGCAAAGTTCTCTTAGCTCTGCCGATAAGTGCCCAGAGACATCCCACTCCACTAGCAAGCCTCCTGCCCAAAGGGGCTCAGCTTTCTCATTCCATGGGCAAGGAAGCCCACTGCTCAGTCTCTTGCTGGTCTCCTGATTCTGCTGTCTCTGCTGCTACTGTTTCTCTGCCACTGCTTTTCACTGTCTCCCATCTACTGTGCTACAACTCTCTCTCTCTCTCTTTCTCTCTGTCTCCTGGATCTGAGAGTGCATGAGTCCTGGGTCCAAAGGGCACACTCTACTCCCAGCTTTTCTTTCTTGGTAGTAGTGAGATTCCCCACCCCCCTTCCTGCCTCTGGGGTGGCTTATTTTAAGCCTAATGGGATGGCAAAACTGACCAATCCCTTCATAAAGGTACCATACACCTTATTTCCATGGTCCCACCTCCACAAGTGTGCCATGCACCTTATTTACATTATTGGCAAGCTAGCCAATCCCCTTGGTGGGCCACAAACACCTCATTTGCCTAGTCCCACCCAGTCATTTGTTAGGGGTTACAAAGGCTATGGCTAGAGGGCCATATTAAGTAATTCACTGCACCACCGTCATTAAAGGCTATCTTCCAGGCTCTAACACTTCTTGGTTCTCAATTTCTTTCTGAATTTCTCAATACCGATCAGAGTCATAAGAAAATTAATTTTCAACAAGTAAATTCAGGCTCCCAAAACTTTGGGTGTCCTCATTCCTGAGTCTGCTGTTCAAAGTCACATTGCCTTGAAATCATTAGTTGCTTTTTCATGGATATAGTAGTCTAACATTTAAAAAGAGATTATAGTTAATCTTTAGTGTCAAAGCCAGCTCCTAATTATATCTTTTGCTTTTGTGTTTTCTTCTACTATTTCCATTCTCATTCCTCCACCACACACACACACACACACACACACACCTTCTTTCACTTTCCCTGACCTCACTGTACCCCAAGATTCCTTGTTAGAATTGATTCTTGAATGAGGCCTGGGCATGGAAAGCATGTGGTATTATGTTTGGGAAAGCTGCACCAGAGAAGAAAATTTAGAAAGAAACACAGAGTTAGGAGAAGGGAAATTGGGAAAGAAAGAAAGAAAAAAAAAAAAAAAAGGTTGAAAATGCCTTCTCTGTGCTCTTTCTCTCCTGCATGCCTAGGTTCTGCAACAGGAGAAGCCCTCCTCTCAGACAACCCCTACTCAACCTCCTATCTCTCTGAATCACCATCAAATGTGTGTCATTCTTGTCTGCTGTATTCTGTTGTTGTTGTTATTTGCCATGGAGTCGGCCCCGACTCATAGCGACCCCTCCATGAGTTTCCGAGGCAGTATCACTACGGAAGTAGGATTGCCCAACCTTCCTTCCGAGGAGTGGCTGGTGGGTTTGAACCACCAGCCTTCTGGTGAGCAGTCAAGTGCCTTAGGCACTATACTACCAGAGCTCCTGCTGTATTCTGTACCCTGGTCCAAAAGACTAATGAAAGGAAGTGTCTCCAAGCAAGTTCAGCATCAAAAAGACCTAGATCCTAATGCCAGTTGGCACTTGCAGAGCTGTTGACCTTGGGTAACTCACTCAATCTTTTTGAGATTCCTTTATCTATAAACTCGATAAAATAGTACAGATTCTACCTAGCCCCTGGAGAGGAATGAAGATCCTGCATATGAAAACACACTAGAAACTATCAAATGCTACTCAAGAGACACGGCATTATTATTATTATCTCTGAATCCAGTGCTGCAAATGCTATGGCGTATGATCATCTTTTCTATCCAAATTTTATTAGATTTCTAGGAGGAGGGCATGGGTGTTACAATCAGGTATAGCAGTGAGATAGAACTTCAAGTTTTAGAAGGGAAGTTGGCATTTTAAATCACCACTCATTGCTATTTCTAAGACAGCGTGAGAATATGAAACCCCTGTGGAGCCTACCTTCTTGGTTCTGAGATGACCCATTTGAGTGGATTCTTTTAGTCGTATCAACATCGTAAGAGTACCTACCAGTCCAGGTCCAACCCCATGTCTGTCAGAGTGAAACTGTGCTCCATAGGGTTTTCAATGGCTGACTTTTCAGAAGTAGATTGCCAGCCTTTTCTTCCAATTGCCTCTGGGTGAACTTAAACCTCCAGCCTTTCTGGCGCTGAGTACGTTAGCCATTTGCACCATCAAAAAAAAAGAAAAAAAAATCAATACCCATCGAGTCAATTGCTCACTAGGACTACCCCATACCATTTCCAAGGCTGTAAATCTTTATGAAAGTAGATTGTCTCATCTTTCTCTCACAGAGCAGCTGGTGGGTTCAAACTGCTGACTTTTTGGTTCACAGCCAAATACTTTAACCACCGTGCCACCAGAGCTCCTTTGTACCACTAACGCACGCACTGCCGTCACATAGGATCTGACTCATAGCGACCCCTCCTTGGGTTTCCAAGACAGTATCACTACGGAAGTAGATTGCCCAACCTTCCTGCCGAAGAGTGGCTGGTGGAATTGAACCTCCAGCCTTCTGGTTAGCAGTCAAGTGCCTTAGGCAGTACGCCACCAGAGCTCCCTTTGTACCACTGTTGTTATTGTTGTAATATATCACTAGGGACTTCAAAACAAAGATCTTGACTAGGGCTTGAGGCTTCAGCTCTGCGTTCAGATCAAATCTGGCCACCAAAATGATTGGTTCAGGGAGTGGACACATGATCAGAAGGTCCAGAGTTAAGCTGAGTTTATTGAAATAGAGGCCTGTTCCTGAAGCCCCCATCTCCCATGGGATTCACAATTATATGAATCAATGACTCACCTTTCTTGTATAAGCCAGTTTGTGTTGCACTTTATTGTACTAAATACTGATGCGGAAGTCATCCTAAATGATATACAATGTTGGAAGGTTTCTGGAGAAAGGGTGGAAATTTTTGCATAGTGTTCAGGGGGCTTACTGAGAGGAAGCTGCTCAAATCTAATGCTTCCCACTGAAGTTCAAAGTTGTAATCATGGTTGTGCTGGGTTCACCCAAGATCAGCTGATGGCAGAGAAAGTTAAGGAGGGGGTGTGGAAAACAGTCCTGAGTTGTTATAGGGGAAGGCAGGCTAGTAAGGTCCTAGTAGGTGCTGTGGATAAAACTGTGTCCCTACATTGATGAACAGTCTGTCAGTGAATATGTGTGTGTTCAGTTTTAGTAGATGCTGCCAAACCATTTTCCAAAGTGGGTTTACCAATTTACACTCCAGCCACCAATGTTTGAGAGTTCGCAGAGCGTTTTCTTTTACTTTGCCCACAGGCTAATAAACAAGGTGCTCTGGTTTTACCAGAGCATAACAGCAGCTTACAAACAGCAAATTAGAAGGTTGCTGCTAGAATAAGACATACTGAAAAAGGTACATAACACATACATATGCGTGCACATGCCTAAGAGTTCAAGTAGCATAGCTATCTGGGGTGATGATTTAGAGGTAAATGTATTTCAATGAGCTTAATTATCAAGAAAATGTTAGTATAAACCAAGTCCTTGCATGTTCTAAACTGTCTTCTGTGAAATATGAATACCTCAGCACCCCATCAAAATTTCACTCCGTTATATGGAGGGAATGTGTTGGGGGGGGAAGATAGTAAGGGGTTAGGAAATATTACTGTGATAGAAAAGTTTATGTTGTAACCAGCAGCAGCCAATCAAAAATGTTCCATTATGTTAAATTATTAAATGTATTTGATGAACATTAATATTGGTGAAGTAACTTGTCAGATTTGGGAAGATTTCCATTTATATTGGTTCATTTTTTTGCTAATTGTTGCTTATAAGAATGTTTCTGTTATCTGGAAAATTCATTATAGTTGGCTTAATTAACCAGTTGCACCAGCTTGTTAAGTATGAGGTAATTACTCAAAGATGCTGGAAAGAGAGTTGATATCAATCTAATTGATACAATATTCTTATTTAAATATACATTTACTAAACAACAACAACAGACAAACTGACCAAACTATGCATGCTCATTCAGGTAGTACCTAACATAATACTCCTGTGTTACCTTTCACCAGTTCCATCCTTGAGATGTGAAAACAGCAACTCCATAAATTGGTTCCTGTCTTTCCAAATTCAACACCACTCACCTCTTATTATGTAGACTTCCAAATATGCTATATTAGTGCTATTATTGTCAGTCAGTATCATCTGTCAGCCTTTGGGAGCTAATGAACAGGCCTCCAGAGATGGTGGCTTCTTTTGTGGCTTTGTTCCTACCATATTACATTTGGTTACTTTCAGCAGCTGCATTTTTGCCCATTCACAGACATCTTATGGCAGAAACTCGCTGGTGCTGATTCATGATCTATTCTCACTTTGCTCCATAGTAACAGATTTGGTCAGGGGAGGCAATGTGTCCAGATAATTCCCAGCTCCCTTGAAAATAGGTTTGCTAACCAATGCCAACCACTCAGAAAGGATACAAAATTGGAGATCCTGGGAGAAAAATGTGGAACAAAACTCAAAATAATAAAACCGATCAGTCTTACTGGTCTGACAGAGACTGGTGAAATACCCGAGACTATGGCCCCGAGACACCCTTTGGGCCTGGGATTAAACTCACTCCCATGGCTTAACTCTCAGCTAAAGAATAGAAAGGTTTACAAGCTGAACACCTACACCAGGGAGATGCACTCCTTAGAACAATCAACCATGGAGGTCAGAAGGGTAACATTTGCACAGGGAGAATGGCAGGGAAGCAGGAATACATAGGCAAGGACAGGGGGAAAGGGCAACCACAGGGAGGAAGTGGGAGGAGAGCTGTTACAATGTGGGGAATGTAACAACTGTTACAAAACAAAATGTGTATGAACTGTTGAATGCAAAAGAATCTGCTTAGTAAAATTTCACCCAAATCACAATAAAAAGCTAAAAGAAAATAGGTGTAGCTATATGACCAAATTCTGACCACTGGTGTTGTTAGTGGAAGTTACTGGGTGAGGCTTCTGGGAAAGCTTCTTAAAAATATACTGATTCAATTGCTGTATAGCTTTTGCACTTGGCCCTTCTTCCTCTGTGCCTCCAAGAGCACCATGTAAAAGCTGGAGCTCCAGGAGCTGTTTTATAAATATGAGGATGAGGGCTACACTCTAGGGATAATGTCTGGAACTGCCATATCAGCCCTGGACCACCTACCTCCGGGATACTCATTTTGTTAGAGAAGAATAAATCCTGTGTTATTTAAATAACTGTTTCTCAGATTTCTGTTACTCATGTTGTTGTTGTTAAGTGCCGTCGAGTCGTTTCCGACTCACAGCGACCCCATGCACAGCAGAACGAAACACTGCCCGATCCCACGCCAGCCCCACAATCCCTGCTATACTTGAGCCCATCATCGCAGCCACCGTGTCAATCCATCTTGTTGAAGGCCTCCCCCTCTTTCGTCGACCCTCCACCCTACCAAGCATGACATCCTTCTCCAGGGAATGGTCCCTTCTGACAACATGACCAAAATAGGTGAGACGAAGTCTGGCCATTCTTGCTTCCAAGGAGCATTCTGGCTGCAGTTCCTCCAGGACAGATCTGTTAGTTCTTTTAGCAGTCCATGGTACTTTCAGCATTCTTCGCCAGCTCCACAACTCAAAAGCATCAACTCTTCTTCGGTCTTCCTTATTCATTGTCCAGCTCTCACATGCATACGAGGCAATTGGAAATATCATGGCTTGTGTCCTCAAGGAGATATCCTTGCTCCTCAGCACTTGATACAGTTCCTTGGCAGTTGACTTTCCCAATGCTACATGTCATCTAATGTCCTGACTGCTGCTTCTGTTGGCATCGATTGTAGAACCAAGCAACGTGAATTCTTTGACTACCTCAATCTTCTCTCCATTTATTGTGATGCTGCTCATTGGTCCAGTTGTGAGGATTTTTGTTTTCTTTATATTGAGACGTAATCCATACTGCAGACTGTACAGAAATAATGCTGGAACTCGTATGGTAGAATTTTGCAAGACCAAGGACTTGTTCATTGCAAATACCTGTTACTCATAGTTTAATACAATTCTGGTACTCTAAATATTCATGCAGGAGCGCTGGTAGCATAGTGCCTAAGGCATTTATTTGACTGCTAACCAGAAGGCTGGCGGTTCAAACCCACCAGCCACTCCTCAGAAGGAAGATGGGGCAATCTACTTCCGTAGTGATACTGCCTCAGAAACCCAAGGAGGGGTCGCTATGAGTTGGGTCTGACTTGATGGCACATAACAACAACAACAACAAATATTCATGCAATATAATCTTCCAATTGATCTGTTGAACATTTTACAATTGTCTTTGAACAGAGGCCCATATACCTCATCCAAGTTCCAGGGCTTGGGTTGTGAAAAGATTAAGCTTTAAAGGCTCTGGCACTCTGCAGTATCCACTATGGAGCCAGGCTGGGTGGCAGGGCAAGGCTGTCTATGTAGCCTCCAATATAGTGTCAAAAAGTCCACAGGACAGAATCAAAAGTTGAGGTTTGAGGGTCATCTTAGAGCTCTCAGCCTGTTGTCATAGCAGCAAGGAAAGATCCTTTGTAATGTGTTGGAAGAAATATGAGACTTCCCCCTGCCTTTTACACTTGAGTTTTGTAGGTCTACCTGTTTAGTTATACCATGTTTAATAAGGCCTCCTGGATGTAAATGTCAAGATCTTTTGACAGCTGTGAAATATTCTATAATCTTCCCTTGGACACCTTCTCAGTGCATCTGTCTTTCTCCACCTGGCTTTGGCATGAGGACGGTTTTCCAGTGCTCACTTGTCACCACCACCAGTGGAAACATCTCTGCAGCTGTAAAAGGAGCCACAGAATTTATCACCATGGCAGACGTCATCCCCACTGAACCTCTATCCCCCACTTCATTCCCCTCTTTTTATTTTGTTACCCTAAATCAGCATTTGATTAATGAAAATCAAGTTTCTGCCAAAGAAAATGTGTATAGAAACCAAAATAGGTCAGCTACATGCTGAAACATTTTTGTGAAGCACAACTTCCCAAAAGCAATCTAGAGATGCACAAAGCTAAAGCAAACTCAAGATTAAGGCAGGAGGGGGAAAAAAAGAAAAAACAAATTAGTTCAAAGTAAGCAGGTCTGATATACCTGCTTGGCAAATAAATGAGCCCATTTCCAAAACAAGAACATTTCCCATGCTCTGGCAGTTATTAAATTAATTGTGTGAGCTATGTCCTTTTATGACTGTAGTCATTTTAATAATGATGTCTCTTATAAACTTGGGCGTAGTGCCTAAGGCATTTAACTGCTAACCAGAAAGCTGGCGGTTCAAACCCACCAGCCACTCCTCGGAAGGAAGGTTGGGCAACCTACTTCTGTAATGATACCCTCCCCAGAAACCCAAGGAGGAGTCGCTATGAGTCAGATCCGACTCAACGGCAGTGGGTTTGGTTTTGGTTTTGGTGGTTTCTTAAAGGAGCCTGGTGGTGCAGTGGTTAAAGCATTTGGCTGATAACCAAAAGATCAGTGGTTCAAACCCACCAGCTGCTCCATGGGAGAAAGATGAGACCATCAGCTTCCATAAAAATTTATAGCCTTGGAAACCTTATGGGGCAGTTCTACTCTGTCCTGTAGGTTTGCTGAGTCAGAATCCATGGCAGTGGGTTTGGTTTTGGTTTGGTGGTTTCTTAAACTGAACTGGAGCCAGCTTTTACAACTGCATTTAATTCAAAGAGCTGGCTTTGTGTGTCCTGAGCTTCAGTGAGAGGTGTCACAGGCCCAAACCACCATGCTAGGTGTATAGTCAAAGTGCAAATAAGAAGCCGAGCTCAGACTCTGTGTTCTGGCTCCTCCAATCTCCTCTTTCTGACCCAAACAAGAGAGGCAACTGCTGAGGGCCCTATAGCTACTGCTCTTCTTTCTGGTGTCAAGCTCCGCAGCTGGCAGCCCCACCTGAAGAATTCTGTGGCTTTCTTAGGGTCTCTGTGCCATCATTCTACTCTTACCCCTTCTCCAGGGTCATGCTTGGCTCACACAGACCTCATCCATCCAGGTAGGGAACTGGTGCAGTGAGTGTTGGACAGTAGAGGGCACCTCAACATGTCCTTGATCTGTTACCTCTCCAGATAGCTTAGGTTGTCTCTCTTCTCTGGCTTCTACCAGCCTACTACTGCCAGGCAGCAACTTGTACCCAGGGCAGGTGGCCAAGAGACATTTGTACAGATTCTTCTGTTGGGGGCACTAGCGCCCCCTTCCACCATCACTTGGTCATCATCATTGTAGTCACTAATATCAAGACAAATATAACTACTACTTCTTTTCCCATACTTACTATGAGAGATGTAAGACTCAGTGGTTGAACAAATAACCTGTAATGCCAATTGACCAAGATCGAGTCCTGCTTCTGCTACTGAATTCCTGGATATCTATGGGCAATTTGCTTGAATACTTTGTGCTTCAGCTTTTCCATATGTAGAATGGGAGCAATAACAATAACAAGCCTCCCATACAGGATGTTATGAAGATTAAAGGCTAGTAGTGTCACAGCACTTAGAGTAAGCACTATGTGAGTAAAATAATGAGGACTATAGTGCTCTGGTAGCATAGTGCCTAAGGCACTTGACTGCTAATCAGAAGGCTGGTGGTTCAAACCCACCAGCCACTCCTTGGAAGGAAGGTTGGGCAATCTACTTCCATAGTGATACCGCCTCAGAAACCCGAGGAGGGGTCGCTATGAGTCGGGGCCGACTCGATGGCACATAACAACAACAACAACATAGTGCTTGCCAACCATAAATGTGAGTGCCACACATGGACAAACTTGGTTAACCCTCACAACAGAGGAGGTACCACTATTTATTCCCATCTTAAAGATAAATTAACAGAGGTTTAGCAGGATTAAGTGATTTGAACATTTGTTAACTATGCCTTTAGACATCCTCAGGTTTCCCCTCTCTTTAAGATCCCTGGATCCCATAGGCCAGGAGTCATCACTATTCTTCCCAAATTGGTGTCCTGCTTTGAGTTGTTTCTCCACACCTCAAACATAAATGGAAAATGCATTCATTCCTTCACTCTCCCTCTCCCTCAGAGCTAATTCCTATTACCCCTCTCCACCTCCCAGAATTAGGCTTTCCCTCTACCACATTGTTCAGTGACCCCCCCCAAGCTTCACCATGAACTCCACATTTTGATGGGAAGAGATGCCTCCATACAGAGAGAAGTGTGTAGTCTCTGATGAGAGCAAGGCCTCCAGGCCCCGGTAGAACAGTTTACTTGCCTTGGGTGACAACTGTAGCGGTTTTCTTTCTTCTGCACTTCACATTAATAATTAGCTCTAGCTTCCAAACAAAAATCCCCTTTTGGCCCTTTCTTTTTAGCATCCAAACCAAACCAAACTCACTGCCATCTAGAAGATTCTGACTCATAGTGACTCCCATTGGGTTTCTGAGGCTGTAAATCTTTGTAGGTTGTTCCTGTCTTCCTTCCGGAGCGGCTGATGGGTTTGAACTGCTGACCTTCTGGTTAGCAGCCAGATGCCTTATCCACTATGCCATACTTCAGAGAAAGAAACACAATCTCTTCCTTTTGAATGATCTAATTCTAGACATGGAGTTAGTGTCTATTTTCTTCACAGTGAGCTTGGGGCATTTTCTCTCAGCTTCCATCTGACCTTCCAGTCTGGCTGCTCTGGGGCACACATTAGGAGTTCTCACACCCAGCAGCTAATTGTTCCTGTCAGGGAATGTTATTTATCTACTCTTCCCTGAAGTTCCAGCAACCCACCTGCAAAGTGCCATTACAGCTTAGTGTGGTTTTATTATCTTGTCCCCCAAAGAATTTGATGTGGAAATTGATTTTCTATCAAGTGACAATTCTCAAAATTGTATTACAGTTCTCCGCTCCCTGTAGTACTGTATATGTAAAAGGGTTTATCTTTGTTGTTTGTACCTGTTGTGTATTATAGTTTTAAAAAGTACTCAGTGAAAAGTAAATTCCACTTCTAACACTGACCACCTCCTTCCCCAGTATCTTCCTTCCTAGACCCAGTCACTATTAGTAATTTTTCTTTTGCCCTTCAGAAATACATGGGCCTGTGTGTACACCCTTTGTAACCAATGTGTACCATGATATACACATTGTCCTGAGTCATATCTTGGAAAGCTTTCCAAAAGAGCATAGTATTCCTCATTTTTTTTTCAGTAGTGTTCCATTATATAGAAAAATACCTGTATTAATTCCTATTGCTGCTGTAACACATTACCAGAAACTTAGTAGCTTAAAACAATACAAATTTATTATATTACAGTTCTAGCTATCAGAAGTACAAAATTGGTCTCACTGGGTGGGCTAAAATCAAGTGTTGGCAGGGCTGTGTTCCTTCTAGAGGCTCTAGGGCAGAATCCATTTCATTGCCTTTTCGGGCTTCCTAGAAAGTGCCCACAGTCCTTGGCTTATGGCCTCCAGCCAGCAGTTTCATCACTGACCTCTGGTTTTATCATCACATCTTTCTCTGATTCTGACACTACTGCCTATCTCTTAGAAGGAGTCTTGTCATTGCATTAGGCCCACCCAGATAATCCTGCATAATCTTCCCATTTCAAAATCTTTAATCACACCAGTAAAGTTGCTTTTGCTATAAAAGGTCATGTATTCACAGATTCTGAGGATTAGGCCATGGACATCTTTGGGGGGGGCCATTAATCTGCCTACCACAGTCCCATACTTTATTTAACTTACTCCCTAAATTGGAGAGGAGCTCTTGTGGCACAGTGGTTAAAGCGCTCAGCTGCTAACCAAAACATCGGTGGTTCGAACCCACCAGCTGCTCTGTGGGAAAAAGATGAAGTGGTCTGCTTCCATAAAGATTAACAGCTTTGGAAACCCTATGGGAACATTTCTTTTCTGTCCTATAGGGTCAATATGAGTTGGAATTGACTTGATGGCAGTGGGTTTATTGGTCACACTGGGGATTAGATTGTCTTTTGCTATTATTACAAGCAGTGCTTTATTGACTTCCTTGCACATATGCCTTATAGCTTATGTGAGAATAAAAGAAATTCCTAGAAGATGAATTAGGGCTGAACTTGAAGATGTTCAAAGGGCATATATGTGTAAAATTTTGACAGCTCTTTGTCATAATAATTGAAAAACTTGAGAAACTGCATGCACAATTATCATAAAAAAATACTTATCACATATAAATGTAGAGAGTTAGGAGGTCTGGTGGTGTAGTGGATAAAGGATTTGATTGCTAACTGGAAGGTCAGTGATTCAAACCCACCAGCTGCTCTGTGGAAGGAAGACTGGACAATCTACTTCTATAAAGATTTACAGCCTCAGAAACCCAATGGGGGTCACAATGAGTCAGAAATGACTCCATGGCAGTGAGTTTGGTTTTGGTATATTTAGAAAGTATATAATTTTGCTCTCTTTTTCCTCTTATCTATTATAGCTAGGATGAGGTTCTTAATTTAGCAAAGGCTCTGACTCTTAGTAGGAGCTCTGGTAGCGTAGTGCCTAAGGCACTTGACTGCTAACCAGAAGCCTGGCGGTTCAAACCCACCAGCCACTCCTCAGAAGGAAGGTTGGGCAATCTACTTCCATAGTGTACTGCCTCAGAAACCCAAGGAGGGGTCGCTATGTGTCGGGTCCAACTTGACGGCAAATAACAACAACAACAACTGACTCTTAGGCAATGGTTTTAGAAACATGGATCAGAATTAATTAATTAATTTGGTGATAAACCTAATACCTAATATCCATCGCTTAAGTTAATCTAATTAAATAATATTAAATATTCAAAACCTCAGCAGTGTTGGTGGCACAACAGTTAAGCACTCAGCTGCTAACTGAAACCCACCCAGCTGCTCTGCTGTTGAAAGACCTGGCAATCTGGTCTTGTAAATGTTACAGCCAAGAAAACCCTGTGGTGCAGTTCTACTCTGTCACAGGGGTTGCCAGGAGTCAAAATCAACTCAAAGGCACCTAACAACAATGACATTTGTACTAGCCACATTTCAATTGCCAGTAGTCACGTGTGACTAGTGCCTACCATAATTGTGATGGTTGGAGCTGTGTGTCAACTTGGCTGGACCCCACTCCTGGTACCAAATGTGTTAGATTGGGTTCTCTAGAGAAACACAAAAAAAACCCAGCAAGGTATATAGTCAGGAACCAATTCTGGCAGCAGCAGCTTGCCCCATAAAGAGAACAAAATCTAAGAAAGCTCCCAGAGGTGAAATAGAAAGTGTGACTGAGGAAGTAATGCGCTATACTCCAAAAGACCTACTTGATATTACCAATATGTACAGACAGAAACCTGGAGAATGTGTATGGGA
>NW_006921595.1:6403161-6410315 GCF_000298275.1 Orycteropus afer afer | reverse complement strand
TGGGTTTCCAAGGCAGTAAATCTTTATGGAAGTTGATTGCCCAGTCTTCCTTCTGTGGAGTGGCTGGTGGGTTTGAACCACCAACCTTCTGGTTAGCAGTCAAATGCCTTAGGCACTATGCCACCAGAGCTCCTTACCCATCATAATAAACAGTGCATATATAGAACAATTTCATTATTGCAGAAAGTTCTGTGGGGCAGCACAGCTACAAAGCTAACCTTTGAACCCCCACCAAACTAGAACCAAACCATTGCCTTCACTGCATTTAACTCAATCCCGTTAATTCAATGAACATTTATTGAATGCTTACTATGAGCAAAGCACTATGCTCGGCATTGTAGGGGGATACAAAACTTATTATTATTTTTAAATTAAAGTCATTATCTCAAGTAGGTCACAAACCAATGAGAGAAAACAAAAATGTTCCCTTGCCCCGGGAATACCAACTAACTTGTTGTTGTTGTTGTTGTTATGTGCCATCGAGTCGGCCCCGACTCATAGCTATAACTCAGAAAATAACAAGTGCAAAAATAACTCCCAAAGCAATCCATGAGCAAAGAAGAACATATAGTATGTGGATGACCCTGGAGACAAGAATAGAGGCTTTTCTCCTATTTTTAAAAATAGCTTGCTCATTTTCCAGTTTTCTAATTCTATTGGACTATTTGTTGATATTTCACTTATAAATACTAAAGCAGGAAAGCATTTGAAAAGCTCTTAATATGGCATTATAGAGAGGAGTAGTTTGAATAATTTCTCTTTAAAAGATCAGCACAAGGCTGGTCCTATGAGGCAGAGATTAAATATGTCCCAAATGTCCCACTCATCCAAAGTGCCTTGCCACTCCATCACCTCTGACATCAGCTCCTCCTCCTCCCCTTAATAACCTCCCTCCTGGCTTAGGGTTCTATAGTTCCCTGTAACATCTCACAGAACTCACAAACTCCCAAGGAAATGGCTCACATGGTGGTGGTAGAGGCTGGTGGACTGGCTGGCTGGCAAGTACCAGGTCAGTGGGTACGTCTGGAGGAGTCACCCAACTCACGTGGTTGCAAGGGCTGGTGAACCCAAATTGGCAGATCAGATGATGGCTCTGTCTCAAGTCCAGGGTGAGATGATGATGGACCAAATGCAGAACCAGAGCAAGAGAGTGAACTTTCCCAGAACATTCATATATATACCCTCAAGGAAGCTAAGGGTGGTGACTTGAGTCACACCATCAAGATACAAGGTGGGACTCAAGATACATCCCATCCTTAACAGGCATAGGGATTAGGATTTACAAAAAACAAAACAAAACAAACTCACTGCCATCCAGTTGGATCTGACTCACAGAAACCCCTTCCTTGGGTTTCGGAGGCTGTATCATTATGGAAGTAGATTGCCCAACCGTCCTTCTGAGGATTTACAATACATCACAAAATGGAGGACGATGGCTAGAAGGGCCACATTAAGCAATTCACTGCACTGCAGGTTAAAGCACAGACTCTGGAGCCAGACTGCACAGGGTTCAAATCTGGACTCTGTAATTTATTAGCTATGTGACATTAGGCATGTTACTCAACCCTTCTGGGCTTTAGTTTTCTCATCTGTCAAATAAGTGCTATATTGGTTTCTAGAGTTGTCATAAAAAATGCCACATACTGGGTAGCTAATAAAAACAATTTTACAGTCTCACAGTCTAAGCTTCCTTTGAGGGCTCTGAGGGAGAAATTGTCTCTCCCCTAGCTTCCTGTGGCTCCAGGTGTTCCTTGGCTTGCAGTTACAGTGTCACATGGCATCTTTCCTCTGTCTCCCTGTCTGCATGTCTTTTCTCCTCTTTTATAAGGACACTACTCAGATTGGATTAGGATTCACCCTACTGCCTTATGATCTCATGTCAACTTAACTGACAGCATCTTCCAAGACTCTACCTCCAAACAAGGTTCTAGTCACAGGTACAGGGATTAGTACTTCCGCATATCATTTTGGGAGACACAATTCAATCTGTAACTAATGCTTACCTTACAGGGTTGCTATAAGGATTCAATGAGCTGATGTCGATAAGAGCTTAGGACAGGGCCTAGCACTTATTGAGAACTAAATGTCTTCAATTATTATTACCCAAGTATGAATAACGGTAATGCTGGAAGTTGAACCACCGAGAAAGAGTCTAAATGTCTATGCTGGTTCTGAACTGACCATAGAGGACTTCAGTGGTTTGCAGGAACCCTTTGAAGTCTGACCAGTCGGAGAGACAGATGTAATATACACATGGCTGCCCTGGCTCAGGCCCACTGTCTGTCCTGCCTAGGCTCTGTGTGTGACAGTGGCACTAAGGGAATTTGCACCTTTGGGCCTGGGTTTCCCCTCTGACATCAACTGAGGAAATTCTGCCCTTCCATAGTCTTTTGCCACTGACTGATCATTTGTAAATTTGGCCAAATCCTTTTAACATCAATGTATACTTCTTGCCAAAACTACCTCTCCATCTTCCATGTGCTTATTTTCAAGGGAGAGAAGTAATGTGTCCTTTTATTGAATCTGACATTCTTCTCCTCAAACTCCAAAGAAGATGCCTCTTCCTAGTCCAGAAATTCAGATTTCTGTAATGGTCACAGTTGCAACCACTTCAGTCTTTGCTCTCTCCAACATTCCTGCTCCTTCAAGTCTGTTCTCTTGCTTTCTGTCATCAGGGTCATTTTTGCTACCTTCTCCCTGTTTTTGAAATGATGCTAACATCCATCACAAATGGCCTCACAAGAGCATTATAAGAAATAATTAGCGGTTAGAAAATACTAGGCAGATATAAAGTGCTACATAATTGTGAAATGATATTGCTTTGAACTCTAAAAATGTGCTTCTCTCTACTTTTAATTGCAATATGGATTATCTGATTTATATGTATTTGCAAAGCCTACTTCTTAGGTGCTAAATTCATCATGTAACATTGGAAATAAATATTATAAAAGGCATGTGTTACATTGACTAAACACTTAGCAACTGCTTTTAAGTGTCTTGGGCCGGTGTTTATCTCTCTGCAGCTGTCAGCTTCAATCTTAAAGCCAAATTGCAGAACGTTAAGGTTGTTTTCACCAAGTTCAAAAGAAAAAAAAAGTGTAATAAAATAAAGCACATAGTATTTCCTGTTTCCCTTAATAATTAGGAGCTCTGGTAGCATAGTGGCTAAAGCACTTGACTGCTAACCAGAAGGCTGGAGGTTCAAACCCACCAGCCACTCCTCAGAAGGAAGGTTGGGCAATCCTACTTCCGTAGTGATACTGCCTCGGAAACCCAAGGAGGGGTTGCTATGAGTCGGGGCCGACTTGACGGCACATAACAACAACAACAACAATTTAATAATTAGCTAAAGTGCTCTTCAGAAAAGTAGGGGAAGGATGAGACAATTTACAGGTGCTCCATGGCATCCTGTATCCACTTCTGCCCTGAGGTGCACATATTGCAAAGCTAGTGACAAGAGTCCCTTGGTAGTGCAAACAATTAACACATTCAGCTGCAAGTTGAAAGTTGGAAGTTGGACTCCACCCAGAGGCGCCTCAGAAGAGTGGCCTGGTGATCTGCTTCTGAAACATCAGCTATTGCAAACCTTATGGAGCACAGTTCTACTCCAGCACACCTGGGGTAGCCATGAGTCAGAATCAACTTGATGGCAACTAGTGATGATACTTTTGCTTTAGGCTCCCTCACTACCAGACAACCCCTACCTAGGTTCTGTGTCTAATGCTGTATTCTTTTTCTTAAAGAGCCCTTCTGCCACACTCAATTGTGTAAGCATCAAGCCCTACAAAACCTAACACACCCTGCTATTGCCATAGTTAATACCACACATGGCCACTGGCATCAGGGACAGCAGAAGCAGTGCTGTGAATTCTGTGTATGAGCTGACTTCTGCTGTGATGCAGACTGTACACCACTTGATCTAATTGTTTATGGACTCGCTGGCCTAGGGGCCTAGCATACTGTCTCCACCTCAGTCACACAGCCCGTATGGGCTGTGAACTTATTCCCTGAACTTCGCTCTAAACTCCTTTAGAATCTTGCAGATTCGAGGAGTGGCCCAGGCACCAGTGACAGAAAAGGACATTTTTGGAAGCTATTTCTTTAATCCAGGGTTTCTCAACCTCAGCACCACTGACATTTTTTGGCCAGATAAGTCTTTGTTGGGGGTGGGGGGCAGTGGCTATGGGGTTTATAATGAACTTTACCCAAAGAATTTAGTCTTTGTCTTTGGTTCCTGAAAGATAACCTCTTAAACCTTGGAATGTCTTTGATGAAGGCTCCAAACCACAAAAAATTAACAGGTTATTCTAGTGAGGTACTCAAGTGAGGGTTGACCAGGCCAAAAAGACCCCCTAGAGGAAGGGGTCTGGGGCAATGATTCAATCAACCATGACTATGTAAGGCACCAATAAAGGCTCTGGACACAGAAGTTCCATGAGCTTCCTGGTTGCTGACAGATGTTTGTTGCATGCAGGAGGGTAGCGTGTCCTCTTTTGGAATTTGGAAGCTTCACTCAGGGAACCCTCCTACACCTCACACTATGTGTCCCTTTATTCATATCCTTTTGCTATAATAAAACTATAATTATAAGTATGGTGTTTTTCATGAGTTCTGTGAGTCATTCCACTGAATTATTAAACCTGAGGGAGGGGGTAGTGGTCAAAAGTGAGGGAGAGCCCTAGGGACCCCTGAGCTTACGACTGGCATCCTGAGTGGGTAGTGGGAAAATTCCAAATTGTAGCCAGCAGGTGAGAAGTGAAGGTGCCATGAACCCAAACTTGTGGCTAGCATCTGAGGTCTGGGGCAAACTTGGCAGTCTGGAGGACTGTGTCCTTTAATTGTGAGGTATCACCAACACCAAGTGGTTAGGGTCAGAGGAGAAAGTGTTGCATGTGCACCTGGTATCAGAACAGAAGTAAAACAAAACTGATAACAAATTTATTTGATTGATCCTTGCAGTTTGGGATCAAGAAGTGTGATTTGATTTTTCTGCACAGGTGCTATCCCATGCTTTGCAGGATGTCTAGCAGAATCCCTGGCCTCTTCCAAATAGATGCTAATATTACCCTTCACCCTCCTTCCCCTCAGAGTTTTGTCAACCAAAATTATCTCCAGGCATTGCCAAATGTTCCCTGGGGAAAAACTTGCTCTTGGTTGAGAACCACTGTTTAATCTAATAATCTAGCAAATACCCTAAAATGAAAGCCCTCTTTTCCTCCGGATAAAATTGCCACCACTCTAAATCAGGTAAGAGTTTTGATTGATTAATTCAACATTCAAAAGTCAGTGGTGTAAAAAAATATCAATGATATGTTCACAGATGACATGGTCCGGTTTATTTAAATTCCAAGAAATCCACACACCAAAAAAAAAAAATTAGGTTTCATAAGTCAGTTCAGCAAGATTGCAGGATGCAAGATAAATATACAAAAATCTATTATATTTATGTACACTAGCAATGAATAATGAAATTAAGAAAATAATTCCATTGACAATAGCATCAGAAAGAACAAAATACTTAAAGATAAATTTAACAGGAGAAATGCAAGTCTTAAATCCTGAAAACTATAAAACATCATAGAAAGGAATTAAACAAAACCTAACTTAATGGAAAGACACCTCATGTTCATGGATTGGAACACTTAATATTTTTAAGATGGCAATGAGTTTGGTTTTGGTTTGGTTTAATAATCAAAAGGTTGGTGGCTTGAACCTATCCAGCAACACTGCAGAAGAAAGGCCTGGTGATATGCTTCCATAAAGATTATAGCCAAGAAAATCCTAAGGTATAGTTCTACTCTGTAACACATGGAATGACTTGATAGCAATAGGTTTAGTTTCTTTCTTTTTCTTTTTTTTTTTTTTTTACCATATGACCTAATAATTCCATTCCCTAGGTATATACCCAAGAGAACTGAAAACATATATCCATACAAAAGCATACATGACTATCTATAGAAGCATAATTCATATAGCCTAAAAGTGGAAAATGTTCATTAACTGATGATGGATAAACAAAGTGTAGTGTAACTGGGCAACCTATTTCCAAAGATATAGCTCCTTGGAAACCCAAGGAGGGGTCACTATGAGTGGCAATTGATTCAATGGCAGTGAGTTTGTGTTTTTTTTTTTAGTTAGTATATCCATATAATGGAATAATATTTGGCCATAAAAATTAATGAAGTACTGAACGTACATGGGTGAACTGGAAAACATTTTGCCCGGTGAAAGAAGTCAGATATAAAGGACCACATATTGTGTTACTCCATTTATATAAATGCCCAGAATGGGAAACTGAGGAAGTGTCCAGACAGTGATCAGTAGTTATCTTGAAGGGAAGGGGAAATGGATAGTGATCAATTAGTGGATATGGGATTCCTTTTTGAGGAGATGAACATAATGGTAATAGTTGCAACAACCTGTGACTATACTAAAAACCACTGATTTACACACTTCCAAAACCATAAAAATGATAGAGCGGTTGGAATTCAGGGGGAAAAAAGCCAGTGGTTGGGAGAAGAAGCAGAACTGCTGCAGCAGCTTCATCAGAGAAGACCTTATGGAGAATGGAAGACTATGGAACATAATAATCTGGCACTCTTGGTGAGGGTCAGAGGAACACTTTGCTACCTTACAGTGATGGCTGCACCAGGTCTACCATAGAGAATGAGGCTGCTGGAGGACCTCACCCCTCTAACACTCCCCACATTGCCTGGAGCTGTGAGTTAGTTTGATGAAACTTTAACATAGCACAAGAGGGAGACACTGGTAAAATCCACAGAGAATACCCCAGGAAGTGTCTTCCTTGCAATGTATGATACACGAAGTGTCAGGAGAACCAGTGTAAAGACTGAATGTGATATCTTGTAATATTTAAGGAAATACAGAGACATCTATCAGACAACACATAAACGCTTACTATTATGATGTAGAACCGGTGGTAATGAAGGAAGAAGTCAAAGCTGCAATGAAAGAACTGGCGAAAAACAAGGCTCCGGGAATTGATGGCATACCGATTGAGATGTCTCAACAAACAGATGCCCCATTGGAGGCACTCACGCAGTTATGCCAAGAGATTTGGAAGACAGCTACCTGGCCAACTGACTGGAAGAGATCCATATTTGTGCCAATTCCAAAGAAAGGTGATTCCACAG
>NW_006921595.1:6400361-6402096 GCF_000298275.1 Orycteropus afer afer | reverse complement strand
CGACGAAAGAGGGGGAGTCCTTCAAGGAGGTGGATTGATACGGTGGCTGCGATGATGGGCTCAAGTATAGCAGGGATTGTGGGGCTGGCGCGGGATCAGGCAGTGTTTTGTTCTGCTGTGCATGGGGTCGCTATGAGTCGGAAACGACTTGACGGCACTTAACAACAACAACATTAAGTTGAATGGAATTAAATTACTAAACAAATCTGTTAGATACATATTTTGACCTACAGATGCCATGACATATCATTGAGATGCTTAAAGGTGGCTACAAGCATTCTAAACACTGAGAGACTATAGTTTAATAAATAAGCAACTGAAAACCAATCCTAAAAGACTGTTGACAAATTAAGGTTCAGGACCAGTAAAACTGGGATGATACCCTGAGAGGTGTGACTATAGCAAAGTCTAACCACCTTTTAAGTTCCTGAGTGGCTAGCCAGTTTTCCTAGATGATGTCCTTCTCTCTTCACTCACTTAATTTCCACATAATGACTGTAAGTTTTTACTTATTCATTGTCAAGATTCACAACCACTTTGATATAAATTAGTCCCACTATTTTAATATTGGTGTTCACTACATTTTACTTCCCTTTGTCATATCAGATATTTGACATACCTACTCCCCCCATGTCTGCAAATTACTGTCACTGTTCTTTGTTATCTCAATTTCAAACTGGCTGTTTTAGTTTTGTTATAACTAATCTACAATTAGGCCCTGGTCAATTCTCCTCTGAAACTCATGAGTGACAGGGTATGGGTAGGTTCAACCAAATATTTTGTCAAACTCTGTGTCTTTATTTTGCTCCCCGTATTCCACCACCTTCTCTGCTGCCTGTCATTATTATGTCCTCTCTGTCCTTTTATATGTTTAATATTTTCTCTGCTCTTCACTCCTTGCATCTCCAGCATTCTGAGTTCATGTACCTCCTGACTGGAGTGCCTCCTTTATAATTTCCTTTAATGGGGTCAGCTGTAATAAGTTATTTTCTTCAGAAATATCTTTATTGCCTTCATTAATAGAAGTTATTTTTGTTGGGTATAAAATTCTACCCTGGCAGATGTTTTCTTTCAGTACATTGAAAATATCATTTCTAAATATATGTAAGAACTTACTACTTTATATCCCCTGTCTTTTTATCTCTTTTCCATTTTTCCCCACTTTTATCTTCTCTCTTGCTGATTGTAGATACATTCTTCTGTGTCTAATACTACTGTTAAATCTACCTACTAAGTTTTTAATTTGAATTATTGGTTTAATTTCTAGAAATTCAATTTGGTTTTACTTCAAATCTACCAGTCCACTTTTTGTATTTCCTATATGTGCACACTAATTATTTGTGGTTCCATTTCTTCTGGTTTCTGCTGTTTTCACTCATGATGTTTAATTTTCTTGGATGCTTGGTTATTTTTGACTGTGTGCTTTTCATTACCTTTAAAAAAATTTATATGGTGGTTCTTCAGGAGCTCTGGTAGCATAGTGCCTAAGGCATTTGACTGCTAACCAGAAGGCTGGTGGTTCAAACCCACCAGCCACTCCACAGAAGGAAGGTTGGGGAATCTACTTCCATAGTGATGTTGTTGTTCTTGTTATGTGCCATCGAGTTGGCCTCGACTCATAGCGACCCCTCCTTGGGTTTCTGAGTCAGTATCACTACGGAAGTAGGATTGCCCAACCTTCCTTCCGAGGAGTGGCTGGTGGGTTTGAACCACCAGCTTTCTGGTTAGCAGTCAA
>NW_006921595.1:6399390-6400076 GCF_000298275.1 Orycteropus afer afer | reverse complement strand
CTATCGGTCTAGGATCATTTTAAATTCATGGCTTAATGTTCTTTTGGAACACCATATGATGTAAATTTGAGGTAAAAATCTTTGTGAGGGCCACTTTATGGTAAAAATAAATAAATAAATAAATCCCCCATCCTCAGGATGAGGGTTCATTCCCCCCCCACACACACTTAGCTCAGTAGGAAGACAATTTTTCCCATGGGTTTAGAGTCAGGGTTGGATTTACATTGGGTTCAGTTTTATCCTGGGATCCTTTGTTATTGTGGGGATTTTCTATTATATTGCCTGCTGAACTGGGCCTGGGTCTTTTACTTCTTCACTTTTACCCAAGAAATAGAAGTTCAAAGTTGCTGGGATTAACAAATGATCTTTGAGTATACGTGGCTGCTGCCCTCACTTATTTCTCTGGGTTCCCACTTTTGCTTAAATATCTTTTTTATCAGATATTTCTTGTTTTAAGGAATATGTTTTTATGTTCTATCCAGAACTTTTAATTGCTTATAATGGAAGGGTTGGTCTGAATAACCTAGTTGGCCATTACTGAAAATAGCAGTATAATCACCTAATTTTTTTAAATAGCTGAATACTTTTCTATCATATGCACATACCAAAGTTATTTAACCTTTTTCTTATGATGGATATTTAAATTATTTCTAATTTTTTGATATTATAAATAGTAATATTATAAT
>NW_006921595.1:6393467-6399199 GCF_000298275.1 Orycteropus afer afer | reverse complement strand
GGTTAGCAGGCAAGTGTCTTAGCCACTATGCTACCACAGCTCCCATATATATATATATATATATATACACACACATATTTTCACGTGTGTATGTATATATACATATATAAATAATACACACATATACATGTTTATGTAGACTAAGTTCTCTGAAGAGGATATCAGGGTCAAAATGTATTATACACTTGTAGTTTTGATAGCTACTGCAAAGTTACATTCCAATGCACTAGCAATGTATGAGAGTTTCATCATAGCCTTCCTAACAGAGTGCTATCACACTTTTGGATTTAGGGGAAGGCAGGTTTTAAAGTAGTGCTCTCAAATGTTGTCATGGCTTGTCTAGAAACTGTGGCCACAAGATTGTGATGAAAGTAAGGACCTTCCTAGGTTAGACCATAACTGATTTTAAAACCCTCCATATAATTATTATTATTATCCCCAAAATCCATTTCCATCAAGTGAATTCCAATTCATACTGACTCTATAGGACAGTAGGTAGAACCACTCCATAAAATTTCTAAGCCTATAATCTTCATGGAAGCAGATTGCCACATCTTTCTCCCACAAAACAGCTGGTAGGTTCAAAGGCCAACCTTTCAGTTAGAAGCTGAGCTCTTAACCACTGCATTACTAAGGCTCCTTTAGTATTATTATAAACCCAAAACCAAACCCACTGCCATATCGAGTTGATTCTGACCCATAATCACTCCCACTGGGTTCCCAAAGCTGTAAATCTTAATGGAAGTAGATTGCCTCATCTTCCTCCCATAGAGTAGCTGGTAGATTTGAACTGCTGACCTTCAGCATCAGAGCTCCTTAGTATTGTTATTAAAAACTCCAAACCAAACTCACTGCCATAAAGTTGATTGGACTCACAGAGATCCCTCCTTGGGTTTCTGAGATGGTATCTCTATAGAAGTAGATTGCCAAGTCTTCCTTCCGAGGAGTGGCTGGTGGTTTGAACTGCCAGCCTTCTGGTTAGCAGTCAAATGCCTTAGGCACTATGTCACCAGAGCTCCCTAGTATTATTATTGTGTCCCTAAAAAGAATATGTTATATATGAGCTCCTTATCGATGAACATGACTTTGTTTGGAACTAAAGTCTTTGAAGATGTTATCAGTTAAGTTACATGAGGTCATAGGGGATTAGGGTGAGTTCTCATCCAACATGAGTGGGGCCTTATTAAAAAAAGGGGAGGAGACACAGAGAAACAGCATGTAAAAGAAGGTCATGTGAAGATGCATCTACAAGCCACAAAATGTTTGCAGCTACCAGAAGCCAGGAGAGATAACCAAGAGACTTCAGTTGGGGCATGGTTCAGACAACATGTAGATTTGGACTTCTAGCTTCCAGAACTGTGAGACAATAATTTCCTTATTTTATACATCACCCAGTTTGTAGTAATTTGTTATGCAGCCCTAAGATCTAATACAAATATTAATGGAGGACTCAACCACATTCTCAGACCCATGAAGTATCTCAATTCAAAACCAAATGAAACACACTACCATCAAGTTGACTCAAACTCATAGCAACCCCCACTGGGTTTTGTAGGCAGTAAAGATTTATGGAAGTAACCCCATCTTCCTTCTGTAGAGTGGCTGGTGGGTTTGAACCACCAATCTTCTGATTAGCAGTCAAATGTCTTAGACACTGTGCCACCAGAGCGCCCCAATTAATGGGTTAGAAATATCACTTCTCTAGCATATAAGTTGTCAACATAGCCCTGAAATTTTTCTAGAAATGCTGATTATGAGCTTTGCTTCTTTTGAAAAATGTATGGATATTATTGATAAAGGCATTAATCCAGGTGACAAGAACAATTATTAAGCAAGATGTTTGTTGTTATTTTAGGTGCCATTGAATCAGTTCCAAATCATAACGACCCTATGTACAACAGAACAAAACATTGTGAGGTCCTGTGTGAGCCCCACAATCCTAGCTATACCTGAGGCCATCATTGCAGCCACTGTGTCATTCCATCTCATTAAGGGCCTTCCTCTTTTTCACTGACCCTCCACTTTACCAAGCAAGATGTCTGTCTCCAGGGAATGGTCCCTTCTGACAACATGACCAAAGTAGGTGAGATGAAGTCTGGCCCTTCTTGTTTCCAAGGAGCATTCCTTCTTCGAGGACAGATTTGTTAGTTCATTTGGCAGTCCATGGTACTTACAGTATTCTTCGCCAACACCACAACTCAAAAGCATCAACTCTTCTGTCTTCCTTGTTCATTGTCTAGCTTTCACATGCATATGAGGTGACAGAAAAATACCATGGCTTGGGGGGTAGGCGCACCTTAGTCTTCAAAGAGACATCTTTGCTTTTCAGCACTTTTAAGAGGTCTTTTGCAGCAGATTTGCCCAGTGCAATACGTCATCTGATTTCCATTGGTGTTGATGGTGGAATCAAGTAATATAAAATCTTTGCCAACATCAGTCTTTTTCCATTTATCATGATGCTGCTTATTGGTCTGGTTGCGAGGATTTTTGTTTTCTTTATGTTGAGACGTAATCTGTACTGCAGACTGTAGTCTTCAGTCTTCATCAGTAAGTGCTTCAAGTCATCTTCACTTTCAGCAAGCAAAGTTGTGTCATTTGCATATCGCAGGTTGTTAATGAATCTTCCTCCAATCCTGATGCCATGCTATTCTTCATGTAGTCCAGCTTCTTGGATTATTTGCTAAGCATACAGATTGAATAAGTATGGTGAAAGGGTACAACCTGATGTATTCCCTTCTTGATTTTAAACCATTCAGTATCCCTTGGTTATGTTCATGTGACAGCCTCCTGGTCTATGTATAGGTTCCTCATGACCACAATTAGGTGACATGGAATTCCATTCTTCTCAGTGTTATCCACAATTTGTTATGATCCACACAATCAAATGCTTTTGTATAGTCAATAAAACACAAGTAAACATCTTTCTAGTATTCTTTGCTTTCGGCCAAGGTCCATCTGACATCAGCAATGATATCACTTGTTCCACATCCTCTTCTGAATCCAGTTTGCATTTCTGGAAGGTCCCTGTCAGTATATTGCTGCAACCATTTTTGAAATATCTTCAGCAAGATTTTACTTGTGTGTGATATTAATGATATTGTTCGATAATTTCCACACTCTATTGGATCATCTGTCTATCTTTGAAATGAATACAAATATGGATCTCTTCCAGTTAGTTGGCCAGGTAGTTGTCTTCCAAAGTTCTTGGCATAGATGAGTGTGTGCCTCCAGTGCGGCATCTATTTGTTGAAATATCTCAATGGGTATTCTGCCAACTCCTGGAGCCTTGTTTTTCACCAATTCCTTCAGTGAAGCTTTGACTTCTTCCTTCAATACCATGGTTCTTGATCATATACTACCTCCAGAAATGGATGAACATTGACCAATTCGTTTTGGTACAATGACTGTGTATTCCTTCCATCTTCTTTTGATGTTTCCTGCATCCTTCACTATTTTCCCCACAGAATCTTTCAATATTGCAACTCAAGGCTTGAATTTTTTCTTTAGTTCTTTCAGCTTGAGAAATACTGAGCATGTTTGTCCCTTTCAGTTTTCTAACTCTAGGTCTTAGCACATTTTGTTATAATAATTGACTGTCTTCTAGAGCTGCTCTTTGGAATCATCTGTTCAGCTCTTTTATCATGTCATTTTTTCCATTTGCTTTAGATAGTCTCTATTCAAGGGCAAGTTTCAGAGTCCCCTCTGACATTCATTTTGGTCTTTTCCTCGTATCTTGTTTTTTAATGACCTTTTGCTTTCTTCATGGATGATGTTCTTAATGTCACCCCACAATTCCTCTGATTTTCAGTCATTGGTATTCTATACATCATATCTATTTTTTTAGATGGCATCTAAATTCAGGAGGGATATAATCAAGGTCATATTTTGGCTTTCATGGACTTGTTTTAAATGTCTTCAACTTCAGTTTGAACTTGAATATGAGCAGTTGATGGTCTGTTCCACAGTCAGCTCCTGGCCTTGTTCTGGCTGAAGACACTGAGCTTCTTTATCACCTCCTTCCATAGACATAGTTAATCTGATTCCTGTGTACTTCATCTGGTGAAGTCCACATGTATAGCCACTGTTTATGTTGTTTGAAAAAGATATTTGCAATGAATACATCGCTGGTCTTGCAAAATTCTATCGTGCCATCTTCAGTGTTATTTCTATCACCAAGGTCATCATATTTTCCAACTACTTGTGATTCTCCTTTGTTTCCAACTTCTGTATTTCATTCACTAGTGATACTTAACACATCTTGACTGTATGTTTGGTCAGTTTCAGACTGCAGAAGTTGGTAAAAATCTTCAATTTCCTCATCTTTGGTTTGGTAGTTGGTGCATAAATTTGAATAATAGTTGTATTAACTGATCTTTCATGTAGGCTTATGAACCCTATCACTGACAGCATTGTACTTCAGGACAGATGTTGAAACAGTCTTTGTGATGATGAAGGCTATGCCACTCCTCTTCAATTTGTTGTTCTTGGCATAGTAGATCATATGGTTGTCTGATTCAAAATAGCCAAAACCAGTCCATTTTGGCTCACTAATGCCTAGGATATCAGTTTTTATTTGTTCCATTTCACTTTTGACAACTTCTAATTTTCCTAGATTCACATTTTATACATTCCATGCTCTGATTATTAATGGATGTTTGCAGCTCTTTCTTCTCATTTTGAGTCATACCACATCAGCAAATGGAGATCCCAAAAGCTTTCCTCTATCCACATCATTAAGGTCAGCTCTACTGTGAGGGGGCAGCTCTTCCCCAGTTATATTTTGAGTGACTTCTAAGCTGAGGGGCTCATTTTCTGGCCCTATATTGGGCACTGTTTCAGGGCTATTCATAAAGTTTCTAGTAATGTATCAGCAGTGATCCACTGCTATTCATAAGATTTTCACTGGCAAATTCTGTGAGGAGTGTATGGCTCCTTTCTTCTTCCGACTCTGTCTTGGTCTGGAAGCTCTGCTGAACCTTGTCCACTATGGGTGACCATGCTGTTATTTGAAATACTGGTGGCATAGCCTCCACCTTCACAGCAACACACAAACCACCACAGTAAGACAAATTGAGAGGTCACTGGTGGAAGCAAGATCTAGAGATGATCAAAGAATTGTTCATAATATCTAATTTTAAAGTGCCTGAACTCTTGAGATTAAAAAAAATAAAAAAGATGAATGGAAACTTACTTGCCTGTCTCTACTATATATATATTTTTAATATACTTTTTAAAGAGACCACAAAGTAGTTTAATTTAAGATGAATGAAAAAAAATTTTGTGTAGCTTTCAGAACTTTGGTATTTTCTTTTCTTGCCTTTTATGAAAGCAATATGATGTTAAATATCACTACAGATACATTGATAACTAGAACTTTTTCAATGCAATTGAAAGTCAGGATTTTCATTCAACTCTTTGTGCTCTGTGTCCTCTAATAATGACATGTAGAATCTAGAATGGCCCTCAGTTCCTGGCACAGGTAGACATTCAATATGAATGCCTCAGTATATGACCGGTCACTAGAATGGGATAAATCACACACATTTCTATAGAGGAAAGTGCAAAAATGGCTTGGTGCAATGTCTCTGACCTCCTCTAACTTCAGGAGGGGATGAGAGACTCGCCATCAGCATCAATAGCCCTCTGGTAGCATAGTGGCTAAGACACTTGCCTGCTAACCAGACGGCTGGCGGTTCAAACCCACCAGCCACTCCTTGGAAGGAAGGTTGGGC
>NW_006921595.1:6385678-6393367 GCF_000298275.1 Orycteropus afer afer | reverse complement strand
AATCCTACTTCCTTAGTGATACTGCCTCGGAAACCCAAGGAGGGGTCGCTATGAGTCAGGTTTGACTCGATGGCGCATAACAACAACAACAACAACATCAACAGCCCAAGGCTGATTCCTGTGAAGTGGAGGTCAGGCATGCAACCACCCTCCAACCTTCTTGCCAGTTCTGATATTAACTATTCTTCCCACTGCACTTTCCACTTTTCTGTAACTCCTCACTGCCATTGTGTTGGATCTGACTCATAGCGACCCCTCCTTGGGTTTCCAAGGGGTATCACTATGAAAATAGATTGCCTAATCTTCCTTCCAAGGAGTGGCTGGTGGGTTTGAATCACCAGCCTTCTGGTTAGCAGTCAACTGACTTAGGCACTATGCCACGATGGCCATACAGAACTCAGATAATACTGTGTTAGGTGGGGTTCTCCAGTGTTGCTATAACAGACATACCATAAGTGGATAGCTTTAACAAACAGAAATTTATTCTCTTACAGTTTAGGAGGCCAAAAGTCTGAATTCAGAGTGCCAGCTCTAGGGGAAGACTAGGCTAGAAGTCCAAGTTCAGAGAGCCAGCTCTAGGGGCTGGGTCGAGGGCCTTTGACCTTGAGCTTTAGCTCTGACTTCCAGGCCAACTGGAGTAAGCTGGAGGCTTCTCCTGACTGATGTAGCTGCTGCCTGCTGAGGCTGACATATCCAAGATCAGCAGGTGAAATGATAGAATGGTGGCTCATAGATTGCTAAGGCAATAATCCCAAGATTGGCAGGCTACATGACAGGCCACTAGTTCAAGCCCAGGAATTGCAGATAATGATGAGCCAAATGCAGGATCTTTTCCATATAAACTGGAAACAGTCCACACTCAGAATGCAATCCCCCTTCAACTGATTAACTGCTCACAGCAGATTCCACCATGAAGGTGACTACACCACATCCAATCTCATCGTGGTGAATAACTATATGGTGCTGCTAAGCCATTCAAAATCACAGCCCAGTCAAGTTGACACACAACCTTAACTACTACACTCAAAATTATGGCAGTTATTAGGAAAGTAACAGGTTACAGTCTAGGATCAGAAATGACTCAGGATACAGGTTTTCAATCAGAGTAGCTCTTCTCAGTTGTGCTGCAGGCATATTTCTCTCTGGCCTCAGCCTCTGCACTGTTTAGGCAAGTGTTACAAAACTCTTTTAGCTCTGCTTATAGAAGCTCTGATGGTGTAGTGGATAAGGCATTTGGCTGCTAACCAGAAGGTCAGTGGTTTATAACACACCAGATGCTCTGTGGAAGGAAGATGGGGAGATCTACTTCTATAAATATTTACAGCCTCTGAAACCCAATGGGCGTCGCTAGGAGTCAGAATCAACTTGATGGCAATGAGTTATTCTGGTTTATCGGTGCTCAGAGAGCACCCCACTCTGCCGGAAAGTTTCCTGCCAAAGATACCCCGTGGGCCAAAAAGCCCCACTGCTCTACCTCATGTCAGTCTCTTGACTCTGTTGGTTCTGCTGCCACTGTTGTCCCATCTCTTGGGACCTCAGCAAAGTGTTGCAGCTCCTTCTCTCTCCTGGGTTGAGGAAGTTCAATGCTGGGATTTGGGTCCAAAGGACACTCTCCACTCTCCACTCTTATGTCTACTTTCTTGATGGTAGTGAAATACCATTTTCTGTCCCTGGGATGGCTCATTTTAAGCCTAAGCAGGATGGCAAAACTGACCAATCCCCATGTTAGGGTTCCATACACCTTATTTCCATGATCCCATGCTGACAAAGGTGCCATGTACCTTATTTATATTGTCAACAAGCTATTCAGTTCCCATGGTGGGCCACAAGCATCTCACATTTACGTAAATCCACTCAGTCATCTGATGGGAGTCATAAAGAGCATGGCTAGAAGAGCCATATTAAGTGATTCACTGCACCACAGAAGGTGATTTGGGGCTTGAATCCTTTCTTTGAAAACTCACTTAGAGACCAGCCCCTAAGACATAATTATTAAGCCAAGATAATTGAACTTCACATTCTGTCTTTTTCAGTAGGTGGGGATAGAATTAGTCCAGAAAGCAGTGTCAGGAGGTGCATTCTGGGATTGTCCCCAGGATATCTGTTTACTAGCAAGTTGAAAAATAGCCCTTTTTGGCACAATTTGCAAACTGTTTACATATGCTTATTCAGATAGAGAAAGTAACTTTTACTTGCTTAATAAAATTTTCTCTCATTTTCTGTTCTACAGATTGCTCATGATGTAAAAAAAAATCATACTTTAAAGTTTTTGAGGAAGATTTAAAAAATCTTAACTTGTTAGTCTTTTTTTTTTTTTTTTTAATTGTGTTTTGGGTGCAAGTTTACAGAGCAGAATTTGCTTTACATTCAACAGCTTGTGTACATTTAATTTCAGGCCCCCAGTACTATCCAATCCTACTTCTGTAGTGATACTGCCTCGGAAATCCAAGGAGGGGTCGCTATGAGTCGGGGCCAACTCGACAGCATATAACAACAACAACAACAACAACAGTACTATCCCCAACCCTAACCCTGTGACCCTGCCCCCCCCCACCTTTCTTAACTATGCAATCTTGTCTGTCCAGCTTTCCGTCCATGTGAATGCTGTCCCTTTGGTGCCCCATGGCCGATTGCTCCAAGGAGTATATCTCCATAGCATAGGTGGGTACATCGCCCTGGGTTTGTTGTTCTGCATGTAATTCTTTCTACTGTTGGGCTGAGAGCCAAACCCTGGAAGTGAGTTCTATCTCAGGCCCAAAGGGTATTCCAGGGCCATGGTCTTGGGAGTCACACTAGACTGCATCCAACCAATAATTCTGGTCATTATAGTGTTTTTGAGTTTTGTCCCACATTATTCCTCCCACTCTGTCCAGTATCTCTGGTTTTGATCCCTTCCTGAGTGGTTGGCATTGGTAGCTGGGCACCATCTAGTTCTTCTGGTCTCAAGGTCCATCATATCCTTACACTAATTGTTTCCAAATGCCCTTGATTTTCTTCACTCTTCTTCACTTCAGAGAAGAGGAGACTATTAGCTGCATCTTAGATGGCTGCTCAAAAACTTTTAAGACCCCAGTTGCTACTCGCCAAAGTAGGTTATAGAAAAAGATTTTTATGTACTATGTTGTGACTTGATATTCTTCTGGCCAAAGGAATTCATTTGTATTAGGTATAGAGAAAAAAACTCAATGCCCAACATCTCTTTTCCTTTTATATTTTGAATTTGGTGCCCTCTATAGTTACATTCTGTTTGGCATATGCTCTGGATAGTAATTCAAATTACCAAAGATCTGGATGAAACTAATTACTTGATAAATAACTCATATTATACACATATCTAATTATCATACTACTCTAGAGCCCATCACGGTCCTGAAAGTGTTAGTGAATATGCAAGTTTAAAGACAGAATGCAAACTTACATAAGGGATAAACTTAAAAAACTTATTAACATAATAAAAGAAAATCCCTATTTCCAAACAGGGTTATACTTAGAGGTATCAAGATAGGACTTCCACACATATTTTGAGGGGACATGAGTCAATCCACAACACATATCATATACAAAGATACCTTAAGAAAACTGATACCAAATAATTTAAGATTCAGCTCACACTTGTGAGGTCTTTTCAGTTTATAATATAAGCTTGAATAAGAAGCCTATAGATGTATTCCATATTGCAACTATACATATGTGTGTGTGTGTGTGTGTGTGTATTGCTTTTTGTTTTGAAATAATTTCAAAATTATAGAAAAGTTGTAAAATAGTTCAAGGAACTCCTATTTATGGGGTCACTCAAAGACCCTAGTCAAGTTTTGCTAGTGTCCCAGCAAAATGATCCAATAGAGCATCACATGTTGCTTTTAGTTGTTATACCTCTTCAGTCTGTTTCATTCGAGAATAATTACTCAGTCCTTCCCTGACTTTCATGAATCCAACCTTTTTGAAGATAATGGAAAAGTTATTCTGTAGATTGCTCCTCAATTTAGGGTACTTTATGTTTCCTCATAATTAGATTCAGGTTGTTCATGTATTTTTGGCAGGAATATTATGGAAGCAATGTTAAATTATTCTCATTGCATCCCATCAGGTGGCATATGATTTCTATCTGGTAATGTGATATTTGATGTTACCCTTGAATAAACTGGTCTGCCAGCTTACTTCACTAGAAAGTTATTCTTACTCTCTTTATAATTAATAAGTCTTTTGTGGGGAGATAGTTGAGACCTTGTAAGTATTTTATTTTTATTTACTTTTCTCCCACAAGTTTTAACATTCACTGATGTTTCTTTCCTGAATTATTACTATGATTATTGCATTGAAAGTTGTCACCAAAAAAAAAAAAAAAAAGAAAGAAAGAAAGAAATGGAACATATAAAGATCAATATCCTAAGCATTAGTGAGCTGAACTGGACTGGTATTGTCCATTTTGAATCAGACCATCATATAATCTACTATGCCAGGAATGACAAACTGAAGAGGAATGGTTTCTCATTCATCATCACAAAGAATGTTTCAAAAAACACTCGTCATTGTTTTTAAAGTATCAAATCCTGAAGTACAATGCTGTCAATGATAGGGTAATAGCCATACACCCACAAGGAAGAACAGTTAATACTACTATTATTCAAACTCATGCACCACCAACAAAAGCCAAAGATGAAGAAGTTGACTATTTTTACAACCTTCTGTAGTCTGAAATTAACCATACATGCAATTAAGATGTATTGATTATTCTAGTGATTGGGATGCGAAAGTTGGAAGCAAAGAAGAATCATTGGTAGTTGGAAAATAGGGCCTTGGTGATAGAAACAATGCTGGAGACCACATGATAGAATTTTGCAAGACCAGTGACTTATTCATTGCAAACAACTTTTTCAATAGCATAAATGGTGGCTATACACATGGACCTCCCCAGATGGAATACACAGGAATCAGATTTACTACATCAGTGGAAAGAGGTGATGGAGAAGCTCAATATCTTCAGTCAAAACAAAGCCAGGAACTGACTGTGGAACAGACCATCAATTGCTCATGTACAAGTTCAAGTTGAAGCAGGAGAAAATTAAAACAAGTCCACAAGAGCCAAAATATGACCTTGATTACATCCCACCTGAATTTAGAGATCATCTGGAGAATAGATTTGATACTTTAAAAACAATGACCAAAAACTAGACAAGTTGTGGGATGACATCAAGAACATCATACATGAAGAAAGCAAATGGTCATTAAAAAGACAAGAAATGAAGGAAAGATAAAAATGGATGTCAGAAGAGACTCTGAAACTTGCTCTTGAACATAGAGTAGTTAAAGTGAATGGAAGAAATGATGAGATAAAAGAACCAAACAGAAGATTTCAAAAGGCAGCTCTAGAAGATAGAGCAAAATACTATAATGAAATGTGCAAAGACATGGGGTTAGAAAACTAAAAGGGAAGAACACACTTGGCATCTTTCAAGCTAAAAGAACTGAAGAAAAATTCAAGCCTTGAGTTGCAGTACTGGAGGATTCTATGGGCAAAATATTGACTGATGCAGGAAACATCAAAAGAAGATGGAAGGAATACACAGAGTCACTGTACCAAAAAGAATTGATCGATGTTCAACTATTTCAGGAGACAGCATGTGATCAAGAACAATGGTAGTAAAAGAAGTCCAAGCTGCACTTTGTTTGGCAAAAAAAAAGCTCCAAGAATTGACAGAATACCCACTGAAATGTTTCAACAAGCAGATGCAGCACTGGCTGTGCTTCCTTGTCTGTCAAGAAGCTTAGAAGACAGCTACCTGGCCAACTGACTGGAAGAGATCCATATTTGTGCCCATTCCAAAGAGAAGTGATCGAACAGAATGTAGAAATTATTGAACAATATCATTAATATCACATGCAAGTAAAATATTGTTGAAGATAATTAAAAAATGATTGCAGCAGTAGATTGACAGGGAACTTCCAGAAATTCAAGCTGAATTCAGAAGAGGATGTGGGAGGAGGGATATCATTACTGGTGTCAGATGGATCTTGGCTGAAACCAAAGAATGTAAGAAAGATGTTTGCCTGTATTTTATTGAGTATGCAAAGGCATTTGACTGTGTGGATCATGACAAATTATGGATAACATTGTGAAGGATGGGAATTTCAGAACAGTTAATTGTGCTCATGAGGAACTGTTCAAGATTCAAACAGAACAAGGGGATATTGCACGGTTTAAAATCAGGAAGGTGTGTGTTAGTGTTGTATCCTTTCACCATACTTATTCAATCTCTATGGTGGCGTAGTGCCTAAAGCATTTGACTGCTAACCTGAAGGCTGACAGTTCAAACTCACCAGCCACTCCTTGAAAGGAAGATTGGGCAATCTACTTCCATAGAGATACTGCCTCGGAAACCCAAGGAGGGGTTGCTATGAGTCGTAATCAACTTGACAGCAGTGAGTTTTTTTTTTTGTTTTGTTTTTGGCTTATGCTGAGCAAATAATCCAAGAAGCTGAACTAATATGAAGAAGAACGTGGAATAAAGGTAGGAGGGAGACTCATTAATGCAATATGCAGATGACAGAACCTTGCTTGCTGAAAATGAAGATGACTGGAAGCATTTACTGGTGAAGATCAAAAACTAGTCTTCAGTATGGATTGCACCTCAACATAAAGAAAAAAATTTCTCAAAACTGGACCAATAAGAGCATCATAATAAATGGAGAAAAGATTGAAGTGAGGGATTTCATTTTACTTGGATCTACTATCACCACCCATGGAAGCAGCAGTCAAGAAATCAGAGGTTGTATTACACCAGGCAAACCTGCTGCAAAAAGGCCTCTTTAGAGAGTTAAGAAGCAAAGATGTCTCTGTGAAGACTAAGGTGCGCCTAATGTAAGCCATGGTATTTTCAATTGCCTCATATGCATGTGAAAGCTAGGCAATGATAAGGAAGATTGAAGAAGAGTTGATTCCTTTGAATCATGGTGTTGGCAAAGATTACTGAAAATACCATGGATTGCCAGAAGAACGAAGAAATCTGTCCTGGAATAAGCACAGCCAAAATGCTTTGTGGAAGCAAGAATGGACAGACTTTCTCTTACTTAGTTTGGTCTTATAGTCTGAAGGAACCATTCCCTGGAGAAGAATATCATGCTTGGTAAAGCAGAGGGTCAGCAAGAAAGGGGAAGACCCTCAACAAGATGGACTGACACAGTGGCTGCAACAATGGACTCAAGTATAACAAGGATTGTGAGGATGGTGCATGACCCAGCATTGTTTCAGTCTGTTGGCACAAGGGGTTGATATCAGTCGGAGTCATCTCAATGGCTCCTAACAACAACAACATAATTATTGCCAAATTGTGATTTTCTATTTCTATTATTTCTTCTACATTTTATAGCTGGCATTTTACTATAAGGATTTTCTCTTCTTCCCATTTATCCATTCATTTATTTGTTAAAAGCTGCATAAACTGAAGGATATTTTATTCAGTGCTTTGTAATCTATTCCTACCACTATTATTTTGATGATAAAGTTGCCCCAGATTTGGCCAATAATTGGCCTTTCAAACTGGCTCTTACGTCCTTTTGACATGTCCCCATCATTCTTTGAGCACTCCTTATTTCCTAGCATCCAATGATCTTTCTAAGGGAGATAAACTTGTCTGTCAGTTTGTCATCCTGTGAGGCTTGTACATTGCTGTGAGGCTAGAGGCTGTGCCA
>NW_006921595.1:6334355-6383738 GCF_000298275.1 Orycteropus afer afer | reverse complement strand
GAGGCTATCGTTCAAACAGAAAAAGGGAACACTGCATGGTTTAAAATCAAGAAGGGAGTGCATCAAGGTTGTGTCCTTTCACCATACTTACTCAATCTGTATGCTGAGCAAATAATCCGAGAAGCTGGACTATATGAAGAAGAACGTGGCATCAGGATTGGAGGAAGAATCATTAACAACCTGCAATACGCTCACGACACAACTTTGCTTGCTGAAAGTGAGGATGACTTGAAGCCCTTACTGATGAAGATAGAAGAATACAGTCTGCAGAATGGATTATATCTCAATATAAGAAAAACAAAAATCCTCACAACTGGACCTATAAGCAGCATTACGATAAATGGAGAAAAGATTGAAATTGTCAAATATTTCACATTGCTTGATTCTACAATTGACGCTAATGGAAGCAGCAGTCAGGACATCAGACGATGTATGTTGTTGTTATGTGCCGTCGAGTCAGACCCAACTCATAGCGACCCTTCTTGGGTTTCCGAGGTAGTATCACTAAGGAAGTAGATTGCCCCATCTTTCTTCCGAGGAGTGGCTGGTGGGTTTGAACAGCCAGACTTCTGGTTAGCAGTCAAGTGCCTTAGGCACTATGTTACCAGAGATGATGTATTTTGTTGTTGTTGTTATGTGCCATCGAGTCAAATCCGACTCATATAGCACTGGGCAAATCAGCTGCAAAGTATCTCTTTCAAGTGCTGAAGAGCAAAGATGTCTCTTTGAGGACTAAGGTACGCCTGACACAAGCCATGATATTTTCAATCGCCTCATATGCATGTGAGAGCTGGATGATGAATAAGGAAGACCGAAGAAGAGTTGATGCTTTTGAGCTGTGGTGTTGGCAAAGAATGCTGAAAGTACCATGGACTGCTAAAAGAACTAACAGGTCTGTCCTGGAGGAAGTGCAGCCAGAATACTCCTTGGAGGCGAGAATGGCCAGACTTCGTCTCACATACTTTGGTCATGTTGTCAGAAGGGACCATTCCCTGGAGAAGGATGTCATGCTTGCTAAGGTGGAGGGTCGATGAAAGAGGGGAAGGCCCTCAGTGAGGTGGATTGACACAGTGGCAGTGGCGATGGGCTCAAGTGTAGTAAGAATCATGGAGCTGGCTCAGGACCGGGAGGTGTTTCATTCTGTTGTGTATGGGGTTGCTATGAGTCAGAGATGACTCGATGGCACCTAACAACAACAACAACAAATGATCTTTCAGATTCATCTTGTATTGTACTTTCTCTGTCCCAGCCCTGGAATCAGTCACTTCTAAGACCTCTTGTGTTAGTGGAAAATGGTATTTAGAAATCAAGATTCGGGTACTAGGTGTGCTTGTTGTAATTTGTCTCTTGCTGCTTCCAGGCTTTGTCAGTGGACAGAACTTTATTTATTACACTTCAACATAAACAAAACAAAAACCCTCACAACTGGACCAATAAATGATGTCATGACAAATAGAGAAAAGATTAATTAAGGTTTTCATTTCAATTGGGTCCATGCAAAGAGCAGTCAAGAAATCAAATGACATTGCATTGGGCCAATCTGCTGTGATGGACCTCTTTAAAGTGTTAAAAAGCCAAACTGTCACTTTGAGGGCTAAGGTGAGCCTGATCCAAGCCATGGTATTTTCAATCGCCTCATTTGCATCTGAAAACTGGACAATGAATAATGAAGACTGAAGAAGAATTAATGCTTTTAAATTATGGTGTTGGTGAAGAATATTGAATATACCATAAACTGCCAGAAGAACAGACAAATCTGTCTCAGAAGCCAGAATACTCCTTAGAAGCAAGGATGGTGAGACTTCATCTCACATACTTTGGACATGTTATCAAGAGGGACCAGTGCCTGCAAGACAGTATGCTCAGTAATGTAGATGGTCAGTGAAAAAGAGGAAGACCATCAGCAAGGCACAGTGGCTGCAACAATGGGCTTGGACATGGCAGTGATTGTGAGAATGGAACAGACTGGGGAGCATTTCATTGTCTTGTACATAGCGTCACTGAGTTGGAACTGACTCAATGGCATCAGACAACAACACACATACATAAAACCATCAGCTCACACCAATACCTCCAATTGCAGTACAGTACCATAGGGTTCATTCTCCTTCTCCCTTTACTATTTGTAATTCTCTTATCTGACAGTGAGAAACATGGCTATCATCTTCAGTAATTTACTTATTTGCTAAATCTCCTTGTATATAACAAATACTTCAAACTGCTGCACTATGGCCTTTTTTCTCTGTCTGCCCTCCTTGTTTGGGCCCATCTAATGATTTTAAAAAGTAAATTATTGAAGAGAAAAGAAAGGGAGGAAGGAAGGAAGGAAATTATTTGTAATCTTCCATGATCTGTGGATCATGGAAAGAAAAGATAAAAATAGGCATCTTTCTGGTAGAGAAGGTAGTTATTAGTCAGGTGGGGGTTAGGTTACACTGTACTAATAAACAACCCTAAAGTCTGAGCAGCTTAAAACAACAAACATTTCTTTCGTAGGCACATAAAATCTATTGTAGGTCTGAGTGGCTCTCCAAGGCGTCTGAATGTCTCTCCAAGGTAACTTTTCTCGTGTGGTGGCTCAACATTTTGAAATGCTTTGACCTCCTCCTCCCTCTGACCCTTTCAACAAGAGGGTTCAGGGATCACTGAGGCAGGGGAAGAAAACAAGTTGACTAGCTTTTAATTACTTCCTCCTGGAAAGGACATAGATCAGTTCTGCTCAATGTTTCTTGGTTAGAGAAAGTCACATGACTGCTCATAACTTCAAAGGGGCAGGGAAAACTAATCCTCCCACGTGCCCTGAGAGGAGAAGGGAAATTCTGTTAAGCACAGGGGTAATTACCACACAAGCATTTTTTGTCCCAAATGCTAGGAAAAGCTATCAAAATTCAGACTATTTAGACCCACCTATTTATTTATTTATTTATTTATTTTAAAGGATCCCTTGTGGTAAAGTAGTTAAGGACTTGCCTGCTAACTGAAAGTTTGGGGGTTTGAACTCACCACTGCCTCCACTGAATAAAGACCTGGTGATCTGTTTCCGTAATGAGTACAGCTTGTTGTTGTTGTTGTTGTTGTTATGTGCCGTTGAGTTGGTCTCAACTCATAGCGACCCCTCCTTGGGTTTCCCAGGCAGCTCTGGGAAAGACACTTGACTAAGGCTAAGCAGAAGGCTGTTGGTTCAAACCTACCAGCCACTCCTCGGAAGGAAGATGGGGCAATCTACTTCCGTAGTGATACTGCCTCGGAAACCCAAGGATGGTCGCTATTAGTTGGGTCCGACTCGAGGGCACATAACAACAACAACAACATCACTACGGAAGTAGATTGCCCAACCTTCCTTCTGAGGAGTGGCTAGTGGGTTTGAGCCGCCAGCCTTCTGGTTAGCAGTCAAGTGCCTTAGCCACTATGCTACCTACTTGAGGTAAATGTTTAACTCATATGCCTGCACATTGTTTGGCTGGAAACCACAGGTGTGGGTTCAATTCCAGACCTGAAGGGCAGCTAGGGGCCATAGTCTCAGTGGTTCCACCAGGCTCTATTGGACCAGCAAACCTGGTCCTCACCTTTTTTTTTTCTATTCTATCCTATAAGGTCACTATAAGTCTGAATTGACTTGACAGTAACTGGTTTTTCTTTTTTTGGAAAGATTTATTATCTCTCTGTAGCCAGAAATATTTTTTAAATCCAGGATAATTAAGATAGGTTACATTATAGAGATTAAGAAAATCATTTAAAAATGCTTTTCTTCTGAATTTATGTGGGACTTAAATCCAAAGCCCTGGGGTGCAATTGTTAAGCATTTGGCTGCTAACTCAAAAGATCAGTGGTTCAAACCTACCAGCCACTCCACAGGACAAAGTTGTGGCAGCCTGCTTCCATTTAGATTTACAGCCTTGGAAACTCCATGAGGCAGTTCTACCCTGTGCTTTAGGGTCACTTATGAGTCAGAAGCAACTTGACAGCAATAGGTTTGGTTTTGTTGGTTTTAAATCTGAATTTAGAAATGGTTCACTTTTTCTATTCTGAAAAACTTGTTAGTAGCTATTTAAGTCCATGGTTTTCAAACCTTTCCTTACATTGGATTCACCTGGGGAGATTTATAATAACTGCTTGAGCCCCATTCCTAGAGATTCAGATTGAATCAGCCTGAGGTAGGGCTTAAATATCAGTCATTAAAAAAAAAAAAAGTTCAAACCAATTGCCATCCAGTTGATACCAACTCACAGCAATGCTATATGTTACAAAATAAAACTGCTCCACTGGATTTTCTTGGCTTCTTTGAAGAAGCAGATTGCCAGGCCTTTCTTCTGTGGTGCCACTTGGTAGGTTCAAACCACCAACCTTTAGGTTAATAGTTAAGTAGGAACTGTTTGTGCCACCCAGGGACCTTAAAAAACAGACATACAAACAAACAACTCTCCAGCTGAATCTAATGTGAAGACAGGATTAGAATCCCTGCTTGGAGTCCTGACATCATGATACTGTCACTTGCCTTTCAGCCTGCATGCCACCTCCTCAGGGAAACTCCTCAACTCCTAAGTCTAGGTTATATGTTTCCATGTCCCTTTGTGCCTAGTTATTTTCAGGGTTAAACTAAGATACTGTGTGACATTGCTTTATAAACTGGAAAGCCCTATTCAAATATTGCCTACTGTTAGTTGATAAAGGGGTTCCTGGGTGGCAAAAATGATTTGTACTTGGCAGCTTGTCTCGAAGTTGATGCTTCAAACCCACTCAGAGATGCTTCAGGAGAAAGACTTGGTGATCTGCTTTCGTAAGACTACAGCCAAGAAAATCCTATGGGGCAGTTCTATTCTGTAAGACATGGGTTCACTGTGAGTTAGAATCAACTTGGTGGCAACGGCTTTTCTTTTTTTCAATTAATTGACAAAGAGTACTGTCTACACAAATGTCTAAAGTTTCTCAATTTCGTGTTTCCTCAGCTTAGAGAACTCTTTCCTCACATTTCTGTCTATCCAGTTATTGTGCTCAGTAATTATTAGACCCCTTCTCTTCTCTCTTGAATTGTTATTTCTGAAAAAGCCAGGGCAATGGAACTCAACCAGTGATAAGGGGAAGATGCAATGTGGATTACAGTATTTTCTGTTCTGCTGCAAGTGGAGAAGAACCTAATAGGAAGATTAGTGCCCCCAAGCATTTGCTCGATAATTTCAAATGTGCCATTTACTGTTAATTATTCATTATAATACTTCAAAGCATATTTTGTAAAATTAATAAGGCCTGAGTAATTTGAAACCTCTCTAGTTCAGTCTGCCAATCCATCTTTGCTGAGAAATGCAGTAAGTGGGATTCTGAGAGAATGATTTGATCTATGGGCCAGGGACAGAAGGATTACTGAGGATTTTTATATGGTTTTAGGGTGCCTTTCTATTTCAAGAATGAAAATAGAGATTTCATTTCACAGAAACAAATAGAGTTACGCCAGAGAATTACTTACTATTTAGTGAAAAGGTGAACTTCTACTCCAAATCACATTCTTTATACTTATGAATGTTAAATATAGAATGAAAAGAATTTAGGAAGCAAAAATAATGTTTATGTTTGAACTTTTAAAAACTGATGCAGACATGTAAATGAAAATATTTCAGCTGTTGGAAGGCCAATGTTAATTTGTTCATGATAACATTTGCTTCTGGGTTTCCTGTTGAGATTAAAGCCTCATACCAGCATTGACTAGTGTGTGTGTCATGGAAGACTGATTCTGCACGATTCTCTGTGACGAAAGATTTCAAGATTAAACCACTTTGGTAAGCCATGCATGCTCTCATGCCCCTCTTGACGATTCACAATGCAGGTCTGCCTATTAAAACTGTGCATTCCAATAGGAAAAAGCCTGTTTACATTTGGTTAACTCTCTGATTCCCAAATCTTTTTGACTGGGCCTATTCTGCACATGCCATATAATGGAATCACAATATGTGGCCTTTGTGTCAAGCTTCTTTTACTTAGCATAACGTTTTCAAGGTTCATCCCATGTTGTAGCATGTATCAACACTTCATTCCTTTAGCCATAAACTTTTGAAGATCAAGAAAGCAAAAAAGTGAATGAAGGAAAGGACTAATGAGTTGTTATGCAGGGAGGTACTTTTAAAAAATTCTTTTTACACCTATCAGAAGTGGAAAACCTAGTGTCCTCTGAGATACTCACTGGGAAAGTCTTAAATATATTCATGTCCCCAGGCTCACCTACACAGTATTCTTTTTGGAATCGAGTTGCTATTCAAATTATGTAAATTATAACATAAAGCAAAATATGATTTAAAACTAGCTATAAAGTTTTTTTTATAACAGCTTTATTGAGATATAATTCACATTAATGTACCATATAATTCACCTATTGGAAGTATACAGTTCAATGGTTTTTAATATATCCATAGAGTTGTACAACCAGCATCCCAATCAATTCCAGAACATTTTCATCACCCCAAAAATATTGTTCTAATTTTACTCCACTGAGTAGTGACTGGAGTCTTTCAAAGCTTGCGAGTGGCCATCTAAATGGCAACTATTGGTATCTCCTTGAATGGAGCAAAGAAGAGTGAAGAAAGTCAAAGATGTGTGGAAACAGTCCAAAGGACTAATGAAACATGAGAATCTCAACTTACATGACCCTGAGACCAGAAGAACTAGATGTCGCCCAGCTACCAATGCCAATCACTCCAAAATTGGAGATCCTATATAGAGTGGGAGAAGAATGTGAAACAAAACTCAAAATCATAAAACAAAACAAAACAAAACAAAACAAAAAAAACAGGCTTACTGGTCTGATAGAGACTGGTGGACCTCTCAAGATTATGGATGACCCTGAGTCACCCTTTGGGCCCACAATTGATCTCACTCCCCTAACTTCACTCTCAGCCAAACAATAGACAGGCCTATGAGCTGAACAGCTGTACCAGGAGATGCACTCCTTAAAACAAGCAGCTATGCGAGATCATAAGGACAGCATTTGCTCAGGGAGGAATGTAGGGAGACATGAATGCATAGGCAAGAAGGACACAGGGAAAGGGTAACCACAGGTAGGAAGTGGGAGGTGAGATGTTACACTGTGGGGAATGTAAAAAAAGAAAAAAAAAAAAGAAAAATAAAAGAAAGAAACCCCCATATCCTTTAACAGTCACCCTCCATTTTCCCAAGCCCCCTTTCCTCCTGCCAAGGCTTAGACAACCACTAAGGTACATTCTGTCTCTTTAGATTTGCCTATTCTAGACACTGCATAAAGATGGAATTATGTAATATGTGGTCTTCTGTGACTCACTTCTTCCACTTAATCCAATGTTTTCGAAGCTCAAACATTAGTACGAGCCATATTACAGCATGTACCAGAATTTTATTCTTTAATTATAAAGTTTGGAAGGTCAACAGAATATCAGGAAACTAAGATAGTGAATAAAGGGAAGGACTGGTAAGTTGTATTGCAAGAGAATTACATGTTTTCTGCTTGTGGGTGCCGTGATGAAGAAACATCCTGATCTCTCTAGGGTAAGGAAGCTTCTGTTAGGATAGAAAATGCCACATCAGGGGAAAGAGTATGACTTCCCTCCTTCTTCCTTATCTTCTTGGGCTCCAATTTTTTTTTGTCAACCTGCATAACCATACTACGTCACAACCCTTTGATCTTATTCATATTTCACCACTTTTACATCCACTCAATCTACTCAAAAACTTTCTCATCACCCCAAAGAGAAACTCAGTACCCATTAAACATTAACTCCCTATTTTCCCCTCCCTCTAGTCCCTGGGAACCACTAATCTACTTTCTGTCTCTATGCATTTTCCTATTTCATGTAAGTGTTACTGTTGTTAGCTTCTATTGGATAGGTTTCCACTCATAGTGACTCCATGTGACAGAGTGGAACTGCCCCATAAGTTTTTCTAGGCTATAATCTATAAGGTGGCTATGAGTAGGAAATGATTGAATGACACTGGGTTAGGTTTTTGGTTTTAATCTTTATGGGAGCAGATTGCCAGTCTTCCTCCAGCAGAGCCACAGGTTGGTTTTGAACCACCAACTTTTAGATTAGCAGCTAAGTGCTTACCTGTTTTTTTTTTTTAAACTTTTTTATTTTGAGATGATTGTGGATTCATATGCCGTTCTAAGAAATAATAGAGATGTATCCCATAGATCCTTCAGCCAGTCTCCTCCAATGGTAGTATCCTGCATAACCATACTACGTCACAACCCTTTGATCTTATTCATATTTCACCACTTTTACATCCACTCACTCCACTATATGTGTGTATTTGGTTCTACTTGATTTTGTCACATGTGTGGCTTTGTGTATTCACCACCATAGTCAAACTGCAGAATATTTCTGTCACCTCAAATATCCCTTTTATAACCACTCCTACTCACTTCATCCCTTCTTGGTCCCTAATCTCTAGCAACCACGAATTTGTTCCCCATTTCTACAATTTTATCATTTCAAGAATGTTATAAAAATGGAATCATGCCTACATAACCTTTCCTGATGAATTGTTTTTCATTCAGTATAATTCCTTGGAGATTCATCCAAGTTGTTGCATGTATCATTAGTTTCAGTGCTGAGTAGTATGTATGGATGGACCACAGTTTGTTTAACCATTCCCTATTGAAGGACATCTGATTGTTTTGGGTTATTATAATAAAGCTGCTATGAACGTTCATGCTAAGTGCTTAGCTGTTGCTCCACTAGGGTTCCTTTCATATAAATATAATAATATTTGTCCTTTTGTGTCTGGCTTATTTCACTCAGCATAATATTTTCAAGGTTCATCCATGTTATAGCATATATCCGAACTTCATTCATCTATGGCTGAATAATCACTCCAAACCTTTTTATACATACTGAATTCTTGAATTCCTTGAGCTTTATATTCATTTACCTCCTGTCTGCAAAATCTAGTTCCTGAAAACTGTCTGTGGATCAATACTGGTGCTGTTTTTGATATGTGGGACACAGGACTTGTACCTAGTGTTGCATTACCCAATGAACAAGGTAAGCACAGGCTTACTTACTAATCTGTAGTGAATAATTTCACTTTTTTTTTTTTTTAAACCAGGTCAGTGATTCTACTTCTAGCTATAGCTGACATCTGTCTCTTTCCCAACCTCCAAGCACCTTCCAACAGAAGCAAACCCCTCGTTTCAAATTTACAGTTTCTGACAGGGATGGAGTACCCAGTAAGCAAGGTAAGCATGGGCTCACTTGTGCTTACTTGCTAATCTGTAGTGAATAGTTTCACGTTTTTCACCACAAAGTAAGTCAGTTGCTTGTTGGGTAATCCACCCCTGCTTGCACCTGTTTCTCAAAATTGGCATCTGACGTCAGAAAAGCCATGTTTATTTCCTGCTATTTCACAGACTTTTCGGAAGGAAGGTTGGGCAATCCTACTTCCGTAGTGATACTGCCTCGGAAACCCAAGGAGGGGTCGCTATGAGTCGGGGCTGACTCGACGGCACATAACAACAACAACAACAATTTCACAGACTTTAGAAGGGAATTTCCAGGGAGATTGCTCGGAGTTTCAGTTAAACATTTTAAAATACAGGAAGAATCAGGAGAAGAAATGCTACTTCTTTCCTGAGTCACCCACTCAGTATGCTGCTGTTGTTAGTTGTCATTGAGTTGTCTCCTACTCATGGTGATCTCATGCATAACAGAATGAAATATTGCCTCATGCCATCCTCTGAATATTGGTATATGTGAGTCCATTGTTGCAGCATTCTGTCGGTCCATCTCATTGAGGGTTTCCTTCATTTTTGTTGGCCCTGTATTTTACCAAACAGGGTAATAGGCCTGGTGATCTATTTTTGAAAATTAGCCATTGAAAATTCTATGGTAAAATATTAGTTATAGCTTATTAACTGAAATTGATTGCATTAATTCAACAAACACAGTTTGGTATCTACTGAGTGCCAGGCACTGTGTAAAGTGCTAGGAATAAAAAGACTCATAAGACATAGTTTGCACTGGACATTACCAAAACTGAAAACTTTTGTGTTTCAAAGAACACCATCAAGAAAGTGTTTCTTGCAGAATGGGCAAGTTATTTTTGCAAATAATATATCTGATAAGGAATTAGTATCTATAATATATAAAGAAATCTTATAACTCAATAATAAAAAGACAACCCACTGAAAAATGGGCATAGGATTTGAATAGACATTTCTCCAAAGAAGGTATACAAACGACTGATAAATACAAGGAAAGATGCTCTGCTCTATTAGTCGCTAGAGAAATGCAAATGAAAACTACAATGTGCCTTTCAGCCATTTGAAGAATTTCAATTGTATTTATTCTGAGGGCAAGGGGAAGCCCTCAAAGGATTTTAAGCAGGGAAAATATATGATCCCACAATCAGATTATTCTTGTTGTTAGGTTCCCACTCACAGCAACCCTATGTACAACAGAATGAAATGCTGCCTGATCCTGTGCCATTCTCACAATGATTGCTATCTTTGAGCCCACTGTCACAGCCACTGTGTCAATCCATCTCATTGAGGGTCTTCCTCTTGTTTGTTGATCCTCTACTTTACCAAGCATGATGATGTCCTTCTCCAGGGACTGATCTTTCCCAATTATGATAATCAGGTGATTTTAATTAAATAAATGCTTCTAAAGGTAACGGGGAGTCATTGAAGAGTTTTGAGTGAAGAAGTAACAAGAAAAATAGTGTTCCAAACTTTTTTTTTTTAACTTTATATTGTGATTTGGATGAAAATTTACAGAGCAAGTCAGTTTTACATTCAACAATTCATGCACATTTTGTTTCAAGTTATTGATTGCAATCCCCTCAATGGAACATCACTCATCCCACTTCCACCCTGTTTTCATTCCTCCTTCTTTCCTAACATTTCCTGCCTTCTGAACTTTGTCCTTGGGCAAATGCTGCCCTTCAGATCTCAAATAGCTGATTGTTCTAAGAAGTTTGTACCTAAGTCACTTGACTGCTAACCAGAAGGCTGGCGGTTCAAACCCACAAGCCACTCCTTGGAAGAAAGGTTAGGCAATCTACTTCTGTAGTGATAGCACCTTGGAAACCCACAGAGGGGTCACTAAGAGTCGGGGCTGACTCAATGGCACATAGCAACAGCAACAGTGTTCACCTTGTAGACCTGTCTATTGATTGGCTGATAATTGAGGCACAAGAGTTTGTTCAGTTCCAGGTCTGAGTAAACTAAGGGTTATAGTCCTGGAGATTACACTTGTCTCTATCTAACCAGTAGGTCTGGTCTTTTTTTCATCATTTTGAATTTTGTTCCTCATTTTTCTCCCATTCTATCCAAGACCTTCCAGTGTGGTACCTTTCAGAGCAGTTGGTGGTGGTCTTAGGGTCATGGAGTGTGAGGTTCACAAGATTCATTAGTCCTTTCCATGTGTCTTTGCTTTTCTTCGTTCTTCTTCCAGACATGGAGAAACTGGTATGACCACTCATAAACTTTTAAGACTCTAATCACTACTCACCAAAGTAGGATGTAGAACATTTTCTTTGTGAAGTATGCTGTGCCAATTGACCTTGATGTCCTGAGAGACTATTGTCCTGAGCCCACAGGCCCAGTGATTCATTCCCTCCAGGTTTTTGGTTAGGGCTAAGAAGTCAAACTTCATTTTTATCCTTTTATTGAATGCCTAAAACTAGAGTTGTTATCAAAATTGTTTATAAACCCTCATATATAACTTTTTGTTGGGTTAATAAGCAAAACTATAGTGTGGTACCACTTCACACCCACTAGGATGACTCTAATAAAAAAGACAAGTGTTGGAAAGGGTGAAGAGAAATTGGAACCCTCATATGCTACTGATGGGAAGGAAGATGGGGCAACCTATTCCGTAGTGATATTGCCTCAGAAACCCAAGGATGGGTCTCTATGAGTCTGTTCCAACTTGATGGCATATAACAACAACAACAACTTTTGAAAGCGTTTTGGCAGTTCTCAGATGTTTAAGCATACCCAACAATTCCACTTAAAAGTACATACAGAAGAGAAATAAAAACATATGTTAACAAAAACTTATACACAAATGTTCATAGCAGGACTATTCATAATAGCCAAAAAGTGGAAACAACTCAAGTGTCCATCAGCAGATGAATAGAACCAGTGGTAGGGTGGTGATTCTCAATGTCCTACCCAGCACCAGCATTAGCCTGACCTGAGAACTTGTTAGAAATTCAAATTCTCAGGCTTTGTCGAATATGTACTGAATAATAATAATAATAAAAAGAATCGGGGGCAGTAATCTGCATTTTAACAAGTCTACTAGTTAATTCTGAAGAACATTCAAATTAGAGAGTCACTAGATTAGAGAATGTGGGATGACTGAGGGAAAGAATTTAGGATGCTGTTTCAGTAATGCAGGTCAGAAATGATGGTGGCATCAATGACTTACGTAAGGTAAGAAAGGGGGGATAAAGAGATGGATAGGGAATAATTGTATGGGGGGGGTAGCAAGTGCAATCACACCCACCCACTTCAAGCAATCATGCTCTTAAAATTATTTTTATTGGTGTTATTTAGAAACACTCCTAAAGGGGTCCTAATATACTTATACCAAAAGAAGGAGTTAGGAGGTAATGGCTAAAATTGATGCAAAAAGAAATAGAAGTATATTTAAATATATTATGGCATTAAGTTACATAAGAACTAAAGTGATAGTCATCAATGTTTTAAAGGAGGGGAGAAGGATAATGAAAATAAATTAAGTCTTTACCCTTTATGGCAATAAGTCAATTGATAATCTTTTAAATATATACATATTTTTAAAAAGTATATTTTCTCTGATGAGGTGGTGAAAGTGGGGTTTTAATTATATGCTCTCTGTACTTTTTGAAAATCAAGTGTAAAAATAAAGCTTTTTTTTTTTTTTTTTAAATCCAACAACCTTCTAGTGAGGCAGATTATACTGTGTCAGTTTAATGAAACTCATCCTTTTTAAGGCATTGTCTACAGTTCATGAGTAAATCTGAAGGATCAAGAGTTTTAGGAAGTAATGACAGTTAATTAAATTTAATATGATGAAAAAAATAATCAAATAGTAACACAGATATTGTGGATGTTTACAAAGCCTCAATAGCTGATATAGTTTAAGTGTGTTTTAATACCTCAAGATTCTTGATTTTCTAGTTATTTTCTTGCCTCACTTTGAGTTGCTTTTGCCCTATTTCCTAAATGTAAAACATGTCTGTCCATAGATTTATTTCACTTGATCCACTTAAGTCGATAACATCTATTGGTTCCTTCAATGTACTAAATTCTATGTGTTCTTATGCTTCACAATGATGTCCAGGCACCCCAGGACACTAGATGACCTCTACTTATTCTGGTAGGTAGCTTTCCTGTCTCTGGTCTAAATTCTCCACCAGGAAGTCTACAGTTTCCTCACACATTCCAATCAGTCTTCCATCCCCATCATGCCTCTAAAACACATGCCTTTAAGGCTACCCAAGACATTTGTGCTTCCCGACTTGGCTAGTAAAGTGTATTTCTTCACCTGGCTTCTAGGACACAACTCTCTTGGTTCTCAGACTTTCCTGATGGTGTTTTTTCAATCTCCTTTACTGGTTCTTCTTAATGGTCTGTAAACACTGGATTGCTCCAGGGATATATTCTCAGATGTCCTTTAGTTTCTAGCTACACTTACCTACTCAGTCTCTAAACCAGCTTATTTGAGTCTTATGGCTTTAAACACCATCTATCTAAACAGCAACTGGTAGTAGTAGGTAGTATATGCTGATAACATCCAACTTTCTAGCCTATCCCTCTAAGAACTCCTGGCTTGTACTTGTAGCTGACTATCCAGTGTCTTCACTTGGATGATAAATAATCACCACCATCACCAGTTGCTACTGAATTGGTTCTGACTCATGGTGACCTCATGTGTGTCAGAATAGAACTGTGCTCTATAGAGGTTTCAGTGGCTTACTTTTTTGGCACTAGTCACCAAGTCATTCTTCTGAGAAGCCTCTAGACAGACTCTAATCTCCAACTTTTCAGTAAGCACCCGAATGTGTTAACTGTTGCATTACCCAAAGTACCCTCCAGCCAACCCTTACTGTTTTGCAGACGTTCCCATCTCAGTAAAGGAAAACTCCCTTTTTCAGATGCCTACACCAAAGTGCATGGTCTCATCCTTTGTTCTCTTCCTTTCACACCCCAATTGTGGTCCATCAACAATATTGCAGCTTTCCCATCAAAGTATATTTAGAAGACAACCACTTTTCAACATTTCCATTACCACAACCCTGGGCCAAGTCACCATCATTTTGCCCTGGATTATTTCAATAAATGGTTTCCCTGTGTCCACTTCTGTCCCCCTACAATTAGTTTTCCACATAGCAGCTAAAGTAAGTCTCTTAAAACATATATCAGATCATGACACTCCATTGCTAAAACCCTCCAAAGGCTCCAATCTCAGAGAAAAAAACAATGTCCTTGTATTTCTCCCAAAGCCTGACCTTATCTAGAAAATGATGCCATGGTTCTCTTTCTGTTATCAGTTTTGGTTTCACTCTGTTCTGGATGAATCTTTTCCTATCTTGAAAATATAAGCTGCTGAGCATAGAGAAAATTCAAGGCAAGCACTCCTATCTGTGAAGAGCAAATCAGAGTACTATCTGTGAAAAGCAAAAAAACATCTGAGCTAAATTTTCAGCCAAACAATAGACTGGTGTAGAAGGTGAACAATAATATTAGGGAGGTATTCACTCCTTAGAACAAGCAACCAATCAAGATCAAAAGGGCAGCATTTGCCCAAGGATAAATTTCAGAAGGCAGGAAGGCTTAGGAAAGAAGGAGAAATGGAAAAGAGAAACAGAGAGAGGAAGTGGGAGCCACAGGGGTTAGTTCAGCGCAGCTTTGACTGCACATGCCCATAGAACTTCTGAGAAATGGAGCTGTATTAAGTCTGCTGTCAAATATAGTAGCCATCTACCACATTTGACAACCCAGATCTAGAACCCCCATTTCTTTCAGTGATGGAAAACATAATTAATGCAAGGCTAACTCAATCAAATCAAGGATTTCTTAGTTAATTCAGGGGTTTTTCTTCTTCTCCTTGTTCTCTGGATTGCTTCTAAGTTTTACAAGGCTCCTTCCAGATCTCTGGTCTTCATCTCTTCAAATGCTATCTGATGTCTAAGTTCTTAATTTAGGTTTGGTTTGGTCTCTGGTCTGATATCTATCTATTGGTTTGCTGGCCTTCCCATAGTATTATTTGTGAACTTTGTGGTGGTAGGGAGGGTGTGCTGGGTGAATATGCATTTGCTATAATATTTGAGGAAACAAAATTCTGCTATAGAAAACAGAAATGAGATGATGTCATTCATAAGCTGTGTTAAATATAGATAAGTAAGTTAGTACTTGTGAGACATGTTAAACACAGATAAAGTAAGGAGATGCATACAGAACCAGATAGGAAGAAATAGAAGAACTAAGAGACACTTAAGTTTCACAAAACACTAAATATGGGACACCATTATTGTTCATTGCTGTCCATTTAGTTGAAACTCACAGTGACACTATGTGCGCAGAGTAAAACTGTTCCATAGAGTTTTCAAGGCTGTGACTTTTGGGAAACAGATTACCAGGTATGTCTTCTGAGGCATCTCTAGGTGGGTTTCAATTGCCAACCTTTCAGCTGGTAGTTGAACGCTTAATCATTTGCACTTCTCATGGACTCTTTGTGGAGCACTTCCATTGCCATTGATTTTCGATTCCCACTCATACTGACTCTATAGGACACAGTAAGATTGTCCCGTAGGGTTTCCAAGGCTTTATGACAATCACTTGTCTGTCAGTTTGTCGTACTGAGGTGGTTTGCCTGTTGCTGTGAGGGTGGAGGCTATGCCACCAGTATTTCAAATGCCAGCAGGGTTACCCATGGTGGACAGCTTTCAGTGGAGCTTCTGGACTAAGACAGACTTGGAAGAAGGAAGGGGCCATCCACTTCTCAAAGAATTGGCCAGTGAAAACCTTATGAATAGCAGTGAAACATCTGATATAGTACTGGAAAACTTTATGAATAGCCCTGAAACATTGTGCGATATAGTACTGAAAGATGAACCCCTCAGGTCAGAAGACATTCAAAATACAACTGGGGAAGAGCTGCCTCATCAGAGTTGTTGTTGTTGTTATGTGCTGTGGATTTGGACCTGACTCATAGCGACCCCTCCTTGGGTTTCCAAGGCGGTATCACTATGGAAGTAGATTGCCCAACCTTCCTTCCGAGGAGTGGCTGATGGGTTTAAACCACTAACCTTAATGATGTGGATGGAGTAAAGCTTTCAGGACCTCCATTGGCTGATATGGCATGACTCAAAATGAGAAGAAACAGCTGCAAACATCCATTAATAATCAGAACATGGAATGTATGAAGTATGAATATAGGAAAGCTGGAAGTTGTAAAAAATGAAACGGAATGCATAAAGATCGATATCCTAGGCATTAGTGATCTGAAATGGACTGTTTTTGGCCATTTTGAATCAGACTATGCCAGGAATGACAAATTTAGGAGGAATGGCATGGCTTTCATCGTCACAAAGAATATTTCAACATCTATCCTGAAGCATAATGCTGTCAGTAATAGGATAATTACATACACCTACATACCATTACATACACCTACATGGAAGACCTGTTAATACAAACTTATGTACCAACCACTAAAGCCAAAGATGAGGAAATTGAAGAATTTTACCAACTTCTGTAGTCTGAAATTTACCAAACATGCAACCAAGATGTGTTGATTATCACTGGTGATTAGAATGCAAAAGTTGGAAACAAAGAAGAACCACCAGTAGTTGGAAAATATGGCCTTAGTGATAGAAATAACCCTGAAGATGGCATGATAGAATTTTTCAAGACCAATGACTTATTCATTGCAAATACCTTTGTTTATCAACATAAATGGCAATTATGCATGTGGACTTTGCCAGATGGAACACACAGGAATCAGATTGACTACATCTGTGGAAAGAGGCAATGGAGAAGCTCAATATCTTCAGCCAGGAGCTGACTATGGAGCAGACCATCAACTGCTCATATGCAAATTCAAGTTGACCCTGAAGACAATCAAAAGAAGTCCACTAGAGACAAAATATGTCCTTGATTATATCCCTCCTGAATTTAGAAACTATCTAAAGAATAGATTTGATGTATTGAACACCAATGGCAGAAAACCAGAGGAACTGTGAGATGACATCAAGAACATCATCCATGAAGAAAGAAAAAGGTTAGTAAAAAGACGGGATAGGAAGGAAAGACCAAAATGGATGTCAGAAGAGACTCTGACACTTGCTTTTGAATGGAGAGTAGCTAAAACAAATGGAAGAAATGACAAGATAAAAGAGCTGAACAGAAAATTTTTGAAATCTTGAGATTTGAATTCCTGAGGAGCTTGAGAAGATAGATAATGTCAATCATTGTAATGAAATATGCAAAGACCTAGAAATGCGCAAAGAGTTAGAAAACTAAAAAGGAAGAACACACTCGGATTTTCTCAAACTGAAAGAGCTGAAGAAAAAATTCAAGCCTCAAGTTGCAATATTGAAAGATTCTATGGGCAAAATATTGACTGATGCTGGAAGCATCAAAAGAAGCTGGAAGGAATACACAGAGTCACTGTACCAAAAAGAATTGGTCAATGGTTATCCATTTCAGGAAGTGATATATGATCAAGAATGAATGGTATTGAAGGAAGAAGTCAAAGCTGCACTGAAGGAATTGGTGAAGAACAAGGATCCAGGAATTGATGGAATACCCATTGAGATGTGTCAACAAAGAGATGCTGTGCTCGAGGCAATCACTAATCTATGCCAAGAAATTTGGAAGACAGCTACCTTGTCAACTGACTGGAAGAGATCCACATTTGTACCCATTCCAAAGAAAGGTGATCCCACAGAATGTGAAAATTGTTGAACAATATCATTAATATCATATGCAAATGAAATCTTACTGAAGATAATTAAAAAACGGTTGCAGCAGTATATTGAGAGAGAACTTCCAGAAATGCAAGCTGGATTCAGAAAAGGACATGGAACAAGGGATATCATTGCTGATGTCAGATGGATCTTGGCTAAAAGCAAAGAATACCAGAAAGATGTTTACTTGTGTTTTATGGACTATGCAAAAGCGTTTGATTGTGTGGATCATAAAAAATTATCAATAACACTGAAAAGAATGGGAATCCCAGAACACTTAATTGTGCTCATGAGGAACTTGTATGTAGGCTGTCATTTAAACAGAACAAGGAGATACTACATGGTTTAAAATCAGGAAGGGAATGTGTCAGGATTGTAGTCTTTCACCATATTTATTCAATCTTTATGCTGAGCAAATAATCCGAGAAGTTGGACTATATGAAGAAGAGCATGGCATCAGGATTGGAGGAAGAATAATTAACAACCTGTGATACACAGATGACACAACTTTGCTTGCTGAAAGTGAGGATGACTTGAAGCACTTACTGATGAAGATTAAAGACTACAGTCTTCAGTGTGGATTACATTCCAACATAAAAAAAAAAATGAAAATCTTCACAACTGGACCAATAAGCTAGTATCACAATAAGTGGAGAAAAGATTGAATTTGTCAAAGATTCATATTACTTAGTTCCACAATCAACACCAATGGAAACAGCAGTCAAGACATCTGTTAATGTATTGCATGGGGGCAAATCTGCTGCAAAAGACCTGTTTAAAGTGTTGAAGAGCAAAGATGGCTTTGAAGATTAAGGTGTGCCTAACCCAAGCCATGTATTTTCAAGCACCTCATATGCATGTGAGAGCTGTACAATGAACAAGGAAGACCAAAGAAGAGTTGATGCTTTTGGGTTGTGGTGTTGGCGAAGAATACTGAAAAGGACCATGGACTGCCAGAGGGCCTAAAAAATTCTGTCCTGGAAGAAATGCAGCCAGAATGCTCCTTGGAAATAAGAATGGCTAGACTTCATCTCACCTACTTTGGTCATATTGTCAGAAGGCACCATTCCCTGGAGAAGGATATCATGGTCAGTAAAGTGGAGGATCTGGGAAAAGGGGGAAGGTCCTTATTGAGATGGATTGACACAGTGGCTGCAATGATGGGCTCAGATATAGCAAACATTGTGAAGCTGGTGCAGGACCAGGCAGGGCTTCGTACATGGGGTAGCTACGAGTTGGAGCCAACTCGATGGCACCTAAAAAGAACGACAGGCATTGTGGGTCTGTTAATCCTCTTTGCTCAATCCTCAATGTTATGGAAAGAATAGTGTCCATCTGAAATACGCATTGTAAATCCTAACCTTGATGCTTGTGGTTATGATCCTATTTGAGAATGGGTTGTCTTTCTTATGTTAATGAGACAGGATTAGTGTAGGGTATATTTTGAGTCTACCTCTTTTGAGAAATAAAAAGGATTAAACACAAGGCAGCAAATAGAGATGGGGGAAGAGAGATGCCAAGCCACAGGAAAATTGCCCAGGAGCAGAAGCTCAAAGAGAGTAGGACATTCCTCCAGAGCAGAGAGAAAGAGAAAAATCCTTTCCCTATGGGACATGCCAAAAGAAAAGAAAAAGAAAAACCTACTTTCATCTAGTGGATTCTGCCTCATAGCAGCCCTGAGGCTATAAATCTTTACGGAAGTAGATTGCCTCATCTTCCTACCATAGAATAGCTGGTGGGTTTGAACTGGTGACCTTCTGGTTAGCAGCCAAATGCCTTACCCACTACACCACCAGAGCTCCTCATGAAGTATGCCATCACAACTGAATTCAGACTTCTAGCCTCCTATACTGTGAGAAGGAGCCCTAATGGTACAGTGGTTTAGTGCTCAGCTGCTAACCGAAAGGTTGGTGATTTGAACCCCCAGACTGCTCTGTAGGAGAAAGATGTAGCAATCTGTCTCCATAAAGATTATAGTCTTGAAAACTCTATGGGGTGGGTAGTTCTACTCTGTCCTATATGATTGCTATCATAGTTACCTAGCGCTACTATAACAGAAGTAGCACAAGTGAATGGTTGTAACAAATAAAAATTTATTCTCTTACTGTCAAGTGGGCTAGAAGTCCAAATTCAGGGCACCAGCTCTAAGGGGAAGGCTTTCTCTCTATGGGGGAAGTTTTTTGTCTCCTTTCAACATCTGTGGGCCTGGTGTTCTTTGGAGGTCTCCATGTGTCTTGGCATCAATCTTCCCCCTGGTTTTAGGAGGTCCTGTGTAAGGAGCCCAATTCTAAAAGACTCATTTCTCTCCTGGCTCTTCTTTCTAGGTGGTGCTGAGGTCCTTTTGATCTCTGCTAGTTTGTTTAATCTCTTTTACATCTCAAAAGAGATTGACTCCAGATACAACCTGATCCTTGATTGTATCCTGCCTCGTTAATGTAAGCACCTCTAATTCTGCCTTACTAACATCATAGCTGTTAGGATTTACAACACGTAGGATAATTAGATCACAAAAGGGAGAATAATTACGTAATACTGAGAATCGTGGCCTAGCCAAGTTGACACATATTTTTTGGGGACACAGTTCAATCCGTAACAGTTGCTGTGAATTGGAATCACCTTGATGGCAATGGGTTTAAACTGTGAGAAAATAAATTTCTGTTTGTTAAAACCACCTACTTGTATTTCTGTTATGGCAGCACTAGATAACTAAAACATTCATCTTTGATCCTTTGATCCTTTGATCCACATCATCATCAAAAAAGACTAAAGGGGCAGAGGTGGGTGGGCATACGAACATTGCATACTCTGGTTTCAGGTAGGATAGTCTTTTTGTCTTGCTTGTACATCTTTTTGCCTAGATGGTCCATAATGTGATAGATAATGATTGTTGTTGTACCATGCCATCCTGCCCCATCTCTTTACTCCATTGCTTGCTGTATGTTTTAAGTTGACTGAGTAAATTGGGTGATTTGAACTTCTTAATTTGGTCTGTGAGTCTTTCTGGTCTAGCACCTCTGGGATAGCTTGGTTGGCAGTGTACTTTTATGCTGTCGCATCAAGGTAATTTCTTTCATGACTTTGGGAGTAGACCAAAGACTTTTTTTTTTTTTAAGTCTAAGAAAAGGCTCAAAGTGATGTTTGAAACAAAGAGAGAGACTCAGAAAAAGGATTATAACCACTAACTGGAAGGGGCCTTATAGATCTTCCAATCTAATCCCCTCATTTTCCAGATCTGGAAGTTGGGTCCAGAAAGGTGGGAAGGCTTTGCCTGAGATCACACAGCAAATCAGTGATATGCCAGGGCTGGCACACAGGTTTATAGGCTCCTACAAAGTTGAACCAAAGACTTAAACGTACTTTTGAATGACTTAGTAAGTCTGTCTTAGGCTCTTTTTGCCTAGATGGGCCATAATTATCATCTTGGGCAATCTACTTCTGTAGAGATACCGCCTGGGAAACCCAAGGAGGGGTTGCTATGAGTCAAATTGACTTGATTGCAGTGAGTTTGGTTTTTGTTTTTTTGGTATCTATTGCTGCTGTTCTACCATATTAGTAGTATAGGATGTCTCTGAAAGGTTTGGTGCTTCTGTGAGCCCCAAGTAAAAAAAGTGAGCCACTGCCTGCAACTTCTTTGAGATTTCCCAAACGTAATTGAGGGTTCTCCATATCAGGCGTGACTCATTCTGTGGAACATCCACCTGTATCTCGATAGCTTTCTTCCCCCTCCTCCTTTAATATGAAGGATCTGTATCCTCTTCCCTGGGTGGTACAAATGGTTAAAACACTTGGCTACTAACCAAAGGTTGGGGGTGTCAAATCTATCCAGCGATGTCTTCAAAGAAGGGCCTGGTGATCTACTTTTGAAAGATCAGTCATTGAAAACCATGTGGTTCAATTCTACTCAGAACTGACTCAGTGGCAATTTTTTCTTTTTTGTATCTCTATCAGAAAGCATTTTCCCACAAGTGTTGGTAACAGTGTACTCATGTTTCTAGTTCTTAAGAATCTTCATTTTGATTTTGAAAACCCAGACATTTGAAACACAAAACTCTTTTCTCAAATTATTGCTTCTAGTTTCAAAAGTCTATTTGGAAAGTCTTTGTCTCTTTACTGTCTTTTTACATTTCTGTTTCATAACAACCCTACTCTGAGGGTATATGTACCACCCCCTCCTATCTGCTGCCTGAATGGGGATACGAATGAGGGTAGCTTAAGATGTTGGGAAAAGATGACTAGGTTAATATTTCAACACACAATTCTTCCTCATTTGTGAAGGATGGCAACTTTAGTAAAGGAAGGCCAAGGGAGACTGAAACCAGAGGTTGAGACTATGTCTCCAGGCAGCTCCCGCTTTGTATCTTAGTTGACTCTTCATGAAACAGTGAGACGGCGGCTGTCAGTTGCACAACTGCATTATCCAGCCTACCCAGTAGAGTCCAAAGGATACTACAGTGTCACTCCTCTGAAATACTTTACTGAACCCCTGTCTAATTTTACTTTTAAAGACTCATAACTTTTGTTCTTCTAGGGAATGGAGGTAACATTTATTGATTACCTTCCACGATCTGGGCATTGCTTTCCAAGAGTCCCCTTTTAAAATGTAAATTCCCTCTGGCAGGGAAAAACCCTTAAGCCTTCATTATCTAACCCCTATAATTAACTTATTAGAGCCATTTCCATCTGTCATAGCCAGCTGTGATCAAGGCCAAGTGAGACAGGAGTCTGGATAGCAATTCTGGGGAAGGCTTGCGCTAAGGAGCCCTGAGAAGGGAGAAAGGGGCAATGGAAGGGGGTGAGGTGGAAGGATGTCCAAATCAAAGTTTTCCTGCTTCACAAATTTTGCCCTGTGGTACCCCTGAAATAATTGATGTGCTAATTAAAATCCCTGTAGATTCATTAAAGCAGTTCTGAGAAGAAATCTCTGCTTTGCACAATCAGCTAGTACTTAGGGTATAAATATGAAAGTAATGAAACTCTTTGCTTTTAAAAAAATTATCACATGTTTGCTTTTTCTATCAGTTCAAATTACAGCATTTCAACTATTTTAATGCTTAGAAATGCAAAATATTGATAATTAAGTGAGAGAGGAGGGGTAGGTCATATGCATGCCGGCTCATGATTTAGAATTTATATTAAAATGGTTGTTATCTGTAAAAATGGCATCAGGGAGGCGTTTTCTGACCTCTTCTAATTTCACAAGGGGGAAGGAGGATCCAGAACAACATCAACAGTCCAAGGTTGATTCCTATAAGGCGGAGGCTGGACTTGGCGCCATTCTCCAACCTTACCAATTCTGACCTCAACCATCCCTCCCACAGGCACTCTCTGCTTCTCTGCTGGGTTTGATAATTCCTTGCAATGGCTACACAGAACTCACAGACAATACTCACTTGTATGGGGTTTATTAGAAAGTAACAGATTACAATTCAGAGACATTCAGGGTACAATCGTCAATCAGGACAGCCTCTTCTCAGCCATCCTGAAGTCACACTTCCTCTGGCCTAAGCCTCTGCCCTGCTTGGGCCAGTGTTACAAAGCTCTTTTAGCATTGCTGATAGGCACCCAAAGAGACATCCCACTCTGCCAGCAAATCTCCTCCCTGAAGGCACTCCATTTTCTCATTCTGTGGGCCAGCAAGCCCACCGCTCTGTCTCATGTCGGTCTTTTGGTTCTGTTGCCTCTGCTACCGCAATATCTCTGCTATCTCTTTGCTGTCTCTTCAGTGTAGGGGTATCGGGTCCTAAGGACACTCTCTAATCTTACCTCTTCTGTTTTGATGGTAGTAAATTTCCTGTTTCCTCATCTGGGATGGCTCATTTTAAGCCTAGTGGAATGGCAAAACTGACCAATCCCTACATTAGGGTTGCATACACCTTATATCTATGATCCTACCCCGACAAGGATGCTGTGTACCTTATTTACATTATTGACAAGTATCCAATCCCCTTCACAATTGCATAGTTCCATCCAGTCATCTGGTGGGTGTTACAAAGACCATGGGTAGAAGAGCCATATTAAGTAATTCACTGCATCACATAGTGCATGCATAAATTAAAATAGTCTATTCATACAAAGGAATACTACTCATCAAAAGAAAGAAAAGAAATGCTGATAAATGCAACAACAGGGGTGAATGGATTCTCAAAAATTTGTTGAGCAAAATAGCCAACACAAAAGAATGTTTAAAGAAAAGGAAGTTCAAGGGAGGCTGAGTCCAGGGTTTCAGTATCTATGACTCTATATGATGTTACTATATATCTTATATATGTTTATATGTCTTACTACAAGGAGCACTCTTCTAAGGTGAAAATAATCCGAGTAGTGGTTGTCTTCATGGGGGTGAGATAGGAGGACTGAAGCATATGGAAAATTTTGAGAATGAAGGCAATATTATCTGTCTTGATTTGGGGGTTGAGTATATTAACATACACATTTGTCAAAGCTCCTAGGAAAGTACACTTCAGATATGTACATTTTACTGTATCTAAAATGTATCCTAGTGGTGTGATAGTTAAGTGTTGGGCTACTAACTAAATGGCTAGTGGAACAAATTCACATCAGCTCGGTGGAAGAAAAGACTTGGTGATCTGCTCCTGGAAAGATTATAGCTTAGGACACCCTATGAAGCATTCTACTCTGCCATATAGGGCACTGAGTCCAAATCAACTTGATGGCATGTGTGGTAGTTGAGGTTGTGTGTCAACTTGGCTGGGCTGTGGTTTTCAGTGGCTCTGCTGATGAATGTAGTTATTCTGCATGATGAGATTATAATCACCTCCACAGTGGAATCTGCTGTGAGAAGCTAAGTAGTTGCCTCCAGGGTGGTGCCTGCTTCACTGGACATAAGGAGAAGCTTTGGGAAAGGTCTCTAGCTTTTTGGCATGTTTGGATCCTACTTTTGGCCGAGTCTTCATCACCAGTTCCTGGACTTGAACCAGTGGCCTGCTGTGTTGCCTGCCGATCTTGGGGTTGTTCCTGAGCATAAACCAGTGTTCTGCCGTGTTGCCTGACAGTCTTTGGCTTGTTCCATTTTACCTGCTGATCTTGGGTTTGTCAGCCTCAGCAGCTTGCAGATGCCAAAGCTTGAAGAGCCTCCAGCTCCAGTGGGCCTGAAATAAGAGGCAGAGCTGAAGTCCAAGGTTGAGGGGCCTTCATCCAGTCCCTAGAGCCCACACTCTCAATTTGGGCTTTTAGCCTCCTAAACTATAAGAGAATAAATTCCTGTTTGTTAAAGCCATCCATGTGTCGTATTTCTGTTATAGCAACACTAGAGAACCAAGACAGCACCTAACAATAACAACGAAGTATACTACAATTTAAAAAAAAAAAAAAATAGATAAACATAGTCTTCTGTTGTGCTCTCCCTTTCCTTGGAATTGGCCAACGGTGTGTTGACATGCTGTCTGAGGTAATTAACAACATAGGTTTATGTCATGTAGAGCCATAAGAGCAAATTGAGAAATATGGAAATTGCTGTAAGTTGAAGCTGTATACTTAGGCTTGCCTGTGTGTCATATTATTGATCACTTTATTATATAATATCAACTCTAAAATATACGTGACAGAAGCAAATTCCACCTATCTTTTTTTAAGTAGGAAGATTGTGGTCCGTATTAATTCCTGCTTTATTTAAGTAAATTCTTCAAATGGCTTATTCTTTTTAAACCTGCTTCCCATGAATTCATTAGTTATAGGAAAAAAAAAAAGTCATAAAATAGTTCAGCTCTGCCTCTGTGGTGCTTTATACACTATAACTTACATACATCTGTAAATTTCTTCCAATACACAGTAGGAGGTAGAGTGTTATGGAGATTTTATTAGACTACCCTACCCCCTTTTAAGTAAACAATGGTCTATGGTATAGAAATAGCTGCCTCTTAGAGTAACTACCATCTCCTAGAAAATTGAACCAAAGTAGTTTTTTTAAGGCTGACATTATTCTGAATGATCTACAACATATATTCTCCTCCTAACAATAATATGATTATTTTCGTTATTGTCTGTTCCTGTTGTTTGCTTCTCTCCTAAAATCATAATCCTCTCCTTGAGACATCCCAGTAGGTTGCTATGGAAATGATTATTTTGCCACAAACATAGAATTACGACTTACAATAAAGAATAAGCAGCAGAAGAATATGAACTCTTGGAAAATATTTTAGTCTTGCTAAAGCAAAAGTATGATTGAAACTGTTAAAACAGTAAGAGAAGTTTTCCAAAATTTTTCATGAGGCAATATGTTACCTTGAATTTTTCTCAAATAATTATTAGATTCATTTATTAAAAAAAATCCATGGTTTGAACATATTTATAGCCACTATTACCTGCATAGGAGCTCTGGTAGCATAGTGCCTAAGGCACTTGACTTAACCAGAAGGCTTGCAGTTCAAACCCACCAGCCACTCCTCGGAAGGAAGGTTGGGCAATCTACTTCCGCAGTGATACTGCCTCGGCAACCCAAGCAGGGGTCGCTATGAGTCAGGCCGACTCGACGACACACAACAACAAAAATTACCTGCATAAATTAAAGTCCATCTTAAATTGGATCAGAGCACACATAATTTGATATTTGTAATAATCATTTAGTTTTTTAATTTTGTGTTTTAAATTTTTTGTTTTTATTACATATGTTCTTTCCCATGTTTCTACATCATCTTAATATTTATAATTTTCAGATTACATTTCAAAAGCTACTTATCCTGATTCCCTATAATAAATATATTGTACCAATTATATTTGCCATTATACATGAAAGGGCTATAAATATCTTGACAACAGATATTCACAACATTCTCCAGCATTAACTCCCAGAAGTTGGTTCTGTGGAAAAATAATATGAATATTTTAATGGTAGCATACTGTTTTACACACATAGTAGGTCCTCAATAAATGTTAAATGAGTGAACCTTATCATTTCTACTTAATTTATGGTAGGCAATATTTATGGGAAGTCCCTGGGCAGTGCAAATGGTTAAGCACTTGGCAGTTAACTGAAAGGCTGGAGGTTCCAGTCTGTCTGGAGATGCTTCAGAAAAAAAGCCTGAGTGATCTATTTTAGAAAAATCAGCCATTGAAAATCCTATGGAACAAAAGCCCAGGATTTCTGGTCTGATGGAGACTGATGGAACACACTAGACTATGGCCCTTAGTCACCCTTCAAGCATGGAATTGAATTCTCCCTCATGGTTCAACTTTCAGCCAAAAAACACCACCAGAGAAGTAGTACTCCTTAGAATAATCAACCACCTAAGATCAAAAGGGTAACATTTGCCCAGGGAGAAAGCTCAGAAGTCTGGAATGGATAGGAAAGAAGGATGAATGGAAATGGTAAATATAGGGAGGAAGTGGTAAGAGTGCTGTTATGTTGCAGGAATTGAAATCAATGTCACGAAATAAAATGTGTATGAATTGTTGAATGAAAAACAAATTTGCTCTGTAAACTTTTACTCAAATCACAATAGAAAGTTTAAAAAATCCTATATAGTTCTACCCTGACACCATGGGTTTGTCACCATCAATTGGAGTCTATTTGACCTGCAACTGCTTAATATTTATAGCTCTTACAAGTCGAGGAAACAAGGAAAAAAAGAGGTTCTAAAGTATTTTAGGGAAGAAAGCAAATCTTCCATGGACTGAGGTCAGAAAAGGTAAGTAACTTCATGGAGGCCCTAGCTTGTGTGAAGGGCACATTCAGAAACCTGAGCCTCCCCTCTCCACTTACTGTTTCTTTCCAGTGCACCTACCAAGCAGTTGCTTCTCAGTGAGCTTGCAGAGAATCTTAGGAAAGCCCTGAGGGGACGCAGCATGTTCCTGACTCCAGGTTAATTTGTTATTTTTTTGTGTGTCCTTTTTCTTCCAGAAATGATTGTAGGAAGATTATATGGAGACATAAAATACATAGAGTAACACCAAAATAAAAAAGAGAAAGTATGAGTAAGTAAATGAAATTATCCCCAAAATGTGTACTTTAAAGTCACATGTAGTTGGACAAGATGGGACACTGAGCTTCTTCAGAACCAGGGAAAGTGGGAAACACAAACCAGCATGTGATTCTTAGTGTCTCTAAGATAAAAACCAACAAAGCGCCCAAGAGAAGAATAACATTTTGTCTTTGAATCCAAGTCTTAAGGACCCTCTACTCTCCAAGCTTGCTAAATCATACTTCCATTTAAGCTCTGGAGATTTTAAGACTCTCTGTTGAAACAAGTGCTGCCACTGAAATAGGTTGAATTTATAAAGCCTCCTTCCAGAAGCTCCTGACACTTGATGACTAAATTTTGATAACTCCACTAGGTGGGTTGTGATATAGGACTGATGAGGGAGGCTTTAGGTATACATACTAGAGAAGTTGAAAGTGGTTTCTCTCATTTGAATTTTATTTTAAATAACCCTTTTCTGATTATAAAAGTAATCATAATATCACCTTTTTCTACAAAGTGAAAAAAATTATAAAAAGAAAATAAATGACATTTCAAGCACTTTGTACACAGAAGTGTTTAGACCTTTGGTGTATTTCTTTCTAATTAAAAATATCTATGTGTATACATATACACACACACACACACACACACATGAGTTTTGGGAGCTCTGGTGGTATAGTGCCTAAGGCATTTGATTGCTAACTAGAAGGCTGGAAGTTCAAATCCACTAGCCACTCCTCCAAAGGAAGATTGGGCAATCTACTTCTGTAGAGATACCGCCTTGGAAACCCAAGGAGGGGTCACTATGAGTCAGAATCCATTTGACAGCAGTGTGGTTTTTCTTTCTTTTTTTTTTTTTAATATATGAGTTTTGTGGGAGCTCTAGTGGCGTAGTGCCTAAGGTATTTGACTGCTAACCAGAAGGCTGGCTGTTCAAACCCACCAGCTACTTCTTGGAAGGAAGATTGGGCAATCTGCTTCTGTAGTAATACTGCCTCCAAAACCCAAAGAGGTGTCGCTATGAGTTGGGTCTGACTGGATGGCAGTGAGTTTGGTTTTTTGGTTTTATGAGTTTGATATTAAATATCATATAATGTAGTTTATATATTATACATAGTGAATATATTACACATGTTGACTATATTATGTATTATATATATTGAAGATATAAGAGTGATCCATAGGAAAGGGAAAGAAACAAGGACTTGACATGGAAAGCATGTGTCTACACACAAACACACACACACTTGTGTGAATATACACACACATACACACAAACACACATATTGAAGGTAGGGCAGGAAACCCTAGACAGAACAGCAAAATAAATGTGAAAGAGACAAGCTGCAAAGATTCTCTGAAGCCTTGCACTATAACTCTGGGAGGTTTAACAGATTTTCTTTGACCTCATCCATGGGTAGAAATGGAATTAGGTTAAGGACTCCAAGTCCCTTTATACTGTGGTCCCTCCATTTAATCAAAACTTTAATATACCTCAGTAAAACTTTGTAGTTTTTTTACATATGGGTTCCACACATTTCTTATTGGGGTGAATACTGTTATATAAGTGTGTGTTTTAAAATATTATTATAGATTTCATGTGTTTCTTTGGTGTCTGGATGGTAAATTCTCATTTAACTACAATATAATACTTTTTTTCTACAGAAGCTTTCTCAGTATGGAGAAATAATAAGTTACTACCTCCTTGTAACTGACAAATTTTGAAAGCTCAGTTATATATAGTGATTATCTCTCTAAGTAAGTAATGTGCCAAACTTCTTTATCTGATGATTTAACTTTGTGAATAATAGTTTTCTCACCTGTAGCTATTATTTTCATTTTCCTTTAATGGATACCTACATGTGACCCTTGCTGGATTTAAATAAAAGTAAGCCAACAAGAAAAATAAGGGAACTTATCTTTTCCTTTAATTCTTCCTTTCCTAGTCAGGTCTTTCTTTCTTTTCCCTTCCTATGGATCACTCTTGTTTCTGCAATATGAAAGAATAGGTCCAGGGGATGTGGACAACAACAATTATATGCCCTTGGGGAAAGCTAACACTTCCTAAATTGTATGTTGTGTGCCACAAAGTTGATTCTGATTCATAGTGACCCCTATATGACAGAGTAATACTGCCTCATAGGGTTTCCTAGGCTGTACTCTTTAACCGGAGCAGATCACCGGGTATTGTTTTCCATGGAGCTGCTGGTGGATTCCAACCACCAGCCTTTTTGGTCAGCGGCCCAAACCTTTGAGCCATCAGGGCTTTTTCCTAAATTGTATAGTGTTTCCCAATTTGCAAGGAACACCTACAGGTATATGTTTCACTCATGGTTTTAAATAACACTTATTTTCTTTAAATTACATAAGTGATATTTCTGTTGCAAAACTTGAAAAACATTAAAAATCACAAATTAAAAAAAAATCCAAATTACCCAGAATTCTCATGGCCACAAATAATCTCTGTCTTACCTTGGTTTTCTCCAAAAAGAGCTTTAGACAAGGGCTCATATGCTGGTTCTTTGTTTAGGAAGTGATCCCAGGGAACAAGAGTGGAGGATTGGAGAGAAGGAAATAGGACAGGAAGAACAGGCAATGCAAAGATGTATTGTAAAATTGTTCACTGTTATGGACAAGTAGCACTCAATTTCTTCTGAGGAGATACGTAGAAAGGGGTTTGATTTGTCTACTCAAGAGATGGAAGAGGTGAGTATGAGTCTGTGGTTTATTGAAATCTGCTTGTACCAGCTTAAGACATCCTACTGTGCACATCTTTTATCAATTTTGTGTTCTGTGACATCAGGTTGGTAGCTTGAAATTAGCTATGTTGTTGTTATGTGCCGTCAAGTCGGACCCCACTCATAGCGACCCCTCCTTGGATTTCTGAGGCGGTATCACTACCAGAGTAGGTTGCCCAACCTTCCTTCCAAGGAGTGGCTGGTGGGTTTGAACTGCCAGCCTTCTGGTTAGCAGTCAAGTGCCTTAGGCACTATTCTACCAGAGTGCCTTAGGCACTATGCTACCAGAGTGCTTAAAAAATCAGCTGTGGTGAAAGTATTTACACCATGGAAATTGGTGATCATTACAAATTTAAAAAAAAACAAACAAATAAACAAACTCACTGCCACCCAGTCGATTCTGACTCACAGCGACCCCCATTGGGTTTCCAAGGTGGTAAATCTTTATGAAAGTAGGTTGCCCAGTCTTCCTTCTGTGAAGTGGCTGGTAGGTTTGAACCACCAACCTTCTGGTTAGTAGTCTGATGTCTTAGGCACTGTGCTACACAGAATTGGTTGTTAAACATTTGCCAACACATCACTTAGAATATTTATCCACTAGTTCCTAGTTCCAATTGCCACTCCATGGGGACGTGAACTCCTTTGCACTTCCAAATTTGTATGGACATTAAAGACTGGGAAGGATTCTGCTGTCAACCCAAGAGGCTGAGACATTGTCTTTGCTGCTGATACAAGGTGCTGTCAGGTAATACTTGTGCGGCTGCTTTCCGCAGCAATGGCTGAAGTAAAATTGCTGGCTGAGGGGATACAAAGCACAATAAGGGTCTAATCCAAGCATTGTTAATGTTTTGGTCATTCTCCTTTCATGTGTATGTGCACATGCATGGGCAAGCACACATGTTAAAGCACACAGTCTTGAACTTACCAAAATGGCATCATCCCAGGTATACTATCTCAGCCTACTTCTCTGCCTTTTTGTCACTTGACAACAAATGGTGAACATTTTCCCACATCAATAATTATGACTTCAGTGCCTGCAAATGATCAGATACACCATAGAGTATTTTACTAATCTTCTACTATTACACATCTAGGCTGTTTCCATTTTCACAAATACAGAGTCAGTGAAAAGGAAGAATATCCTCAATGAGATGGATTGACACAGTGGCAGCAACAACAGGCTCAAACACAGCAATGATTGTGACGATAGCACAGGTTCGGGCAGTGTTTGATTCTGTTATATATGGGGTTGCTATGAGTTGGAACTAATGGCTAACGACAACAACAACAACAACATGATGTTCACATTTGTACATATATATACTATCCCTGCCCTCATAGAACTTGGAATAGAAAATCACATTCTGGTGGAAATGAACAAAGAAAGAAGCAAATGCCCAATTTCTACACTGTCTCCTGGTGTTTCCTTGCCATCTTAGATGCTAACCTATGTGGGGTCTTTTTGTTTCTGAACAATGAAGGACCTGGTACTGGCCAAACTTGAAAGGAAAAGCTCATGAAACAGATTGGCCAGATTGAACCACAACTCAAATGTGTTTCATTTTTGTAACAGAAAACAACAAAGACATAGCACAACTAACAAACATATCTATTTTAATTGATGTAAACCATATTTTAGTCTCCTTCAAGGTGGCTCATGATTTTCCCCCATTTTGTATGCAGATCCTGAGTTTTTCAAAGCTTAGTTATTGGCACAACAGGCCTTTTGTCAGTGACCATGAATCCTAAGAGGACAGTCAAGGTCTCCGAGGCAAGCTGGTCCTTGTAAGAGTAATGGCCACCTATCACAGATGGCCTCTCCCTAACATGGTAAGAGGCCTCTTTCTCATCATCTGCATTCAGTGGCCTTGTGTTTTTGTGACAAGAGTTTTTCAGGAATTGATCTGATATTAATGCCTGTAGAATATAAAATGTGAATTTTGTCAGAAATAAAAAGTATTAAATCAAAGAGATAGCTCTAAATAGGTAATTTAAGGCATTGGTGAGCATATAGAGTATATTTGGGTAGTAAGAAAGCCCTAATATAAAATAATTGAAGAACAAAAGAGAAAATTCTAACAAAGGCTTCTGGAGGGGAGTGACAGGCATCAGGATACAAGGGGAAGAGCCTGAGATATGGGTGAGAGCACATACCTGCGTACAAATTCTTTCTGACCACCATTTATTCAAGTAAAAAATGGAGATAATGATTGTGGGGATTGAATTGTACCTCCCAAAGATATATGTTGGAGTCCTTAACCCAATACCTGTGAATCTGACTTCGTCTGGGATTAAGGGGATTGTTCAAATGGCATCTGAATAATTAGTGTCTTATACAAGAAGAGGACAGATATGGAGATAATGACAGAGCAAGAACAGCCATGTGATAATGGAGATAGACACGTCTGTAAGCCAAGGAACACCAAGCATTGCTGGCAGCCACCAGAAGTGAGGAGAGAGGCATGGAAGAGTTTTCTTTCAGAACCCTCAGAAAGAATCAACACAAATGATATCTTGATTTAGACTTCCAGTGTCCATAACTGTAGGACAATAAATTCCTGTTCTTTTAAACCACTCACTTTGTGTTATTTTGTTATGGCAAAACTAAGACAATGATATATGTTTTATAAGTCTATAAGAGGATTAAGTGTGATGATAAGTATGCAAAGTTGTTGTTGTTGTTGTTATGTGCTGTCGAGTCAAACCCGACTCATAGCGACCCCTCCTTGGGTTTCCGAGGCAGTATCACTACAGATGTAGGATTGCCCAACCTTCCTTCCAAGGAGTGGCTGGTGGGTTTGAACCGCCAGCCGTCTGGTTAGCAGGCAAGTGTCTTAGCCACTATGCTACCAGAGCTCCCAGTATGCAAAGTACATGGACTATAACGAGTGGTCAGTGAATACTGGCTATTATCCTTATGCCTTTGAAATCAATCACAAAGGTTGTTGTCTAATCTCCTTAGCTGAATCTCCTTTCCTATCTGTAAAATCAGATACAACAGAGTTCTTGAGCTAAGTCTAGATCTCAATTATTTGGGAATATTAATGGAGGAAATGACAAGTAAAAGAGCTGAACAGAAGATTTTAAGGAGCAGCTTGAGAAGACAAAATAAATTATTATAATGAAGTGTGCAAAGACCTGAAGTTAGAAATCCAAAAGGGAAGAATACACTTGGCATTTCTCAATCTAAGAGACCCAAAGAAAAAAATTCAAGCCCCAAGTTGCAATATTGAAGGACAAAATATTGAATGATGCTGGAAGCATCAAAAGAAGATGGAAGGAATACACAGAGTCACTGTACAAAAAAGAATTGGTCAGTGTTCAACTATTTCAGGAGGTGTCCTATGATTAAGAACCAATGGTACTGAAGGAAGAAGTAGAAGCTGCACTGAAAAACTTGGCAAAAAACAAAGCTCCAGGAATTGATGGAATACTCATTGAGATGTTTCAACAAACAGATGCAGCACTGGAGGCACTTACTCATCTATGCTAAGTAATTTGGAAGACAGCTACTTGATCTAGTGACTGGAAGAGATAGATATTTGCACCCATTCCAAAGAAAGGTGATCCAACAGAATGTGGAAATTATCTAACAATATCATTAATATCACATGCAAATAAAATTTACTGACAATAATTGAAAAATGGTTGTAGCAGTGTATTGACAGGGAACTTCCACAAGTGCAAGCTGGATTCAAAAGAGGACATGTAATGAGGGATATCATTACTGATGTCAGATGGATCTTGGCTGAAAGCAGAGAATACCAGAAAGATGTTTACTTGTGTTTTATTGACTATACAAAAACATTAGATTATGTGGATCATAACAAATTATGGATAACATTGAGAAGAATGGGAATTCCAGAACACTTCATTGTACTCATCAGGAACCTATACATAGCCCAGGAAGCTGTTGTTCAAACAGGACAAGGGGATACTGCATAGTTAAAAATCAAGAAGGGAGTGCGTCAGGGTTGTATCCTTTCATCATACTTATTCAGTCTGTATGCTGAAGAAATAATCTGAGAAACGACTATATGAAGAAGAATGACAGCAGGATTGGAGGAAGACTCATTAACAACCTGTGATATGCAGATGACACAACCTTGCTTGCTGAAAATGAAGATGATTTGAAGCACTTACTGATGAAGAGCAAAGACAGCAGTCTTCAGTATGGATTCCACTTCAACATAAAGAAAACAAAAATCCTCACAAATGGACCAATAAATAGTGTCACAATAAGTGGAGAAAAGATTGAAGTTGTCAAGGATTTCATTTTACTTGGATCCACAATCAGTAACCATGGAAGCAGCAGTCAAGAAATCAGATGTGCTATCACACTGGGTAAATCTGCTGCAAAAGATCTCTTTAAAGTGTTGAAGAGCAAAGATAACACTTTGAAGACTAAAGTGAGCCTAATCCAAGCCATGGTATTTTCAACTGCCTCATATACATGTGAAAGCTGGACAGTGAACAAAGAAGACCACAGAAGTATTGAATTGTGATGTGGTGAATAATTCTGAAAATACCATGGACTGCCAGTGGATTGAACAAATCTGATCTGAAAGAAGTGTAGCCAGGATATTCCTTGGAAGCACACTTCGTCTCACTTACTTGGTTATGTTGTCAGAAGGGGCCATTCACTGGAGAAGAATATCATCTTTGGTAAAGTGGAGGGTCAGTGAAAAAGGGGAAGACCCTCAACAAGATGGATTGACATAGTGGCTGCAACAACGGGCTCAAATATTGTGAGGATTGTGAGGATGGTGCAGGACCAGGCAGTGTTTTGTTCTATTGTACATAGGGTTGTTATGAGTTGGAGCCAACTCAGAGGCACCTAACAACAACAGCAACAATGGAAAAACATGGAAAGGAGAGTGGAAGAACAGACTAACTCTTTTGTTTTTTAAACTTCAAACTGATCCTCTATTTTTCTAGGTAAAGCAGTGATTTTTATACTTTAGTTTGTATTAGAATCACTCAGACATTTTTTTTTTCTTAATATGTTCATTTATTCATCATAGAATGTGAGTTATGTGCTTTTTTGTTGTTGGTGGTGGTGGTGTTTTAAAATCTTCAGGAAACTTGTTTGTAAATGCAAAATCTGAGGCCAATTCCTAAGATGTTCTGATTCAGAAGGCCTTGGCTGGGTCCCAGGCAGTCTATGTATTTCTAAGAAATACCTTAGGAAATTCTGAGACAGCAGGATCTGTGGACAAACTTTGAGAATATAGCTAAAGAGAGCATGCCTTGATGGCTGCTTTGAGAAAACACTGGTTAGGGAAAGTCATCTTAACGGACCTCTGATAACGCAAAGGAAAAACAAAAATCCTTTTCAGAAATGGGAAGATTTAAGAGAATGGATGGCTAAATTAATTGGCAAAATAAAATAAAAGACCATCTTCACTGTGACTAGCAAATTTTTCCTTTTAGGAAAATTTTCTCTTAATATAGATTTAGACTATTATGAATCTGGAAGTTATTTTGCTTTCTTAACAGGTAAAACCAGTTGTAGTTGAGTCACCTCCTCATGACAATCCTATGTGTGTCAAAGTAGACTTTCTCCCCAGGTAATTAAATGACTGATTGGACGTAGATCACCAGACCTTTCTTCCAAGGTGTTTCTGCATGTACTGGGTTAGAAGCCGAGTGTATTAACCATTTACACCACTCTCCAAATATATACTCCAAAAAGTGCCTGGTGGCAGGATCCTCTTCTGACCTCCTTTAACTTTACAAGAGGGAGAGAGAATCACCAGCAGCAACCTTAGCCAAATGCTGATTCCTATGAACTGAGACATACTGCCACCATCTAACTTTTTTTTTTTTTAAACAATTCTGACACCAACTCTGCCTCCCAATGCACTCTCTACCTCACTGTTGGGTTTGATAATTCCTTGCAATGGCGACACAGAACTCACAGACAATGCCCATGATTATTGGGTTTATTAGGAAAGTAACAGGTTACAATTTAGGTTTAGGAATACTCAGGATATAATTCTTTACACATCCCTTTGGCCCTTGCTCTAGGCCTGGCCTCTGCCCTGCTTGGGCAAGTGTTACAAAATGTGGTTAGCTCTGCCAACAGGTTTACCCTACTCTGCCAGTGTGCCGCCTGACCAAAGGCACTCACTCAGCTTTTTCTCTCTGTGGGGAGCACGCCTGCTGCTCCATCTCATGCCCATCTCTTGGTTCTCCTGTTTCTGCTGCCACCCTCCTCAGCCGTCTCTCTGCTGAGGAAGCCCAGCTGCTAACTGAAAGATTGGAGGTCCGAGTCCACCTAGAGCCTGCTCGAAAGAAAGGTCTAGTGATCTAGTTCTGAAAAATCCAATGGATTATGACAATCTTATGGAACACAGTTTTACTCTGACACACATGGGGTCACCAAGAGTGAGAATCAACTCAATGACAACTGTTTTGTTGTTGTTCTAGGACACAACAAAGGAGCCCTGGTGGCCCCGGGCTGCTAATAGAAAGGTCGGCGGTTCGAATCCACCAGCTGCTCCATGAGAGAAAGATGTGGCAGTCTGCTTCAATAAAGATTTATAGCCTTGGAAACCCTGTAGGGCAGCTCTACTCTGTCCTATGGGATCACTGTAGGGTTGGTATGAGTCAAATTGACTTGATGGCAATGAGTTTTTTGAAGGATACAATGATGAGCTTGGCAGACAAACATTCTGACTCTGTGGAGGTTACTTTCCAGCTGTAGATCCTAATATTTGAGGGGAGTTGAGGAATGAGTTGGTGTCCAAAATTTGACTCAATTTTATATGAAGTGGTCTACACAAGAGGCCAGAACTGCTTGAGAACACACTGGTTAGGGAGAGTCACCTGAGCACCTGGCAGGATTTGCCTTAGCCCTAGAAAGATTTGACTGTTTAATCCTTCTTGAGGCCAGAACTAATGGTCTGTTCCTCTATCCTCTAATAGAAAATCCTTTTTAATTTGGACTCACTCAGTACACATTTTTATTAATGCTCTTGAAGAGATTACACGAGCAGTTTGAACTCTAAAATATTTTTTAAGAAATTCAGTTTTTTCAGCTAAGTGTATTGGCTGCTACTAGAAGTATAAGTGGAAACTGGTCAGTTTTGATGAAAATGATAATTATTTACAACTAGTAATTACTTTTTTGGCATCCAAACAGCAGTCTGTTTGCTCTTCTTAAGTAAGCTCAAACCATTTATCATCTTATTTTAATTTAAGAAAAGTGTTTGTTTTTTGCCATTAAACATGTAATGCTTTCTATTGAAATTTAGAAATAAAGATAAATAGAAGGAAAATATTATCTACAGTCACATTTATAAATACTTTGTGATGTATTTCCTTCCTTTCATGTACATATTTTACAAAGTTACAATTATGTTATACACAAAATTTCATATGCTGTTTTCTTAAAAATCTGTTTTAAAAATATATAACTAACTATACAAACTATATAAATCAGGAAAACAATTACTTAGAAGTTCTCCAACCAGAGAAATTACTCTTCTCCTAACAACATGGGCACATTTCTTTATAATCCCTTTTCCACTTTTTTTTTTTAAATATAATTGAGAGTATGTTGGATTAAAGACTGGTTAACACTGGTACATTTGCAGATCCTATATGAAGAGGTTCTGAAGAGATGGTCCATGACAGATCATATCTGTTACTTAGTTGTTTATTAGTCTTTCCCAATTATACCTCAATGACTCAGGACTCTTGGTATGACTTTTAAAGCTGCAGAAAATCATTGTTCATGTTGTGTGGTGGAAAAAAGACCTGCATTATGCCATTCTACTTTTGTTTAGGGAAAATGACTTTTAAAAGTAATTCTCCTGGTTCAGTTTCTGGATGGAGTGACCGGTGTAGCCTTTCATAGCAAGTGTTGGAAAAGAACATTATCAATTATTGTTGTAAGTGGCTACTAAATGTGAAAAAGATTTCCTCTGGGCTGAAAGTTCAAGGATATGACTCAACAAGCCCATTTCCTGGTTCTGGAAAGTGCAAAGAGGAGCTACTGAAGAGACCCTGGTAAGTAAAGGATGTGCGAAGGGCCACATGTGCCCCCTCCACTGGGGCTCTTGATTTCAGGTCCCAATCTGAGTAGACGAAGGCCTTTTTTAGCTACAACTTCCTCTTTCTGGAATTCTTAATTTTCATCCATAATTTAGTTATCTGAATACGTTTTCTAGAAATTTCCTCAAGCATGATTCACTTTCTGAGATCTCATGTACTTGAGAATGACTTGCTATAGACTTCATACACATATAAAATTTTGAAGTAAAGACCATTTTTCTAATGTCTTCTGGAATTTACTGTTATAGAGGCCAAGTCTGAGGTAAGCCTGTTTGTATTCTTTGGTAGGTATTTTTTCTCTCTCTCTCTCTCTGTTTGTTTGGATTTTTCTCTATTTTTAATTTAGTAATTTCTTTATGGTTGTTGTTGCCATTGTTAGGTGCCCTTGAGTCAGTTCCAGCTCATAGTGACTCCATGTACAACAGAACCAAACACTGCTCCTGTGTCATCCTCACAGTCGCTGCTGTATTTGAGCCCATTGTTGCAGCCACTGTGTTGGTCCATCTTGTTGAGGGTCTTCCTCTCTTTTACTGACTCTCTCTGCTTTACTAAGCATGATGTTCTTCTCCAATGACTGGTCCCTTCTGATAACAAGACCAAAGTAAGAGGGATGACATCTCCCTATCCTTGGTTTAAAAGAAACTTTCTGACTGTGCTTCCAAGACAGATTTGTTCATTCTTCTAGCAGTCTATGGTATATTCAATATTCTTTACCAACATCATAATTCAAATGCATCAATTCTTCAGTAATTTCTTTAGAATAGGTATGATGGGGACAATATTTTTGAAAACCTAGTGTGTTTATTTTCCCTCTCTGCAATCCAGTACTTTTTTCCCTTTCTTTCCCATTTCTCCTGCAGCCTTTCTGCCACAAAGGCTGGGCTGTAAAGCCTATTGCCCAGCATTGAGGAGGTCAGTATTACAGAAGGTCCTAGAATACAGAAGGAAGAAGGTATGTTGTAGAGATGCTGTTGGAAGAAACAACACTTTGAACTGAAAGAACAAACTGAGAATTATTCCAGGAGCTGGGACCACAAGGTGGAGGCTGACATTTACACACAGTCCTGGTCTGCTCTTCCCTAAACACCGGCACAGCCTACCACCTCATTTCCTTCAGGACTCTGCTAAAGTGTCACTTCTTCAGGAAAGGCTTTCATAACCACAGTGTTTCCACTCCTACTCGCTACCACTGTGTTGTCTCTACCCCTTATCCTGCTTTATTTTTCTCAACAGCACTTATCTCACCTGACATAGTACAAGCTTACTTCTATGTTGTCTGCCACATACTGGGTAGAGGTTTGTTTACTGCTATATTCCCAGTGAGCAGTGCTGACACCTAGTTTGTCCTCAATAAATATATATTGCAAAAATGAATGAATGAATGAATGACAAGGTACTTTATCCTGATAATGACTTAAGGACTTGAGTTCCTATCTCCCAGGTTTATAAGGGTATCTGAGCATAAGGATATAAATGCACCTAATCCCTTCACTGCAAGAATAATGTAGAATGTTGAAGACACTTACTTGCTGAGAAAGAAAACCCACATAGGAATTTGAATGTTCATTTTACTTAGTATTCCCCTGAAAGAGATAGCTTTAAATCTATTAAGATTTTAATGGTCAAATTTAAGTTTTTATATCATAAATGGAAATAGGGCATTTAGAATAAGATGAGATCAGATATATATCTATGTATCTCTATTAATCTGTCTCTATTTATGTATACACATACCCAAACCCAAACCAAACTCACTGCCATTGCGTCGATTCTGACTCATAGTGATGCCCACTGGGTTTCTAAGGTTGTAAATCTTCAGGAAGTAGATTGCCTCATCTTCCTTCCATGGGACAGCTGGTGGGTTTGAACTACTGACCTTCTGGTTAGCAGCCAAATGCCTTACCTGCTACATCACACACACACACACACACACACACATAAAAACCAAAAACCAAACCTACTACCCTCAAGTTCATATCCACTCATAGCAACCCTTTAGGACAGAGTAGAATTGTCCCATAGAATTTCGAAGGCTAAAAATCTTTTCTTTTTCTTTTTTTTTTAAATTTTATTGTGTTTTGAGTGCAAATTTACAAAGCAAATTTGTTTTACATTCCACAGTTTGTGCTAAAAATCTTTACAGAAGTAGACTGTCATATCTTTCTCCCATGAAGCAGCTGGTGGGTTCAAACCTCTGACATTTTGGGTAGCAGCTAAATGCCCTTCATATACATACACATACACATACACAGATACATTAAAATTTTAACAATGTATTTTATTTTACCCAATTTATCTAAAATATTATTAGTTTAACACAGTCAGTGTAAAAGTTATTGATCTCATGGCAAAAGAGATATTTATTCATGGAGGCAACCAGACACACATTCCATTTCCTCCTTTCCTTCCTGACTCCTTCCTCTGCTACTCCAGGTGAATGGAAAGCAACTGTTGTATGCTGGCTGGCTGTTTGCTAGCTTTTAATACCCTAGGCACTAGACAGTGACTTAGGTAGGTAGATTAGAAGCACTGAAAACAATGTTAGGCCAATTGACTGAGATATCTCATAAAACTATGACCCTGTACCTCCAAACCAAACTGAAAAAACAGATCTCACAAGATGTTTGGTAGTATATAAACCGTATCAGCAGGTGTTTTTTTGTTTTGTTTTCTTTTGGTAAAAATATATGAAACATAACATTTGCCAATTAAACATTTCTTTAGGTGTACAGTTTATTGCTATCAATAACATTAATCACTTATGCAAACTTTACCTTTAATCAATGCCAAATTTCCCATGATAGGGCTTAGATAACATTACTGCATGTTTTGACCAAAGATTCTGTAGAAAAATCCTGATCAAAGAAGCGAAAAACGTGGAACAGAATTTCAAATTCTCAATGGAATCCAGACTTTCTGGAGCCAGTGAAATTGGATGAACCCCTGAAATTATTATCCTAAGATAATCTTTGAACGTTAAGTCTTAAACCAAAGCTATCCTCGAAAGTCTTTTTGGAACCAGACAATAGTTTAGCTTAATTAGTAAAGAATATCTGTTTTGTGCTCTTTTAAGAAATTGTGTATGTGAGATCAAATTGACAACTTGAAAGTTTAGATGAGAAGTTTAGGGGACAGTGAGTTTATGTTAACAGTGTGGAATAATTTGAAAAAAGGAAGTGAGAATGGTTGCACACTTTGCAGAATGTAATCAATGACATTGAATTTTACATGGATATGCAGTTGAAATGGTGCAACTTTTTTTTTTTAATTATGATTTGGGTGAAAATTTACAGAGAAAATTCACTTTCCATATAGCAGTTCACATACACTTTGTCTCATGACATTGACCACAATTTACGACAATGCAACAGCTACCCTCCCACCTCCTCCCAGTAGTCATCTCTTCCCTGTGTCCATTCTTCCATGCACTCTTGCCCCCTGAGCTATCTCCCTGTGCATAAGCAGACTTTCTTTCTCCCATGATTGTTCTCTCCAAGGAGTGTATCTACCTCAGGTAAATGTTCAACTCATATGCCTGTCTTTTGTTTGGCTGGAAGCCAGAGGCATGGGTTCAATTCCAGACCTGAAGGGCAGCTAGGGGTCATAGTCCCAGTGGTTCCACCAGGCTCTATTGGACCAGCAAAACTGGTCCCCCCTCCTTTTTTTTTTTCTCCAAATGATTTTGAGTTTTGTTCTACATTGTTCTCCCTCTCTATCAAGGATCTCCTACATAGATCCCCTTCCAAGTGGTTGACAGTGGTAGCCAGGCACCATCTAGTTCTTCTGGTCTCATAGTTGTATAGGCTGCAAATTGTATGGTGTACCAGTTGCTAGGACCGATTGTATCCATGGAATTTTGGTTTTCTTCATTCTTCTTTGCTCAGAACGAGGACAGACCCATCGTTGCATCTAGATGGCAGCTTGCAAGCTTTTAAGATCTCAGTTGCTACTCGCCAAAGTAGGAGGTGGAACAATGTTTTGTATAGTATGTTATGCCAATTGAGCTTGATGTCCCCTGTGACTATGGTCCCGAGCCCACAGGTTCAACTACTCAGTCTCTCTGGGTAGCTGGCTGTGACCAAAAAGTGACTACAGCCTTGTCCCTTGTCTGCTCTACTATACACCTGGGAATTCAGATCATACAAATAAACTTCTAGGACCATTGTCTGCCAACCCTATACATGGTCTTGGGTACACTCCCTGATTGTAGACATACCTACTAGTTCAGCCTGTCCACCCATCTATCCACCTGTATTTTTTTGCCTTCACTGACAATGCAGTACTGTATGTGCAAAAGGGTTCTTTGTTGTCTGTATCTCCCCTGTACCTCTCTATGTCTTTCTCTTCCTCAATGCCCAAAATGGTGCAACTTTTATGGTGTAAATGACCACCAAAAATAAAAATGAAAAAAGTTATTAATGAGACATTTTGTATTATTTTTTTAATACTAAGTCTTTAAAATCTGGTGTGCATATACATGTTATTGCATTTATTTAAAAAAAAAACCTTTTTTTTTTTTTAAATAAACCTTTAACTTTGGAATAATTTGAGATTTACAGGAAAGTTATATACAGCTCACACCCAGTTTCTGTTTTCCCTAGTGTTAGCACCTTACTTTAGTATGGTACATTTGTCAAAAATAAGAAGCCAACATTGGTAAACTCCTATTAACTAACTCTAGAATTCAGTTGGCTTTCAACAATTTTGCTATTAATGTTTTTTTTTCCTATTAGAATTCAGTTTAGAACGCCACATTGCATTTAATCATCATGGCCCCTCAATTTTCTCTTGCCTGTGACAGTTTCTCCTCAGTCTTTCCTTGTTTGTCATGACTTTGACAGTTTTCAGGAATTCTAGGTATTGTGTAGAATGTTCCTCAAATTGGGTTTGTCTGATGGTTTTCTCATAATTAAATGGAGGTTATGGTTTTTTTTTTACCTGGCAGGTCTGGGGAGATTAAGCTCCACTTCCTACAGTGGGGCAGAATCTACACACATTTTAAAAATTTTCCTGTGAAGATTTCTCTCTTCTTCCCCATTTATTTATTTAGTCATTTATCCCTATCAGTATGGACTTAGGTATATTTATTTTATACTTTTGGTTATAATCCAATGATATGTTATTTGTTACACAACAGTTATAAATACATATATATTTTTTAAAAAAACTATTGCTTCCAAGAACATACAAATACCTATCTCATTGTCATTGGCTAAATTAGGCCCTGGAACATAAGTATTTGTGTGGGCTCTATTTCCTTAATTTTACCTGAAATATAATGAGGCCTCAGGTCTTGAAAGGCAGCTATGCTAACCACTATACCACTAACACAGGCCTTAGGTCTTTATCCTCAATTCTGCTTTCTAAACTCTGTATCTGCCATGTTTCCTCTTATCATATATACGATATCTCATGCTTGAATGTAAGCTTAACTGAGAAAAGCTTCATTTTTTCCCTGCTTTAATCCTACCCATTAGAATAGTGCCTGACACATAGGAAGCATGCAGTAAATATTTCTTGTGTCAATATGTGAATGTATATAATGGATAAGTTTGGGAGAAGGGAGTTGGTTTGGAAATGAGAGAGTTTAATAGCAGAAGTCATATAACAAGACAGTGTTCCTAATTTTCTGCTTGGCATAGGACTTGTATTTGTGGGGCAAGATAGTGGTGAAAGGGTGAATGGATGACTACCTAGGTAGGCAGTCTTACTTTTTATCTGGAGGCAAGACCTGAGAAGACCTACCAGATTCTGGGTTGACTGTCCTTGTTTTCAGTAATGTGAATTTTGTCTCCTGTGCTGAATAGGAATGTAGTAGGAAACTGGAATGCTATTTTGGGGTCACCATCCACATGCCACATTGAACTGGATAGCTATGTATACTTTTAATTTATTTAACATACACTTCACAGAGAATGCCAAGGTGAAGTGTAGGCAGGTCAGATAGTACCTCAAAGGGCAGGCAAGAGACTACAGGCCTAAATTAGTTATGTTTGTACCTTAGAATATTTTAAAAGAAGTATTTTGTTATTGTTTCCAAGAACATACAAAGACCTTATATTAATTTATATTAGTTATAGTTCTTATTCTTTGGTGTAAATAAGTGTTTTACTATCCTAAAGAAAAGAACATGTGTAAATAACTAAAGCATTTGAATACAGTTTTTTATGGAGATTTTATCCATTTGTAAGATGGAAAGGTTGAAGGTTAAAAGCAAGATAACATCAAAACCCACAGAAATAAGTAAAACGTATTTAATGGATTTTTTTTGGCAGTTTATTGATGTTGCGACTTTTTGTTCACTTGAAAACATGTAAAAATTACATTTTATCTTCCTTGAAGCATGTCAGAATAAATTCATCATTGCATAATTAATATCCAGGTATTCTGTGATATTTAGATAATGGGCTTCAACTTCTTATAATCTTATTTTATATTTCAGTTGTTTTCATACCACATATTCATGGTTTGTTGATAATGCATTTGGTTGCAGTCTGAGATATTGCCAGGTCTAAAGCCAGGTTCACATTTTTGCTTTGAAGAGAAAGAAATTTCAAATAAATACAGATGGTCAATTAAAATGTCTACTTTACTAGATGTTACATTAAATATGGCCAGAATGCCAAGAGCAATACATGAGAAATCCATTCCCATCCACATTCTGCTGCTTCCACGAAGTATAAAATAACAGAATGTAAAGAAGCATGTGTTTGTGTATATGTGTGTGAGAGAGCATGTATGTGCTAATCCAGCTCTGTCTTTTGGCTTGGCTGCCGTGCTAGTAATGTTTTGACCAGTAAAAGATGAGTTTTAATTAAAATCTGAGATCCACCAATTGTACATCTGTTAACTTTTCCTATATAATACTTGAGTACTAATTTAAAAACTTTCTAAAGTACTGTGTGATTTTCTTTCTCCTTTTTGGGCAAATCTGGAACATTTTTATCTTTCTTAATTTTCCCAGAACATTTACTATTTAGAAGTATATTGAGATAATAACTCATCCCCAGGAAGCGTAACCTCCAAAAAGGACATCATGCTTGGTAAAGTAGAGGGTCAGCAAAAAACTAGGGAAACTCTCAGTGAGATGGACTGACACATAGTCGCAACAATGGACTCATATCAATGATCATGCAGGTGGTGCAGGACTGACTGGGCAATGCTTTGTTCTGTTATAAACAAGGTTGCCCGTGAATTGGAGATGACTCAGTGACAACCAACAACAAGGGTAATAAAAGTCACTCACAATAAGGTGAAAATAGGCTTTCCTACAGGATTTTTATGAGGAGGAAAGGACTCAATCCCTCTGTGTGCACATGAAGATTTAGTCTGGAAAGCCCAAGTGAGGGTGACCATATGGAGTCCTGTGTAGGCTAGAAAGTAAAAATTGAAAGGGTAGGTCAGACCACATTTGAAAGGTCTGATTGGCCCTGTAGTAGGACACCATCTAGGGTTTCCATCAAGTGTCACAGCCTAAATTCCTCAGAAGGAAGAACCCATGACGCAGGTTTATATGGGAAGAGTTATTGGCACAAATGACTTCAAATATGAATGGGAGATGCAGGGAAGAAGGATATGTTTAGAGTTGGCATCCAGTTGACCAATCCTACAAGACCCACTGAAATGCATCTCAGGACCCTTGACAAAGGGGAAGAGAGGAAGGGTAAAAAATTTGACTCTTGGAGGGTTCACTGCCCCACATTTCTGGGTTACATATGCTTGAGTTCCAAGCTGTTTTCCTTGGAGTTGAATGAGTTGGGTTCAACAGAGACATACTAACTAGGGCAGGGGTGACAGGAGCACAGATGGGTCTAAAGTGAGGGTTTGGCAGATGGCAGGTGTGAGGAGCAGATTGGAGCCTGTGCAGAATTGAGCTGAGGTTGGGGCGGGGGATGGCTGGAATAAGAGGCAGGTGAGAGGAGCTGAAGTGGAGGCTGATACACATATATTAGCGATACTGGTAATAATAATGATAATGGGTGATATTTATTGAGCACATCTATGTGTTCCAGACACTAGGCTATTCACGTTACATACACTATCTCATTTAACCCCCACAACCACACTAGAAATTAGATATCATGATTATCTCTATTTTATAGATAAAGGAATTGAGGCACAGAGAGGTTCAGGAACTTGCCAGAGTCACAACAGCTACTGGTTAGTAATTGAACTTATGCAGCCTGGCTCTAAAGCTTGCATTCTCACTCATTGTGTCATTCTGCTTTCTCTTGGTGCTATGATCAAAATGGTGTTTTAAAAATAAATTTGAATAGCTGTTTCAATTCATGTCACACACAAGTTATTTCTTAACGAACATTTATAGTATTCTACATGCAATATTATCATAAAAAGGTCAGTATGTAGAGTGGTTAAGCACTCAAAATCCAGAGCCAAGCTGCCTAGGCTCAAATCCCAGCTCTACCAGTTACTAGCTGTTTGACTTTAGGAAAGTTACTCAAGCTCTCTGTTCTTCACTTCAGACCTGTGAATGATAAAAATAGCACCCTTCTTATAGGATTGTTGTGAGGGTTAAATTACTCAATTTACATAAATTGTTTAGAAGAATCTTTGCAAGGGAACATTACTACATACATTTTTTTATTGTTACGCTTTTCAAAAATATCATTGACTAGATGTGACTTTTTCCAATAAACTCTTATCCATGCAAAATTACTGAACATTGCATGTACATCTCTAACGAAGTTTTGCAACACTTCTGTTGCTATGTAAGTTATGGTATGGATTTTTTTAAAAAGTAGTCACATATCAGCTGTTAAACATCACACTGCCGGCATCATAAATGAAGTCACCATTTGGCAAATAGTGTCTTGGCAGAAGTGGTTCTTACCAACAGGGAAAACAAAAAAAAAATTAAATTAAATCCCCATTGTGATTTGTTAAGCATTTCAGACACATGGCTCAGCAATTTTCCCAACTATGAAGTTGTTTTCCTTCCATCTTAGAGCTCAGAGGCTAAGCTGTGTGAAGGAGGTAAACTGTCAGGTAAATTCATTTAGTTCTGTAGCTGTCATTTCTCTGCAGACCAGGCTGGTTACCCTGGGAGAAGATAACCATATTACTCAAACACAGGCATGGTCCCTGGCTTGAAAGGCCATAGTTTATTATCTGATTGCTTTAAGTTAGTGCAGGGGAACCTGGTTGAATGGTTGCAATAGCTGTTCTTATCTCATTTCCTTCCTTTCAAGTATAGCTATAGCAAGTTTCCTCATCTGTGAAATGAGGGGGTTGAATTCACCAGATATCATCCAAGGAACTTTTTGGCTCTGACATTCTGTGGCTTCAGATTCTCTTTTCCTTGGGTAATGGTCTTTGTTTTCCAGGGCATTCAACAGGCCCGAACATCCTTACATGCTTATTCCAATTTGGGCTGCTATGAAGGCAAGGTCTTATGTTTGAGGAAGTCTTTGCAAATGTACACCCTTTATGAAAACTTTGTAAACCTCCCTCCCTGCTCCCTGAGGAATTTTACAGATAAAGAGAATGAGCCCCAAAGAGGTTAAGTGATTTGTCCAAGATCACATAGCTTGTAGGAAGCAGAGCCAAGATTAAAACTCATGTTCTTCTTATTGCCAGTGCAGGTATTTGCAGTACTTCAGTGTTTTACAATCCAAGAGATAGACATGAAGACCTCATAAGGACTCTTTCTGTTCCTTCAGCATATGGTCCAGAATTAATTCTGTTGGTTTTGATTGGGTCATGTGGGTAAACCTGAACCAATCATTGTGGCCAAGGGGATGTAAACCTTCTGATTGGTCAGGCCTAGTCACAGTCTCCTTTTGAAGTCTGGAATGGAATCAGATTCTTTGATCCATATGGGTGAAATGGGAGGTGGAAAATCAGGAAGAGTCACCAGATGAACAGGGAGTAGATGATATACAGGAAAATAAGAAAATTCCCATTAACCACAGAGAAAGCCCAAAACCAAAAAAACCACCAAACCCACCGTCATCAAGTCTATTCCAACTCCTAGTGACCCCCATTGGGTTTTGTTTTGATTCCCTAGTACTGCTCTCATAAGAATATACCACAAATGGGATGGCCTTAACAAACAGGAGTTCATTTTTACAATTTGGAGGCTTTAAGTTCAAGTTCAAAGCACCAGGCTCTAGGGGCTGGGTGAGAAATCCCTCAACCTTGGGCTTCAGCTCTGTTTCCTGCTCCTGGCCCACTGGAGCTAGAGGCTTTTCTTCACTCAGACAGCTACTGGCTGCTGAGACTGACAAACCCAAGGTTGACAAAAAGGTACAGTTCTGATGTTACCAAACCACATGGCAGGCCATTAATTTAAGTCCTTTGAAAGTCCCAAGGTTGGCAAAGCATGGCAGGCTGCTCAACAACAACATGGTTACATGCAGGGTTCAAGTGTGCCATAAGCTAGAGACCATTCCCAAAGCTGCTGCTTATATATGGGAAGCAGACCACATCCCTAAAGCAGCTACTCAGCTGCTTGTGGTAGATCGCACCATGGAGATGATTACCTTATCTTATCATGGGGCATAACTACCACCAGCTGCCCAGACACTCAACCAGGCCTAACCAAATTGACACACAAAATAACTACCACAGGTTTCCAAGGTGATAAATCTTTACAAAAGTAGATTGCCCCTTCTTCCTGACACAGAGTGGCTGGCGGATTTGAACCACCAGCCCTCTGGTTAGCAGTCAAAAGCCTTATGCACTGTGCCACCAGAGCGCCTTACAGAGAAAGCATTTTTTTTTTT
>NW_006921595.1:6327339-6332415 GCF_000298275.1 Orycteropus afer afer | reverse complement strand
TTTTTTCCCAATCTGTAGGTTCTCTTTTGACTCTTTTGGAGAAGTCTTTGGAAGCACATAAACATTTAATTTTTAGAAGGTCCCAATCATCTGTCTTCTCTTCTGCTGTTGGTGCATCAGAGAAAGCATTTTTCCCAAAATAAGTTGTTTTATAATGTTTTATTTTCTATTTTGTCTTAATTGAATTCACTTTTTGCAAAAGCAGTTGTCCCTTGAACTGGTTTTAGGTCAAATACTAACGTTAGAGTGGCTGAAGAATTGCAATTATAAAAGTTCAATCATTTCAAGGCCTGGGATTTCTAGGAATCCATATTCTTTGAGTGTGTCTTGGTCTCAGTTCAAATAAGACAAGCTTGTTCTTCTCCAAATCCAAATAAGGATTTGGAACTCTCCCAATCAGATCAAGCCAATAAACATTCCTTATGTGCAAGGTGCTCATGGTAAAGAGAGCTGGCTTGGCTGACCATGTTTCTTGTTTTGTCAATTTGACCCTACTAACTTGTTTTCTGGTTTTTGCTCTGTGATCTCCAGATTTTATACCTGTGAAACAGTTTACTTTTTGGGTGTGCTTTGTTCAAATCCTCTTTGGCTTAGAGAAACTGCTCAAATGGTTGTTTTTTAAAAAATCATTTCTGGATGATATTCTGTTGACCAAAACTTTCCCCTCAGTTGCTGTGGTAACATTCATACTGCAAGAGCCTAGATGTTAGCCTAGAGGTTTGACAAGCAGATGACTTCCAGACAGAGGGGCTGATGTAGGATGTCAGGGCTGAGACACAGGGCTTTTACTGTACTCTGAACTAAATTTGTAAATCATTACGGTTCAAGTAAGCTAAACTCTGAACCAATCATGAGTCCTTGATTACAACCTAAGCCCCTACAAAAAACTACTCAGCTCATTCATTTATATTCTTCGTTTCACCTCATGGCTGCTTAGCCCATAGATGTTGGGGGATTCAAAGTTGCCTGCTGTTGCAATTGTGGTTGTTAGTTAACTGGATGCTGTTGTACTTTTGCTCCACGTGTCTCCTAACCCATTCTCAAGTTGTGATGGCTTCTAAGACAAGCCATTATCCTATTACTAAACCTTTACCCCAAACCGTGACTCTCACACCCTATCTGGGACACCATTAAGGTGATTACGAAAAAATCTGTTGCCGTGGAGTCAATTCTCCCTCTTTCACAGAGTAGAACTGTCCCTCCCATAGGGTAAGGCTTTAATCTTTGTGAGGCAGACTGCCATATCTTTCTCCCTCAGAGCTACTGATGGATGTGAAGCACTGACCTTTTAGGTTAGCAGCTGAGCGCTTAACCACTTTGACACCAGGGCTCCTCGGGTGGATAGGACTGACAAATCCCAATCCGTTTAGTGCAAGGAAAGTTGTCTTATCAGAGAAACCTAGATCTTGCTGTTCCTTTTAAATTTGGGCTTGCAGCTTTTTTCTTTTTACTATTATTATTTAATTTCAAAGACTCTTAGCTTCATATCCTCATTCAGGTTTTACCTTTTAGTTATTCTACTTTATCAATATCTGTATATTTATTTTTTGTTTTTATTATTGTTCTTGTTGTTTGTGTTTTTATTGGGAGAAGGAGTTATCTGGAGTGGTTCCAGTTCTTGAAATTAATGCCTCTTACTTTAAATTGGCATGTGGGGGAACGATTTTTGTTTTTTAACAGCTTTCTTGAGGTGTAATTTACATACTGTTAAATCCACCCATTTTAAGAATACAATTCAATGATATTTTTAAAGCAAATTTACAGAGTTGTGCAACCATAACCACAATCCAATTTTAGAACATTTCTAACACCACAAAAAGATCCCTGGTGCCCATTTGTAGTCACCCTCCATGCCTGTCCCCAGCCCCAGGCAACCAATAAGGAGATTTTTTTTTTATCTTTAGTCTACTTGGCTTCACCACTAAATCCTAAAAGTTCCTTGTGGGACTTTTGAATAACCATAATTTCAGAAAAAAACAAAAAAGAAAACAAAAGCCTTTGTTATTTTTCTGGTAAAATGAATTCAAAATTTAAAGAAAGGCATTTTGAAAATATGTGACTTGTAACATAACCATTGTTAATATTTTGGTATGAAATATTCCAGGTTTTTTTTTAATCATTTTATAAGCAATAAGAATTTATTGTAGACAATCTGAAAAACTACTGGGAAACACAAAGAAGGAAATGAAAATCACTCTTTATCTCACTATCCAGAGATAACCACTGTGTGTTAGTCAACTGTCCAGCCTAACAAATGGCCTGGAACATCTCAGTGGCTTCAGACAATGAGCAATTAGTTCTTGCTGGTTCTGTAGGTTGGCTGGGACAGCTCTGCTTCAAGCTATAGACCAACATTGGTTTTGCTCCACAGGTGTCATTTGAGGCTTAGTAGTTACTTGGAATATAGCTGCTCAGAGTGGACACCTGTGATGCCTTAGAAGGCCTAGGCTCAGACCTGATAGATATATTGATACTTATACTCATGTTCCATTGGCCAAAACAAGTTACATGGAGAAGCTCAACTTCAATAGGTGGGGAATGATAGTCCTTTCGTGAGGTGTTGGGGGGAAGGCAGTCAATATTTGAACAACATTCAGCACAGTTCATATTTTGATGCTTATACTTTTCATTTTTTCCTATGTAATAGATATTATGATAAAAATTAGTTTCTTTTACAAAAATGATGTCTTTCTATACATATGATTTAATTGCCTTACTAAAATTTCCAAGTCAATAAACATTATTTTTAATGATTACCTACTTTGTCATAATGTGGATATAGCATACTTTACTGAATTTCTCCTTGTTGGGCAATTACTTTTTAAGTTGTTTTCTATTGTAAATGATACACTTTTGTGCTTATCTCTAATGATTTTTGTTAAATAAGTTTTCATAAATGGAATTTTGAGGTCTGTGGATATGAACATTTAAAAATGTAAATAGAAGAAGTCTATACCTCTGTTTCTTCATTCACTTGCCACTATTGCATGTAGCTATTTTTTTTTTTTTTATTTTGACAGGTGAAAAATTTTATTCTATAGTTTTTAGAATTTGCATTTCAATGATTAATAATAAGATTGCACATATTTTAATAAAGTCCCTCCTTCCCTCCCTGTCTCTCTCTCTCTATGTGTAAATTATTTGGTAATAACATTTGAATTGTGGTCTGTTGGAGTTGGGGCCTATCAAGGTTGGTTGCTGTATGCCTCCAGTTAGATTCCTCCTCATAGTAAAGATGATTGTTGTTGTGTGCCTTTGGGTAGATTCCTACTCAGAACGACCCTACAGGACAGACTAGAACTGACGCATAAGACTTCTTAGGGAGCATATCAACAAGTCTATTTTTCCTATAGAGTCGTTGGTGGGTTTGAATTCCTGACCTTTTGGTTAGCAGCCAATATCTTAACCATTGCACCACAGGGCTCCTCTATACCAAGGGCAGGGTGGTGGGAATGGCCTACTCCAGGTGCAGGCATTATAGGTATATGGGGTACATTATCTGTGGACTAGACAGTTTAAGAACAATAATTAAAACCTACAAAAAGTCCATCTGCACTGGCAATTCTAAACACCAACAACATAGTGATACTGCCTCGGAAACCCAAGGAAGGTTGCTATGAGTCGGATCCGACCCTATGACAGTGAGTTTGGTTTGGTTTTTGATTTACCCTAGCTGGGCTGACTCCTCCCATCCCTCATCTTTATTTCTTATTGGTCTATAAAATTTCTTTGTATACTGTAGTTATTAAACCATTGCCCAACATTCATGTTGCTGTTCTCTTTTAATTTTGTTGATAGTTTTAAAATTTCTTTTGAATAAGTAATACGTTCTCAAGTTAAGAATAAAGTATCAAAGGGCCATCAGGGAAAACCCACCCTCTCACCCTTGTCCCAGCTACATAATTTTCCTTCTCACAGACAACCATTGTGACTAACTTCCCATGTATCCTGCCAAAACGTTTATGCATAAACATTTCCCCCCATTTAATAAAATAGTAGCATACTACAATAACATTCAGTGCCTTTCTTTTTTTTTTCACTTAGTAATTAATAGATGTTAGTGATCTTTCCATGTCACTACCTTAAAACTTCCATATTTTTCTGCTAGTACATCCATTTTATGGGTGTACTAAACTTAATTCAATAATTTTCTCCTGATTGACATGTACCATTTTGCACACATACCAGTGTATCTGTAGAATAAATTCCCAGGTGTGGAATTTTTGCATGAAAAATCCATGGATGTTTGTGTTTGATAGCTATTACTAAAATGCTTTTTCTATAGGTCTTATCAATCAACACTTCTAACGAAAGTGTCTGTTCACTACCGTAATGTGGAAGTTTAATAGTCTGTTAGTTAAACATATGCTGATAATCTATTTGAAAGTAAGTTGCTAATATCATGATGTGTTATCCATAAAGAGTTCAGCAGACACTTTCTAAAGTATTAGAGCATTCTTCTATGTACCCACAGTGCCATTATTACAACTAAGAACATTAACAATAATTTCATGAAATCATCTAACAGGCAGTATCTATTCAAATTCCCTTAATTGTTTCACACTTTTTATAGACATTTTAATTTTTAGAACCAAGATTAGTATCAAGCTTCATACATTATATATGATTGATATGTATTCTTAGCATCTTTTAATCTAGAACAAACAAAAAAACAAAAAACCTACACCTGTTGCTGATGGAGTAGATTCTGACTCATAGAGACCCTACTGGACAGAGTAGAACTGCCCCCACCCCACCCCAATAGGGCTTCCAAGGCTTGAATCTTTATGAAAGCAGACTGCCACATCTTTCTATTGTGGAGTGGCTTTTGGGTTCCAATTAATGAGCTTTCAGTTAGCAACTGAACACTTAACCACTGTGCCACCAGGGCTCTCTTTAATCGAGAACAGTCCTTCCATATTTTTCATTCAATGATACTAACTTTTTATGTGTGTGATTTGGGTGAAAAGTTACAGAGCAAGTTCACTTTCCATACAGCAGTTCACATATACTTTGTCTCATGACATTGACCACAATTTACCACAATGCAACAGCTCCCCTCCCACTTCCTCCCTA
>NW_006921595.1:6293302-6299968 GCF_000298275.1 Orycteropus afer afer | reverse complement strand
CTTCTGTGTCTGTGTTAATTGGTTTCCCTTTTCTTTGTTGAAGAGGGTCTGTGCAATCCTTCTGCCTAGTCCGCCATCTTGCCCCGCCTCCTGATACTAACTTTTTGAAGAGACCAAGTCAATATATTGTATAAATCTATCATTCTGGATAATGAATTGTTTCCTCCTTGTGTCATTTAAAGAGTCTCATGGTAGCACTGACAGTTAAGCTCTAAATTGGTAGTTTAACTACCAATTAAAATATTGGTGGTTCAAACTCACTCAGAGGTGCCTTAGAAGAAAGACCTCGTTATCTGCTTCTGAAAACTCATAGTCTTGAGAACACTAGGAAACACAGTTCTACTCTGCATTGCCTTGGATCACCATGAGTCAGAAATGGCTTTATGGCAACTGGTTTTGTTATTTTTTTGTGTCATTTAACTTTCTCCTTTTTAGCCTGAATGGCCCTGAAATTGGAAATTAAGTTTAGAGGCTTGATTAAATTTAGGTTATGTGTTTTTGACAGGAACACTTTATAGGTGCTATCTTTATTTCATCTTGCATTATGTAAAGGGTTTCCATAATAGTATCATCCTTATACCTAAGCAAGAGAAACCCTTGCTCTGGGCCCCACATCATAGCTGGTCTTGAATTTGTAAAACATAAAAAATATAACTTTATTAAAGGATCCATGGTGCCCTCTCTCCTGGGATCCAGTGCTCAGGTCTGGCACAACATACTCTGCAACCTAATGACTTGTTGTGAGCTCTTACTCCCACCACTTAGGCCCTGGAGAAATTCTTCTCCACACCTGAGTTTGACTGAATGCTGGGTTGTGCCTGCTGCCAATGGCGGAAGGACACTGCTTTGGACTGCAAGGAGAAAGTGAGGGGTAGAAGTTCTTAAGAGAAAAGGCATGAAATTTGAAAAAAAAAAATGCTGAGTGAAATAAGTCAGATATAAAAGGGCAAATATTCTATGATCCCACTTAACATGAAATATCCAGAATAGGCAAATGCATAGATACTAAAGTTGTTACTAATGGTTGGTAAAAGGAGGAAATTAGGAGGTATTACTTAAGGGGTACTGAGTTTCTGTTAAGGGTGAGGAAGAAATTTGGAAATGTATAATGATGATGGTTGTGTAATAGGTGAATGTAATTAATGTCACGAAAGTGTCCATGTAGAAATGGTTGAAATAACAAATGCTTTGTTATATGATATTTTACTATAATAATTTTTTTTACGAAAAAGATAAATTAACTTCTCAAATCTTTTTGTTCAGCATGAATGCAATAAATTTTTGCATAATGAAGTATGACCATCTAGCAGTACAAGACATTCATTTTCTTATAGTTGGAAATTGAGGTTCTTAAGTGCAGGGATTCCTGTCATAATAGTTGCACAATTTGCAATATTAACCAGTTCATATGCTGTTGTTGTTAGGTGCAATCGAGTTGGTTCCGACTCATTGTGACCTTATGCATGGCAGAATGAGGTACCACCCATCCTCAAAATCGTTGCTATGTTTGAGCCTATGGTTGCAGTCACTGTGTCAACCATTTCATTGAAGGTCATTCTCTTTTTCGCTGAACTTCTACTTAACCAAGCATGGTGTTCTTCTCCAGGGACTGATTTTTCCTGATAACATGTCCACAATAAAAGAGAAATCTCACTATCCTTGGCTTCTAAGGAGCATTCCAGCTGTACTTCATCAAAGACAGATTTGTTTGTTCTTCTGGCAGTCCAGGGTAATTCAATATTCTTTGTCAACACCATAATTCATGTATATACATGTAATGTGTGATATCTAGTATTTATGCAAGTAACTGGATGAATATTGTATACTAGACTTGAAAAATAAGTAATTCTTTTAAAAATATTCAAAAGAAATTTACAAAACATTCAAATATAAAATTTTAGCTTTAAATATTGCCATTAAAATGTTGATATTTATTAATAATAGTTGTGTTTGTTTTTTGACAGATCATTTTGGCTATGTAGAAGAAAAATATATCTTTAGGAATCATTTATAAAAAATTAATTTTTCTATTTTTACATTTATTTTAATTTACATTTTTTTATAAAATATATCCAAATTTTGTGTACATAGAATACTATTACCTTTCATATTTTTACTCCTTTAGATTATTACTATTCACAGGACATAAATTATGTGAAGTTACTGACTCTAACAATCTAATTAGTGATTTTACAGCAATGAAGGAATACAAATTAATTTTATTAAAGTAAATATATACTAGGAGCTCTGGTGGCATAATGCCTAAGGCATTTAACTGCTAACCAGAAGGCTAGCAGTTCAAACTCACTAGCTACTCCTCTGAAGGAAGATTGGGCAATCTACTTCTGCAGTGATATTGCCTCGGAAACCCAAAGAGGGGTCGCTATGAGATGGATCATATTCTACAGCAGCGAGTTTGTTTTTTTTTAAAATATAAACTAATCTTATAGTAATTATATAATTTAATTTAATATTTAACTATCATTTAATAATAAAATTGTATCTTTGTTTTCTTACTCATCCAATATCACAACACACCAATACAATACTCACTTGTGCATAGTAATTAAATCCAGTTGTTTGCTATTTTTCCAGACTACTGTCACTTGACTGCTAACCAGAAGGCTGGTGTTTCAAACCCACCAGCCACTCCTCGGAAGGAAGGTTGGGCAATCTACTTCCATAGTTAGACTGCCTCAGAAACCCAAGGAGGGGTCGCTATGAGTCGGGTCTACTCCACGGTGCAAAACAACAACAACATAGTCATATAAACCCCATATAAACCCCATAGTTTTATACATGTATTGTTGTTGATGTTTGTTGTTATGTGCCATTGAGTTGGACTCGATTCATCGCGATCCCTCCTTAGGTTTCTCAGGCAGTATCACTACGGAAGCAGATTACCCAACCTTCCTTCCGAGGAGTGGCTGGTGTGTTTGAACCACCAACCTTCTGGTTAGCAGTCAAGTGCTTTAGGCAGTATGCTACCAGAGCCCACTATATGCATCATAAAGATATATTTGTCACTTTATGAGAATAAAACATACTTTATGGAAGCTGGTACCTTGATTTACAGGCTTTAATTGTTGAGAGCGTGGTATCTGGGCCTCCTGTATTCTGTTGCCCCAATCTCTGGATATGAAAGTTGAGACTACACAGAAACTCAAATGGTGAATAGTTTCACATGAAAAATATATGCTTACCTTACTTACTGGGTAATCTAACACTGGGTCTGGCCACTAGGACCGATGCTCAGGTGATCACTTGGTGAGACTTTGCCATTGTGTTCATTAGTTTTAGCATCCATTGATAATCTTTGCCTGAATCAATTGTTACCTTAGAGTTATTTTTCTACTTCTACCATTGCTTCTACATTTATTTGATGATAATCTTCTGTAACAAAATACTTTCTTTTATTTTTTTTTTGTTTTCTCAATTTAGGCTCATGGATTTTTATTATGTAACATATTAAATATGTGATAATCATAGCCATGTGTTCTGATGTTCAAGCTGTCCCAGTTTTACCAATGGGATCCTCATCAAGCTAGTTCCTGCATTCTTTGCACATGACCCCATTAGTTTTTGAGCATTTCTTGCCTTCTGGCCCCAAATGTCCTAGGCCTTTTACTTTCCCTGTCCTACACTTGGAATCAGCCATATCTTCAAGGAGTCTTTCAGAATAGTTCAGTAAGAAAGTGACTGCCTTAGTTTGACAGAGATTAAACATTTTTAATATATTTAAAGGACCTTTATATTTCTTTTCCTGGAACTCTATTCATATCCTTTATCCATTTTCATTTTCTTTTAATGAAAAAAAAAATCTTTAAATGTTTATTGTGGTGGCCATGAAAACACACTTGTTACATCTCCTGCTGGGAGGAGTGTATTTGACTGACAGCTCCAGCTGCTGGCTTCTGAAAGCACCATCAAATTCATGCCAAGGTCACATTCCCTAAGGTCTTATCCCAAACATTGACTGAGCATATCATGAATACTAAGGGAGGCCAGTTCCTATAAGACAGGGGACTCCTTGATAGGTGACATTGGCTCAAGGGTTCCTTATTGGCCTGAATGAAGCTTAGAACATCACTGTAGTCTGAAGTTCTTCCTCCCCAGTCCTACTTCCTTCCTTCTCTCCTTCACAAGTGTCAGACCTGCATCATGGTCCAAAGGCTCTTCCACTTTCTTTGGCTCCCTCTCTTGTTCTCCTCATCAGCACTTTTCCCCAAAAATCTCTTTCATGCTTAACTTCATCTTGGCACTTGCTTTTTAGAAGACCCATGCTAACACAGCCATATACACAAGAGTGTATAAAACACATGTGTATATTTTATACAATAATAAAATAAAGACATATGTACCAACCACCAGTTTAAAAAACAGAAAATTACCTATAACCTCTCCTTCTCTGCAAAGCTAACCACTGTCCTGAATTTTGTGTTACCATTCTTTTGCTTTTCTATATTATTTAATCATTGGTATATGTATTATAAGGAGCTCTGGTAGCATAGTGCCTAAGGCACTTGACTGCTAACCAGAAGGCTGGCAGTTCAAACCCATCAGCCACTCCTTAGAAGGAAGGTTGGGCAATATACTTCCATACTGATACTGCCTAGGAAACCCAAGGAGGGGTCACTATTAGTTGGGTCTGACTTGATGGCACATAACAACAACAACATAGATATTACCAAGCAAATTACTGTTCATTTTGTCTGTTTTGAAACTGCATATAAATGGAATTTCAGCTTAGGTATTTTTCATGACTTTATTACTCACTCAGCATCACAGCCCACCAACACATATTGAGACGTATGCAATCATAATTAAAGTCAGTTGACTTTAATATTTGCCCAGTTTTCTCTTTGATTGTATGTTGTATTCTTTAATGATAGTTAATTATATATTCTGAATACTGATATTTTCCTAATTATATGTGTTGTAAATGTCTTCTCATCATTTAGGGCTTAAATTTTCACTCTTTATCATATCTTTTGGTGAACAGATGAACAGAAGTAATCAAACTTATTCATTTTTCATATATTGTATCTTTAAGAAATTCTCTGCTGTAAAATCACAAAGATATTTTTCTGTATTGCTACTAAGTTTTGCTTTGACTTTTATAATTTAAGCTTTAATGTGCTTAAATTGATTTTTAATATGGCATAAAGTATGAATTCAAGGTAACTTTTTTGAGTTATTATTTACATCTGGAAAAATTTACCTCTTTTAGAGTACAATTCTATGAGTTTTGACAAATGCAGTTGTGTAAACATTGGCAAGATCAAGATATAGAACAATTTAGTTTCTTCCCCCTAAAAGATCTCTTTGTGCTATGTTGCAATCAACCTCTCCCCCTACCCCTCAGCGTCTGGCAACCATTGATCTATTTTTAATCTCTGTAGTTTTTATCTTTTACAGAATGTCTTATAAATAGAATCATAAAGTGTATAGCACTTTGAGTTTGGTTTCTTAAACAAGTAAAGTTTAAGATTCTTGTTTTTTTTTTTTTGTATCAGTAATGTATTCCTTTTTATTACTGAATTAGGAAATGGAAAGTATAAGTATCGATATCCTAGGCATTAGTGAGCTGAAATGGACTGGTTTTGGCTATTTTGAATCAGACAGTCGTACAATCTATTATGCCAGGAATGATAAACTGAAGGGAAATGGTGTCTCATTCATCATCAAAAGGAACATGTCAAGATCTACTCTGAAGTACTATGCTGTCAGTGATAGGATAGTATTATATGCCTAAAAGGAAGAAAGTTAATTTTACAATTCAAAATATTGGCTATTTTGAATCAGACAATCATATAATCTATTATGGCAAGAATGATAAACTGAACGGAAATGTGTCTCATTCATCATCAAAAAGAACATTTCAAGATCTAGTCTGAAGTACTATGCTGTCAGTGATAAAATAGTATCATATTCTTAAAAGGAAGAAAGTTAATTTTACTATTATTCAAATTTATGCACTAACCACTAAAGCCAGAGATGAAGAAATCAAAGATTTTTTACCAATTTCTGGAGTCTGAAATTGACCAAACATGCATTCAAGGTGCATTGATAGTTACTGGTGATTGGAAAGCAAAAATTAGAAGCAAAGAGAAAGCATTAGCAGTTGGAAAATATGGCTTTGGTGATAGAAATGACTCTAGAGATTGCTTGATGGAATTTGCAAGACTAATGATTTACTCATTGCAAATACTTTTTTTTTTTCTCCAGCAAAATAAATGGCAACAATACATGTGAACCTCAGCAGATGGAATGCACAGGAACCGAATCAACTACATCTGTGGAAAAAGAATGTCAAAGCTCAATATCATCAGTGAGAGCAAGAGTTGACTCTAGAACAGACCATCAATTGCTCATATGCAAGTTGAAGTTGAAGTTGTAGAAAATTAAAACAAGTTCACGAGAGCCAAAGTATGAACCTGAGTATATCCCACCTGGCTTTAGAGACCATCTGACGAATAGATTTGACACATTGAATACCAAAGACCAAAGACCAGATGAGTTGTGGGATGACATCAAGAACATCATACATTAAGTAAACAAGAGATCATTAAAAAGACAGAGAAGAAAGAAAAAAAACCAAAATGGATGTCAGAAGAGACTCTGAAACTTGCTCTTGAACAGAGAGTAGCTAAAGCAAATGGAAGA
>NW_006921595.1:6284471-6292961 GCF_000298275.1 Orycteropus afer afer | reverse complement strand
GTTCAAACCCACCAGCCACTCCTCAGAAGGAAGATTGGGCAGTCTACTTCCGTAGTGATACTGCCTCAGAAACCCAAGGAGGGGTTGCTATGAGTCAAATCGACTTGATGGCAGTGAGTTTGGTTTTGGTTATAACCATTTCAGGAGGTAGCATATAATCAAGAATTAGTGGTATTGAAGGAAGAAGTTCAATTTGCACTGAAGGAATTGGTGAAAAACAATGCTCCAGGAATTGACAGAATACCCACTGAGATGTTTCAACAAATGGATGTCACAATGGAGACACTTACTTGTCTATGCCAAGAAATTTGGAAGACAGCTACCTGGCCAAGTGACTGGAAGAGATGCATATTTGTGTCCATTCTGAAGAAAAGGGATCCAACGAAATGTGGAAATTAATGAACAATATAATTAATACCATGTACACGTATAATTTTGCTGAAAATAATTAAAAAGTGGTTGGAGCAGTATACTGCCAGAGAACTGCCAGAAACTCATGGTGGATTCAGAAGAGAACATCAAGCAAGGGATATCATTGCTGATGTCAGATGAATCTTGGCTGAAAGCAAAGAATACAAGAAAAATGTTAACTCGTGTTTCATTGACTATGCAAAGGCATTTGACTATGTGGATTGTAACAAATAGTGGATAACATTGTGAAGAATGAGAATTCCAGAACACTTTAAGTGTGCTTATGAGGAATCTGTACATAAACCAAGAGACAGTCATTCAAACAGAACAAGGGCATACTACAGGATGTAAAATCAGGAAAGGTGTGCATCAGGCTTGCATCTTTCACCATGCTTATTCAATCTGCGTGCTGAGCAAATAATCTGTGAAAATGCACTATATGAAGAACAAGCATCAGGATTGGAGGAAGATTGATTTACAACCTGCCATATGCAGATGACAAAGCCTTGCTTGCTGAAAGTGAAGAAGACTTGAAGTACTTACTGATGAAGAATGAAGACCATAGCCTTCAGTATGGATTACACCTCAACATGCGGAACCAATAACCAACATCATGACAAATGAAGAAAAGTTTGAAGTTGTCAATGATTTCATTTTACTTGGATTCACAATCAACACCCATAGAAGCAGCAGTCAAGAGATTAAATGACATATTACATTGGGTAAATCTGCTGCAAAATACCTATTTGAGGGTTAAAGAGCAAAAATGTCACTTTGAAGACTAAGGTGCCCCTGACCCAAACCATTGTCTTTCCAATAGCCTCATATGCATGTGAGAGCTGCACAATGAATAAAGAAGACTACAGAAGAATTGTGGTGTTGATGAAGAATATTGAATGTACCATGGACTGCTAGAAGAATGAACAAATCTGTCTTGGAAAAAACATAGTTGGAATGTTCCTTCAAAGCAAGAATAGCCAGACTTCATCTCTTGGACTTTGATCATGTTATCATGAGGGACCAGGAGAAGTATATTATGCTTGGTAAAGCAGAGGGTCAGTGAAAAAGGAGAAGACCTTCAACAAGATAGATTGACACAATGGTTGTGAGGATGGTGTAGGACCAGACAGCATTTCATTCTCTTGTACATAGGATTGCTATGAATTGGAAATGAATTGATGGTACCTAACAACAACAGTATTCCATTATTTGTTTGTAACACAGTTTGTTTATTCATTCATCCATTGAAAGAGATTTGGCTTGTTTCCAGTTTTTTTGTGAGTCTCACCAGCTGTATAGGAGGGATCTAGTTGCTCCACATTTTCACAAGCACCTGGTGTTGTCAGGATGTTTTTTTTTAAAAGCTGTTCTAATGAATGTGTGGTGATATTTTATTGTGATTTGGATTTCCATTTCCCTTTTGTTTAATGAAGGAGCTCTGGTGGTGTAGTGGTTAAGACATTTGGCTGCCAACCAAAAAACCAGTGGTTTGAACCTACCAGCTGTTCCACAGAGGAAAGTTGAGGCAATCTGCTTCTGTAAAGATTTATAGCCTAGGAAACCTGATAAGTAGGAATAGACTTAAAGGCAGTGAGTTTGGTTTGGTTTTTGGTTTTATGATTAACGATCTTGAGGATCTTTTCATGTGTTTATTTGCCATTCATATTTCTTCTTTGGTGAACTGTTTGCTTTTGGATTTGATTCTGTTCATGTTGGAAGAATTCTTTATGTATTCTTAAAATTACTCTTTAAGAAAGGCAGTGATTTGCAAATATTTTCTCCCAGTCTGTGGCTAGCTTTTTCATGTTCTAAACAGTGTCACTTAAAGAGTAGAAGATTTTAATTTTTATAAACCACCACTCATCTATCAGTTTGTCATACTATGCTGGCTTGTGTGTTGCTGTGAGGCTGGTATTTAAAATACCAGCAGGGTCACCCATGGTAAACAGGTTTCAGTGGAGCTTCCAGACTAAGACAGACTCAGAAGAAGGAGGGGGCCATCCACTTTTCAAAGAACTGGCCAGTGAAAGCCTTATGAGTAGCAGTGAAAAACTGTCTGATATGTTACTGGAAAACTTTATGAATAGCCCTGAAAGATAGTCTGATATAGTGCTGGAAAATGAGCCCCTCAGGTCAGAAGGCACTCAAAATACCACTGGGGAAGAGCTTCCTCCTCAAAGTAGAGTTGATCTTAATGATGTGGAGAGAGTAAAGCCTTTAGGACCTCTGTTTACTGACGTGGCATAACTCAACATGGGAAGAAACAGCTGCAAATATCCATTAATAATCGGAACATGGAATGTACAAAGTGTGAGAGTAGGAAAACTGGAAGTTGTCAAAAATAAAATGGAATGCATAAAAACTGATATCTTAGGCATTAGTGACTGAAATGGACTGGTTTTGGCTATTTTGAATCAGACAACCACATGATCTACTATGCTGGGAATAACAAATTGAAAAGGAATGGTGTGACATTCATAATCACAAAAAAACATTTCAAGATCTATCCTGAAGTACAATGCTGTCAGTGATAGGATAATATCCATATGCCTACAAGGAAGATAAGTCAGTACTACTATTATTCAAATTTATGTACCAATTACCAAAGCTAAAGACAAAGAAATTGAAGATTTTTACCAAATTCTGTAGTCTGAAATTAACTGAACATGCAATTAAGATGTGTTGATTTTTACTGGTGAGTGGAATGCAAAATTTGGAAACCAAAAAGAATAACCAATAGTTGGAAAATACGGTCTTGGTGATAGAAATGATGCTGGGGATCATAAGATAGAATTTTGCAAGACCAACAACTTATTCATTGCAAATACCTGTTTTTCAACAACATAAATGGCAGCTATATACATGGACTTTACCAGATGGAATACACAGGAGTCAGATCGACTACATCTGTGGAAAGAGGCGATGGAGAAAGCTTGGTATCTTCAGTTAAAATAAGGCCAGGAGCTGATTGTGGAACAGACCATCAACTGCTCATATGCAAATTCAACTTGAAGCTGAAGACAATTAAAACAAGTCCATGAGAACCAAAATATGACCTTGATTATATCCCAGCTGAATTTAGAAACACTCTAATGAATAGATTCGATCCATTGACCACCAATGACCAAAAACCAGAGGAATTGTGGGATGACATCAAGAACATCATCCATATAGAAAGCCAAAGGTCATTAAAAGGACAAGAAATAAAGAATAGACCCAAATGGATGTCAGAAAAGACTCTGAAACTTGCTCTTGAATGGAGAGTAGCTAAAGCAAATGGAAGAAAGGACAAGATAAAACAGATGAAGAGAAGATTTCAAAGAGCAGCTCAAGAAAACAAAATCAATGAAATGTGCAAAGACCAGGAGTTAGAAAACCAAAAAGGAAGAACATGCTAGGCATTTCTCAAGATGAAAGAACTGAAGAAAAAATTCAACCCTTAAGTTGCAATATTGAAAGATTCAATGGGCAAAAATGGCAGACAGGATCACCTCCAAAGGCAGGAAAGGGAGGGGGCACCAGGGCCAACAAAGGCGGCAGGATCCAAGTAGGAATTAGGTAAGGGGAGGGCAGAGAGGTTTCCAACAGTTAAGGGAGACAAACTTGTCTGTCAGTTTGTCATACTGTGGTGGCTCGTATGTTGCTATGAGGCTTGAGGCTGTGCCACCAGTGTTTCAAAAGCCTGCAGGGTTGCACATGGTGCATAGGTTTCAACACAGCTTACAGACTGAGACAGACTCCGAAGAAGGAAGAGGCCATCCACTTCTCAAAGAATTGGCTAGGGAAGACCTTATGGATAGCAGAGAAACACTGTCTGATACATTACTGGGTAACTTTATGAATAGCCTGGAAACATTGTCTGATACAGTGCAGGAGGATGAGCCCCTTAGGTTGGAAGGCACTCAAAATACAACTGGGAAAGAGCTGCCTCATCAGAGTAGAGCCAACCTTAATGATATGGATAAAGTAAAGATTTCAGGACCTCCATGTGCTGACGTGACATGTGCTCCTCAAATTGAGGAGAAACAGCTGAAAACATCCATTAATAATCAGAACATGGAATGTACAAAGTATGAATCTAGGAAAATTGGAGTTGTCAAAATGAAATGGAATGCATAAAGATTGGTATGCTAGGCATTAGTGAGCTGAAATGGACCAGTTTTGGCTATTTTGAATCAGACAACCATATGATCTACTATGACAAATTGAGGAGGAATGGCATGGCTTTCATCATCACAAAGAAGGGTTCAGGATCTATCCTGAAGCACAATGCTTTCAGTAATAGGATAATATCCATACACCTACAAGGAAGACCCATAAATACAAATTTATGCAACAACCACCAAAGCCAAAGATCAGGAAATTGAAGATTTTTACCAATTTCTGCAGTCTGAAATTGACTGAACATGCAATCAAGATGTGTTAATTATCACTGGTGACTGGAATGCAAAATTTGGAAACAAGGAAGAATCAGTGGTAGTTGGAAAATTTGGCCTTGGTGACAGAAATAAAGCTGGATATAGTATGATAGAATCTTGCAAGACCAATGACTTATTCATTGCAAATATCTTTTTTCAACAACACAAACAGTGGCTATACACGTGGACTTCACCAGATGGAGTACATAGGAGTCATATTGACTACATCTGTGGCAAGAGGCAGGGGAAAAGCTCAATATCTTCAATCAGAACAAGGCCAGGAGCTGATTGTGGAACAGACCATCAAGTGCTCATATGCAAGTTCAACTTGAAGTTGAACACAATTAAAGCAAGTCCACGAGAGCCAAAATATGACCTTGAATATATCACTCCTGAATTTAGAGACCATCTAAAGAATAGATTTGATGCATTGAACACCGAAGACCAAAAACCAGAAGAATTGTGGGATGACATCAAGAACATCATCCATGAAGGAAGAAAGAGATAATTAAAAATACAAGAAAGAAAGAAAAGGCCAAAATGAATGTCAGAAGAGAGTCTGAAAATTGCCCTTGAATGGAGAGTAGCTAAACCAAATGGAAGTAATGACAAGATAAAAGAATTGAACCAAGGATTTCAAAGAGCAGCTTGAGAAGACAAAGCCAGATACTATAATGAAATGTGCAAAGACCTGGAGTTAGAAAACCAAAAGGGAAGAACACGCTTGGCATTTCTCAAGCTGAAAGAGCAGAGGAAAAAATTTAAGCCTCAAGTTGCAATATTGAAAGATTCTATGGGCAAAATATTGAATGATGCAGGAAGCATCAAAAGAAGATGCAAAGACTATACAGAATCACTGCACTAAAAAGAACCAGTCAATCTTCATCTGGTATAGGAGGTGTTGTATGTTCAAGTGCCAATGGTATCGAAGGAAGAAGTCGAAGCTGCACTGAAGGAATTGGCAAAGAACAAGGCTTCAGGAATTGACAGAATACCGGTTGAGATATTTCAACAAACAGATGCCCCACTGGAGGCACTCACTCCGTTATGTCAAGAGATTTGGAAGACAGTTACATGGCGAACTGACTGGGAGAGATCCATATTTGTATGTATTCCAAAGAAAGACGATCCCACAGAGTGTGGAAATTATCAAATAATATCATTAATATTGCACACAAGTAAAATCTTACTGAAGATAATCTTAGGTGCCATCAAGTCGTCTCCAACTCATAGCGACCCTATGCAGAGCAGAATGAAGCACCGCCCAGTCCAGCACCACCTCCATGATCCATTGCTCCTGTCACTGTGTCAATCCATGTTGTTGAAGGTCTTCCCCTCTTTTCTTGACCCTCCCCCTTACCAAGCATGACATCCTTCTCCAATGGATGGTTCCTACTGACAACATGCGGTCCTGCACCAGCTCCATGATCCTTGCTATACTTGAGCTCATCACTGCTGCCACTGTGTGAATCCATCTCATTGAGGGTCTTCCCCTTTTTTCTTGACCCTCCACCTTACCAAGCATAACATCCTTCTCCAATGAATGGTCCCTTTTGACAACATGACCAAAGTATGTAAGACAAAGTCTGGCCATTCTTGCTTCCAAGGAGCATTCTGGCTGCACTTCCTCCAGGACAGATTTATTTGTTCTTTTACAGTCCATGGCACTTTCAGCATTCTTCACCAACACCACAACTCAAAAGTATCAACTCTTATTTGGTCTTCCTTATTCATTGTCCAGCTCTCATATGCATATGAGGCGACGGAAAATACCATGGCTTGTATCAGGCGCACCTTAGTCCTCAAGGAGACATCTTTGCTCTTGAGGTCTTGAAAGAGGTCATTTGCAGCCAATTTGCCCAGTGCTATATGTCATCTGATGTCCTGACTGCTGCTTCCATTGACATCAATTGTAGAATCAAGCAATGTGAAGTCTTTGACAACTTCAATCTTTTCTCCATTTTTCGTTATGCTGCTTATAGGTCCACTTGTGAGGATTTTTGTTTTCTTTATATTGAGATGTAATCCATACTGCAGACTGTGTTCTTCAATCTTCATCAGTAACTGCTTCAAGTCATCTTCACTTTCAGCAAGCAAAGTTGTGTCGTCAGCATATCTCAGGTTGTTAATGATTCTTCCTCCAATCCTGATGCCAAGTTCTTCTTCATATAGTCCATCTTCTCAGATTATTTGCTCAGCATATAGATTGAATAAGTATGGTGAAAGGACACAATCCTGATGCACGCCCTTCTTGATTTTAAACCATGCAGTGTTCCCTTGTTCTGTTCAAACGACAGCTTCCTGGTCTATGTACAGGTTCCTCATGAGTACAATTAAGTGTTCTGGAATTCCCATTCTTCTCAATGTCATCCACAATTTGTTATGATCTATACAATCAAGTGCTTTTGAATAGTCAATAAAACATAAGTAAACAATTAATAAGGAAGACGGAACAAGAGTCGATGCTTGTGAGTTGTGGAGTTCGTGAAGAATGTTGAAAAGTGCCATGGACTGCTAAAAGAACTAACAAACCTGTCCTGGAGGAAGTGCAGCTGGAACGCTTCTTGGAAGCAAGAATGGCCAGACTTGATCTTACATACTTTGGTCATGTTGTCAGAATGGACCATTCACTGGAGAAAGGAGCTTAATGGAAGATTTCAAAGAGCAGCTCGAGAAGGAGCTTCTCCCTGGATAAGGAGATTTCAGGCTTGGTAGGGTGGAGGGTTGACAAAAGAGGGGAAGACCCTCAACGAGATGGATTCACATAGTGGCAGGGGGGATGGGCTGAAGTACAGCAAATTGTGGAGATGGCATAGGATCGGGTGGTCTTTCATTCTGCTCTGCAAAAGGTTGCTATGAGTCAGAGACAACTCGACGGCACCTAACAATAAGATGAGCAAAATATTGAATGATGCAGGAAACATCAAAAGAAGATGGAAGGAATGCACAGAGTCACTATACCAAAAAGAATTGGTCGATGTTCATCCATCGACCATGATCAAGAACCAATGGTATTGAAGAAGTCAAAGCTGCACTGAAGGAAATGGCAAGAAAAAAGGCTCCAGGAATTGACAGAATACCCATTGAAATGTTTCAACAAATGGATGTTTCACTGGAGACACTTACTGGTCTATGCCAAGAAATTTGGAAGACAGCTACCTGGCCAACTGACTGTAAGAGATCCATATTTGTATCCATTCTAAAGAAAAGTGGTCCAATGAAATGCGGAAATTATGTATCAGTATCATTAATACAAGTAAAATTTTGCTGAAAATAATTTAGAAATGGTTGAAGCAATATGTGGACAGGGGACTGTCAGAAATTCATGGCGTATTCAGAAGAGAACATCAAACAAGGAATATCATTGCTGATAGCAGATGAATCTTAGCTCAAGGCAAAGAATACTAGAAAGATGTTTACTTGTTTTTTGTTGATTATGCAAAAATATTAGACTGTGTGGATCATAACAAATAATGACATACATTGAGAAGATTAGGAATTCCAGAATATTTAATTGTGCTCATATTGAAACTGTGCATAGACCAGGAGACTGTCTTTTGAACAGAAGGAGATACTGCATAGTTTAAAATCAGGAGGGGAGTGTGTCAGGGTTGTATCTTTTCACCATACTTATTCTATCTGTATGCTGAGCAAGCAATCC
>NW_006921595.1:6251421-6283996 GCF_000298275.1 Orycteropus afer afer | reverse complement strand
TGTGAAAGCTGGACAATGAATAAGGAAGACAGAAGAAAAGTTGATGCTTTTGAGTTGTGGTGTTGGCAACTGAAAATATCATGGACTGCTAGAAGAACTAACAAATCTGTCCTGGAAAAAGTGCAGCCAGAATGTTCCTTGGAAGCGAGAATGGCCAGACTTTGTATCACCTACTTTGGTCATGTTGTCAGAAAGGATCATTCCCTGGAGGAGAATATTATGCTTGGTAAAGTGGAGAGTCAGCAAAAAAGGGGAAGACCCTCAATTAGATGGATTGACACAGTGGCTGCAATTATGGGCCCCGGTATAGCAAGGACTGTGAGAAGAAGGTACGACTGGGCAATGTTTCATTCTGTTGTACATAGGGTCACTATGAGTAGGCACCTAACAACACCAACAAGAATTTTTTGCCTAATTCAATGTCACAAAAATTTTAGAAGTTTTATCATCTTAGCTCTTTATGTCTATGATTCACTAAAAGTTAACTTTTTCATATGATAAGAAATCAAGGAAATTACTTTTTAACAACAAAGTAGCACCATTCTAAAATGTTCTATTGAAAGTTATGGAGGATATATTTCAGCTAATTGACTTAAACTCATAAATGATGACTAAGGAGAATGTGGGTGATATTTTCTCATTACAAACTTTATATTTTAAGCAGATTATTTGCTATAGTCTACATCTAACAGTTTGCTCATTAGCTGATTTTCTTGATTGCATGCAAATAATCAGATAATACATTTCCAAATGCAGAGAAAATCTCAATTCTAAATATAAAAACTGTTTTCATACTATTGAGTTAAAAATATAAATCTCAAAAAATTGATTGCAAATGAGATACTTGCTTTATTTTTTAAACTTCCATGGAAAAAAATATTGTTGTATTTATCATTCCCATAACATTCCTGTCTACTCAATGAATGTGCATTTAAGAAATAAACCTTCAAGAGGTTATTTTGTAATAAGATTCATTTTGATATTAGCTCTGAAAGAAGCTTCTCCCTTTGGCAATATCTGCCAGTTTGCAGATGGTAAGGTCAGTGGATACAGTAGCTGGATACTGCACATGGGCCTTAGCTTTTGCTATCATCCCTCATCTTTTGAAAATGGTTATTAAGATTTGTAGTATGGGTGTGTATATGTACATGCACATGTGTGAGTGTGCATGCCTATGTATATGTGCCTGAAGTGACCCAGAGGAAATGAGAAACTTTTTTCATTTATGCATGTGAAACTCCAGTCCTTTGATTACTGACTACAGTTGCAGAGGTTGCTGTCTAAAGTGTTTCTTGCTGTTTATGATCCCACCTCTTGGTCTCACCATTGCCCTGAAGCTTTTGTCCACAAACAGCAACTCCATTCATCATTGGTAAAGCTGTACCTCTGCACAGCCTTTCCTGGGAAGCTTCCTTAAAGCATAGTGTAACTTACAGTTGGAAATGATAACTTTTGCAGGCGGCAAGTAGGACTCAATACACTCTTTGCAGAATTCCACAAGTAAACATACTGATGGAAATATAATAGTTTTCTATTCTGTGTGTGTTAGACTGGGTTCTCTAGAGAAACAAAACCAGTAAAGCTTATACATAGAGAGTAGGAAAATGGCTCACATGTTTATAGAAGCTGGCAAGTCCAAAGTTCTTGGATCAAATATCAAGCTGGAGTCTTTTCCCAACTCATGCAGCTGCAGGGGCTGAGGAGCTCAAGGTTGGCAGGCAGTATACTGGCTGTTGACTCCAATGAATGATGAATCCAAGATCTCCAGGCCAAATGGTGCACTGCTTGCTCACGGACAGTTGTAGGCAGCACAACAGAATCCTGATCCACAGAAGAGTGTCTCTTTTCCCAGGATGTCCATAAATATACTGGAAGCAGGCCATTCCTCTAGGGAAACTCCTTTTCAATGGATTGGCTGCTCAAAACATATACATCTGATCCCATCATGGGAACTACCCATATCACAATTGCTTAAACCACACAGAGTTGTGGTCCAGCCAAGTGGACACACAGCTCTAACTATCACAGTCCACCCCTTGTCAATTTGGCAGTTGTACATATCTTCTTAACCATGTATAATTTCTAAATAAGGACAATTATAAAGTCATTTTGTGCCTAGCCTGATACGCTAACACAAGTACAACCAAAACACATTAACTTTATTTACATTTTACAGTTCATAACAGAAGGAAACAAAAATATTTGATGCACATATACAATGAAGAAATATAATAATCACAGTCACAGTCCTCGTTTCTGCAGCTGGTCACGTGGTGGTAGCTGATATTCAGAACTCTTTCTTCCACCACCCATTCTGTATTTCCCTTGCCCTCAGCAAGCACCTCAGCTGGTCATGGTTCTTTGCCTGGTGGGGTGACCCAAACCTTCATTCCTGAAGGGTCTGGGCCATTAACAGTCATATCAGAATTGGGTTGCTGTAATTTTCCATTAACTTTAATTACAAGACATGGAGGTACTAAGAGACGTCTTAAAGAATCTCCTGTATTTCAGACATATTCTTCTTTACCTCCATTATGTAATGTCAATCCAATTTCCCCTTGGTAATCAGGATCTGTCACAGCAGATAGTACAGTAATTCCCTTCTTTGTCTGTTGATCCAGAAGCATGAGAAAACCAAAATGACTGGGTGGCATTCTTAATTTCCAGTTCAATGCAATCAGTATTGTGTCTCCAGGTGGGAGTGTTCCTCCCTTTGAAACTAAGATCTTCAGACCTGCAAAGCATAGGGTAGCAGGGACAGGAAGCAAAAATTTTTTGATTGGGTCACTAGGGATAATAGTGAGTGGTACCATTCCTGTTAAGACCTACTTGATTTTGCTAACATGTACGGACAGAAACCTGGAGAATATGTATGGGAATGGCTACTGAGGGTGTGAGAAAATGGTGCAAGGAATGTAACATTGGATCAGTCTGAGTTTATTGATTTAGGTCCACTAAGTATGGATTCTTCACTTGATGTTTCAGCTTGAGAGGTTAGGAAAGGATCTAATAGTTTATTTGGTTGACTTCCTGAAGCATGGATTATGCAGTGGCCTACCTTAAGTCAAGTTGAAGTACTAGACCTGCCTTGGTTTAATGTAGAAGAAGGTATCCAGAGGCTTAGGGAAATTGGCCTGTTAGAATGGATTTATCAGATTAGACCCCTAGAGCCAGAAATGGAGAGTCCAGAAGACATGCTTTTCACCAGTACAGTGAGGAATAAATTTGTGAAGCATCCTTGAAAACTGCTGTGATTGCTATTTTATGGAAGCCGATTTGACAGTGGGTACTGCCCTAATTGAACTAAGACACTTAACTATGATGGGGCTGATTGGACCTCATGGTAGTAGGGGCCAAGTGCCAGCAGTTAATCAACAAAGGCAAGGTGGGTGGTTACTGTAACGGACAGCAGAGTCAGAACAGTAATCAGAATAATCTGACTCGTGTGGAATTATGGCATTGGCTACTTGAGCATGGTGTTCTTGGTAGTGAAATACATGACAAGCCTACTAAATATTTACTTGATCTGTATAGACAGAAGAATTCTAAGTCACGTGAACAGCAGCATAGATTGAATTGCCAGAATATAGTCATGGCCTCTCAATAAATTCCTGGACTTGAGTCAGTTTACAGACCCCACAACCCCTTGAATGAAGGGGGAGGCTGGGTCCCTTTGAGGAAGGACCCCACTCTCTATACCAATTGTGTTAGACTGGGTTCTCTAGAGAAACAAAACCAGTAAAGCTTATACATAGAGAGAAAGGAAAATTTATCTTAGGAAAATGGCTCACACACTTAACAGAAGCTGGCAAGTCCAAAGTTCTTGGATCAAACGTAAAGCTGGAGGCTTTTCCCAATTCACGCAGCTGCAGGGGCTGAGGAGCTCAAGGTTGGCAGACAGTATACTGGCTGTTGACTCCAATGAATGATGGATCCAAGATTTCCAGACCAAATGGTGGATTGTTTGCTGATGGATAGTCATAGGTAGCACAACAGAATCCCGATCTACAGAGAAGTGTCTCTTTTCCCAGGATGTCCATAAGTATATGAGAAGCAGGCCACACCCCTAGGGAAACTCCCTTTCAATGGATTGGCTGCTCAGAACATATACATCTGAACCCATCATTGGAACAACCCACATCACAATTGCTTAACCACACAGAATTGTGGTACAGCCAAGTGAACACACAGCTCCAACTATCACACTGTACATATTGGATCTATAAAGGGTTAATGTTAAAGTCACACATAGGAAAGAGTGATGGAGGTTACTAAATGTTCAGCATGCTAGTTGCAAAACTTGTCTGCTATTTGCAGCAAATTCCTTTTCAGAGCTGACAAAAGCCAAAATGGACCAAAATACTGATGTGGAGGGGGTCTAAGTATAATCACATTTTGGCTCTGGGCCTGGCTGTCTTTAAACCATATCTGCTTTTTACAGTCACTGGGGACAAGAATAAAACATGGGTCATTGACATCTCTTACTTCTACCTGTGTGGGCCTGTGCCCCAAGTGTTGGTAAGTCATGAAAAGAATGAAAAGAAAAAACTAATAATTTGAAATTCAATGATATTTCTGCTAATGAAAGAATGTCCAGGATCTTAATATCCTTGAAAAGCTAAACAAAAGACGAATCTTAGTGTTCAGCTCTGTGCATTCATAAAAATTAGTTAATGCATCAAAACTAAATGTTACTATTAAAAAGCTAGAACGGATTAAGTAAATACTTTTCCTTTGTAAATTTGATTGGATGGTTTGTCCCTGGACGTATGTAGGTGAGTTTCTTTATGCAGCCCTTGATTTCTAGTAGCACCATGTGTAATAATTTCAGTCCTTCCCAGTTCTGAGACAGGTACAATCCTGCCTCATTTATAGCACATTAAACTTGAGATCTCAACCTGAGGTTACCTTGGTAACTGACATAGGGGCTCTGGTGTCTTTAAATGGCATTGTTTCAGAAAAGCTCCAGAAGGACCAATGACTGTCAATGGATTGCATGGGCTTTTTGAGTGCTTAAAATTTCAGATGTTAATGACTATGGAAATTAATCAACACAATTTATTAAAATAAAGTAAAAATTAATATTGTTATATAGCTAGTAAGCCAGATAGGGTCTGAAATGTTGTTGTTATGTGCTGTTGAGTTGGACCCGACTCATAGCAACCCCTCCTTGGGTTTCTGAGGTAGTATCACTACGGAAGTAGATTGCCCAACCTTCCTTCCAAGAAGTGGCTGGTGGATTTGAACTGCCAGCCTTCTGGTTAACAGTCAAGTGCCTTAGGCACTACCCTACCAGAGCTCCTAGAGTCTGAAATAACAATAGTTTAATGTTGAGAGCAGAAGTCATGGGACTTGTAGTAAAATTTTTCTCTCTACTTACTATGTTTCTTGTTTAGGCCAAAATATGACAAATGAAGGAGCTCTGGTAGCATAGGCCTAAGGCACTTGACTGCTAACCAGAAGGCTGGCGGTTCAAACCCACCAGCCACTCCTCGGAAGGAAGGTTGGGCAATCCTACTTCCGTAGTGATACTGCCTCGGAAACCCAAGGAGGGGTCGCTATGGGCGGGGGCCGGCCTCGACGGCAAATAACAACAACAACAACATGACAAATGAGGTTGATATTTGATCTATGTGTGATTTACTTTCTAGTGTGGCTCTTCATTATACTTTAGGATAAATGCACTGTTACAGGATGACGATTACATTATAATTTGAAGATAGAAGAAGAGAAAGAAATTTCTTCAGAAATAACCACATAGAAACTTAAAATCAGTAGATGCACGAAATCAGTAAGTTTCACATCACTTCTAAATGCCCCAAGGAGCTAACACAAATTTCTGCAGACTCTTTGCGTATCATGAAAATATATTTTAAAGGACTCTGATTTTTGCCTTTAATACATTGACTGTGTTATTTGACTGTTATTTGGGCTACATTGTATTGATCAGTTTTTCTACTAGTTCACAAAATAAAGCCTAAAATAGTGGCCCTCAAACTTGAGTATCTATTAGAATCATTTGGAGGGCTTGTTAAAACACAAATAAAACATCTCATTTCTAATTCAGTAGCTCTGGAGTAAGGCCTTCGAATTTTCCCTTCTAACAAGTTCTTGCATGTTGCTGATGCTGCTGTTCCATGGACCACACTTTGAGAACTACTGCTCTTAAAGCTTATGGAAGTTACAGTAAAACGTAGAGGAAATAATCCTCCTCTCTTCTTCTTCTTTTTTTTTTTTAAGTGAGGAATGCAGCCTTCCTGTGGTTTACTGGGAAACATAGTTTCCTTTACAAAAAACTTGATCCCTTTAATTGAATTAAAGTCTGCATTTACTACTTTATTTCATCTCTACAATTATTTCCCAGAGAGTTAATATCTAGTTGAGAGAATCGTGCTTTGTTTTGATGGTTTTGTTTTTTAATTTGGTTAAGAATCTTCACTCTGCATAATACAGTTCACCTTTTCCTTCCTGGTCAGGGTTACACCAATTACCACAGCGTGATTTTGGGCGAGTTTCCTGAGCTTCTATCTGAGGTTCAGTTCCCCCATCTGCCAAAGGCTCAGTTGTCTCCCACTTTACACTGTGTTGTGATAAATGAATGAAATAATGTAAGTGAAGTCCCTAGTGTAGTGTCTGCTCCAGGGCAATGGCTCAATAAATGTGAGTTAGTAGCATTCAATAATGAAACCTGTAGCTGAGTACTTGAATTAAAGAGCAAAAGAACGAAAAAGTAATTGACAAGAAAATAACACAGTTGTTTTAACAAGATGGGAGTAAAGAAAATTTTAATTTTGATCAGACCAAGGAAGCCAAGTCACCATATTACCTCACTTCACCACCTAATAATATCACACATGAGTTAAGGTCATTTTGTTAAAGTGTTTTGACTTATTCCAACCTGGGGGACTAGAAATATTTTGCTGGGATATACCAATGCATTGTTGGAGAAGTTTTGCTGTCTTTCTTTTCTATCAGTACTTTTCACAAATATCCTCTAGATAAAGAAGACTGATTAATCTCATGTATTTTCACATTATGAATGCCATACTTTCTATTTTAATAAATTTATTTCTTTGGTGCATACATTTTCCAAATCATATTTCAGAAAATCACAACTTATTATAAATTGACATGAGTTTCCACACAGAATAATTAACTTGTGCAACAGCTTAGGCTTCTTTGGAAAGAATTGTTAGCCTCACTTTTGCCTGCTATCAAGGGTGTGTGTGTGTATGTGTTTGTATGTGTGCATATATATTTATTATTCTAGCAGCACCAGACATGATAAGATTATGTCTATGGAAGTAGATCTTTGCAGTGGATATATTTCTAAACAAGTTTCCAAAAACTTCCTCTTGGTACTCAACAAAAAAGGCTATTACTGCTGACTTTAATATTGTTGCAAAACAATTTTTAAAATTTATTTTGGGCAAGAGGACCATCAGAGAGCAAACCTTTGTTTAAAATTAAAGTAAAGAGTTTATTGAAGGAATATAGCAATACAGAATTGGGCAGCACTTTTTGAGGATTAATCCAAGTACTCCAGTAAAAGAAACACAGGAAATCCAGGAACTTATAAGGAAAAACATTCTGATTGGCTGACATTTACACAATCTTGATTTAACAGACACAAGACAATGACAAGCTCTCTTAAACCTTATTTTACAAATTATAAAATTTGAGTCATTTAACAGCTTAATCTTGGGATATTTTGAGAACCAGCCTAAGTGAATGTTCTTCCTGTGAGCATACTGTAAGAAGAAGGGAAGGAGGGGAGCCTGCAGGTTTCCTAAGGTATGACTTTTGATGGTTAGCTCAGAATAAGCAGCAAATAGGAAAAAATGGAGTCTGGCCTGCATTTTTGGCAGTAACCTCTCCTTATACCAAATGCTTAGTTTTTCTAGCTTCTTCACAATCCCCACTTCTGATCAAGAATTTCTATAGGAATTTGCTGATCACTACTTTAAGAGTGTCTTCTTCTGCATGGACTTACCAACTCTCCACCTTGTTATATGTGGAGCCTCATCTTCAGGGTGAACAGATCTCATGTTGCCCATACAGGAATAACTCATCTCTGCAAGGGTTTATCATTAGTTATAGATGACATGTTTTACTAGATGGTTGCCTAAACTAAATAAGCTTTTAAGACCCCAAATATTCCCCTATGAAAGGAAGTTGGACACCACCACTGACATCTTTGCCTTACCATAGTTTGGCCCTCTGCTTTTGTGGTCTTTTTCAAAGAAAAACAGGGCTAAAGTAGTAGAAATATTTGGTAGACAGGGACTTTGGCCAAAGTGAAGAGCTGAGTTGTTCTCTAAGGAATTTCTATTTCTTCAAAATGCATGATCTTTTGCATAACAAATAGTGTTGCATTGTGACTACAAGCATTTGAAAAACATTTAATAAAACATGTGATGAGTCTTACAATAATAATTATAGTGATTAAGAGAATTAATCCAGTTTGTAAAATTGAATGTAGTCAAGAGCCATTGAACCTATTCTAACCACAATTGGCATCTTCCAGGCCCAGTTATCACTTAGATTTACAGATAGAAATCAGGGATTCCAGGCCGGTGAGCCAAAACAAGGATTTAAAATTCCTCAGCAACTTGTAAGGATCCTTCCACAGTATTGGAAAACTTTTAGCAATTTTATGTAATTCTTAGTGCATCCAAGGAATGAAAGCAGTGTGGGGAAGGTTCTCAATATTTGCACAGGGACGGATTTTAAAAGCCATTTTAGGAATAGGCTTTATGTTCTCAAGGAACATAAAGGGGAAAAGGGAAGTTCAGATGAAGTATTACTAGAGGCATCTTTAGTAGCACTAGGGAAGCAAGGGAAGGTAGAGAAGGACACAAAAGAGATGTGCCAGCAAAGGAGCAGATGGCCCTGGGACAGCGTGCATAGTTGGAACAAAAGTGTGGAACGCCAATTACTTATTTTATTTAGTTAAGTTTGAAACATTATCTTGTAGAGAAGCATTTTTTTTTCTTATCATGTCTTCCAGAAGCTTCCAAAAACCCAATTTAAATAAGCATCTCATTATTTCTGTTTAATTCAGTAGCCTTTCTTTTCTAACTGGCTGCATAGAAAATTCAACTTAGATAATCAAAAGAACCAAAAAGTAGCCACATATTTTCTAGACTGACCTTAGTGAGAAAATGCTAAGCAGTTAGATACAGCAGGTACCTAGATGTTTGTCTACATATCAGGCAGGGTCCTGTAAGGCAGTTCCACATTTCCCATCTTCCAAGAAGGGTTGAGTTTGTTTAGGAACCTCAAACTCAACAAAAATCCTGATGGGGATTGTCATGGAGTTTGTACAGTGTGTTTTGTTTATACCAATGTGTGGCTTGTTGCAGTGGTGTTGTCTTGTGACCGTCAGAAAGCCTATTGCTTCTGGTCTGTCCCCTGAACTGGTTTATCACATTGAATCATCACAGAAGTCTTTAACCATGTTTCATGGCAAGCAACTGCCCTGCTGGCATTTACTGGTCATCCTATGCTCTTTATTTCTTCACAGTCTATGGAGCCTGAGATTCCACATATTTGAAAACTTCTAGGACAGTAAATTACCCATAAGCTCATACTACTGCCACTAGCAAAGGCAAAATTTGGCAACAACTCTTACAAGATCAGAATGAAAACTGACAAGACAAACAAAACAGACAAGGACAAAGCAAAATTAGAATAATTTAATAATTCTTTTCTTTTTTGAAAATTTTTATAGTTATTTGGGTGAAAGTTTACAGAGCAAATTCATTTTCTATACAGTAGTTCACATATACTTTGTCTCATGATATTGGCTGCAATTTACCACAATGCAATGGCTGTCTTCCCACTTCCTTCCCATAGTTACCTCTTCCCTGTGTCCTTCCCTCCCATGCACTTCTGCCCCCTGAGCTGTCTCCCTGCACATACACAGCCCTTCTATTCTCCTATGATTGATCTCTCCAAGGAATGTATCTGCCTAATGTAAATGTTCAGCTCATATGCCTATCTTTTGTTTGGCTGGAAGCCACTGGAGTGGGTTCAATTCCAGACCTAAAGGGTAGCTAGGGGCCATAGTCTTAGAGGTTCCACCAGGCTTTATCAGACCAGCAAACCTCATCCTTTTTTTTTTTTTAATGATTTTGAGTTTTGTTCCATGTTGTTTTCCGACTCTATCTAGGATCTCCTACATAGATCTCCCTCTGAGTGGTTGACAGTGGTAGCCAGGCACTATCTAGTTCTTCTGGTCTCATAGTCATATAGGCTGAGGATTGCATGGTGTACCAGTCACTTGGACTAATTGTTTCCATGTGTCTTTGGTTTTCTTCATTCTTCTTTGCTCTGGATGAGGAGAGACCCATCATTGCATGTAGATGGCTGCTTGCAAGCTTTTGAGATCCCAGTTACTACTCATCAACATAGAATATGGAACAATGCTTTTATGTAGTATGTTATGTCAATTGAGCTTGATGTCCCCTGTGATCATGGTCCCAAGCCCCCAGGTCCAATTACTTGCTCCCTCTGGGTAGCTGGCTGTGGTCAAGAACTGACTATAATCTTGTCCCTTGTCAGCTCTACTATATACCTGGAAATTCTTATAGAACATACATATACACTGGTAGAAATATTGTCTACCAACCCTATACATGGTTATGGGCACACTCCCCCACCCCCTGCACAGACACACCCAATAGCTTACGGTGTCCACCCATGTATCCATCTGTAGATCAGTGTTTGCCATCACCAACAATGCAGTACTGTATGTGCAAAAGCATTCATCTTTGTTGTCTGTATCTCCCATGCACCTCTGTATGTCTTCTTCCTCCTCAATGCCACCATGTTGATAACTCACATTTGGTACATTGCCCTTTTCTTCACCCAAATCAATCAACTTGTCTCTACCTATCTAGCAGTGTTTCTTCTCCTCTGCTCCCACCCCTGGTAACCAACAAAGAAAATTTCCTTCCATATATAAACCTTTCCTTGACTTTCCACTGTTGATGTTGTTGTTATTTGCCATCGAGTCGGCCCCAACTCATAGCGACCCCTCCTTGGGTTTCCGAGGCAGATTTATCCTTCTGTGTAAAATCATTCAATAATTCTTGAAGAGCTCAACACAAGAAGACAGAGCTCAGGATTTGAGAGGGGCTTACCCTAGCCAGTCCTGAGAATCAGTTGTAATGAATGAGTTTCAGTGGGCTCATCTTGGTGCCCAGAGTTTCTGATTTAATGGGTCTGGGGTAGGACTGGAAAATTTACATTTCTAACAAATTTCCAGATGATGTTAATGCTGCTGCCCCAAGGACTACAATGATTTGAAGAATCTGAAAAATCATAATGTTAAGAGAGAAAAAAAAAATTGTTACAGATTAACCTACTGCTTAGTTGTGCTAACCTTACAACTTTTTCGTTGAGTGAATTCTGACTCATACCAACTCTATAGGACAGGATACAAATGCAGCCATAGATTTCCAAGGCTGTAAATATTCATGGGAGCAGACTGCCACATGTTTCTCCAAGGGAGTTGCTGGCTTCAAACTGCCTACATTTCAGTTAATGGCCTAATGCTTTAATCACTTTGCCACCCGGGTTCCTGTGCAAACCTTAGGAATAATAATAGAAGCTACCTGGGTATGCTGTGGTGAGGATCAAATAGATAAATACATGTGAAGTATTTAGAAGATGTTCAAGTAACGCTAGCTATTACTGATCCCTGGGTGGTATAAACAGTTAAAAGACTTGGCTGCTAACAAAAAGGTAGAAAGTTCAAATCCATCCAGGGGCACTTTGGAAAAAGGGTCTGGCTATCATCTCACTACAAACAAGTCTATGGCACACAGTTCTGTGTGACTCACATGGTATCAGTATGAGGTGGGGTTGACTGTGATGGCAATTTTTGTTGTTGTTGTTTATGTTTTTAAAAGACTGATTCTATTACTTTGTGACTCTTTGCTTTCAACGTGTAATAAATGATTATTGAGATATAGCTGGCATAATAATATAATAACAGTGAGTGAAAGCCAAGCTTGCTCCCTGCTCTCATGAAGTTTACAGTCTGATATTATTAAAATAAACTGTCAGGTTACTGTTAAATTACAGCCATAGCAAATACTAAGAAATGAAAATATAGGGTACAGGTAAAACATGTAAAATGGAAACCTAATCAATATGTCCTGACCTTAGGCTGATTTTTTTCACTCTTTGCTTTACTGTATGAAATTTTACTGACTAGAAATTCATTTGAATTGATCATTATCCTTCTTCAAAGGAACAAATGTTTCTGACAGGATCAGAGAGGTTATTGCTCCTTCACATACTGCCACAAAACCATTAAATCGATTTTAGTCATTTAATCTTATAGCTGCTAAGAGGTACTAAGGTGATGGAAGGCAAGTTTTAATTATTAGGGAAAGAAAGTCTTTAATTTTGGACAAAGGAATAGGGTGAGTATATGAGCCACAGTGAAAGGTGATAGCACAGGACTAAGGGCTGGCTTTATGATCCTAGGAGTCAGAAAGATAACAGAAATAGAAACAGCAGGGTGCCAAAGGCAGATCTCTCATATTTCAAATGTTTATTAATGCCCAGTCATGTCCCCCTGTCTCTTATAACATTCTTTGCCCAGGACTCACAATTTAGGCTAATTTTGTTTCTCTGGGAATCAAGCTATCAATGCAAAAATGTGTGGAGGCAGCATCCTCTGATCCCCTTTAACTTCATGATGGAGAGCCAGAATCACCATCAGTAGCATCAGCCCAAAGCTGGTTCCTATGAGGCGGAGGTCAGATGTACCACCACCCTCCAACCTTTCTACCAATTCTGATACTAACCGTCTCTCCCATGGCATTCATTGCAATGGCCACATAGAACTTACACACAATACTTACAATTATGGGGTTCATTGAGGAAGTAACAAGTTAAAATTCAGGATCAGAAAACTCAGTTATGTACAGTTATTCAATCAGGACAGCTTCTTCTCAATCATGCTTCTCTTTGGCTATCGGCCTCTGCCCTGTGCAGGCCAGTGTTACAAAGTTCTTTTAGTTTTGTCAACATGCACCCAAAGAGGCACCCCACTCTGCCAGCAAGCCTCTGACTGAAGGCATTTAGCTGTCTTCTCCATGGGCCGAGAAGCCCATTGCTCTGTCTCATGTTGGTCTCTTTGTTCTGCTACCTCTGCTGCTTCTTGCCCTCTCTCTGCTATGTCTCTGTGAGCCTTCTGCTGTCTCAGCAGTGTTACAGCTCTCTCTCTCTCTCTCTCTCTGTCTCCAGTGCAGGGATTTTTGATCCAAGGACATGCTCCATTCCTGGCTGTTATTTCTTGGTAGTGAGATCTACCTTTCTGCCTTTGTTGTTGTTGTTGTTGTTATGTGCCGTCAAGTTGGACCCGACTCATAGTGACCCCTCCTTGGGTTTCCGAGGTAACCTAGGGGGATGGCAAAACTTACCAATCCCCATCTTAGGGTTCCATATACCTTATTTGCATGGTCCAACCCACACAAGTGGGAGCTCTGGTGGCGTAGGCCCTAAGGCACTTGACTGCTAACCAGCGGTTCAAACCCACCAGCCACTCCTTGGAAGGAAGATGGGGCAGTCTACTTCCTTAGTAATACTGCCTCGGAAACCCAAGGAAGGGTCACTATGAGTTGGGTCTGACTCGACGGCACATAACAACAACAACAACAACAACCACCCACACAAGTGTGCCATGTAATTTATTTACGTTAGTAGCAAGCTATCTGATCCCACTGGTGGGTCATAATTTATAGTTTCTTCCAGTCATCTGGTGGGAGTCCAAGGAATGACTAGAGGAGTTGCACTACAACCAATCAATCAATCTTGCATCATCTCTAATCCATCTATTCCTCTGTTTTACATACAAAGAAATTTGAAGCAGCTTGTAACAATTCTAAGAGACTTTAAAACAATAGGTAGAAAAAAGGTGAATTCTCCAGTAGAGAGGGAAAGAATTTTTACCAGAAAATCCAGGCTATGTATGGTTACTACAGCTGAGCATGAAATTTAGTTCTATGTTCACTAGCAACTAAGGCTAAATAAAAACTAAAGAAATCCTCTAAACTTCATAGCTAATTTCTGATAAAAGAAAGTATGTTAATTTTTCAAGAAAGTCTAACATTTGCTAGATCCTGACCTACATATGTTTAATTGATCACATGGTCAGAGACACTGAAAAAAATTTTTTTCAGCAACAGCTTGATAAAACATGGAATGAAGTTACTCATATGACCATTTCTTATATTAACCCTTTAGTAAAAACTTTTTGAAACAAGAAAAACATATTATTTCTATTTACCGATTTATGTACCTACCTACCTACTTATCTATCCCAAATAGTTTTTTTATATATCAGCAATAAACATAACACAGCATCAAAGCCACAAGGTGCTTAAGAATAAGTTTAACAAATGACATGCAGATCTTTGTTTAGAAATATAAAACTTAATGGAATGACATTGGAGAAGACCTAAGTAAATGGAGAGAGATTTCATATTCATGGATAGGAGGAAGCTTTGGTATTTTAAAGATAAGAATTTTTTTTTCTAAATTAATCTGTAAATTCAATGAAATTCCAATGAAAATCCCAGCAGTAATTTTCATAGCACTTGAAAAGCTGATTCTAAAATATATATGTTGTTTGTTGTTATGTGCCATATATATAGAAGAGCAAAAAACCAATCACAGCCAAGAAAAAGGTGAAAAATAACAAGGTGGGGGACTCAAATCACCACGTATCAAAACTTATTAAAAAGCAATAGTTAATTAAGCCAGTGTGATACTGATGGTAAGGATGGGAAAATGAACACTAGAAGAGAACTGGTAGCCCATACACAGACCCGAAGATAGTTGACAAAGCTCTTATTGGAAGTGGGCAGAGAAATGATGGCTATATATTCAATAAATGGTGCTGGGACAATTAATTATCCATATAAAAATAAAATTCAATCCTTTCCTCATACTATACACAAAATCTGTCCCTGATAAAGTAAATTAAATAGGAAAAGCAAGATTTTATAACTCCTAAAGGAGAATATAGAATGTCTTTATGACTTTGGGATCAAATAGAAGCTTCTGAAGAAGACAAAAAAAGGAAAATCTGTGAAGGTAAAAAATGGATAAGTAATACTACATTAAATTAAAAAATATTTCATTCATCATAAGAATAAAAAAAAAAAAAAAAACCACAGTACAGAAGAAGCTATTTGTAAAGCATGTAGCCAAAATAGTTATCAGTCTTTAAAATATATATTAAAAAACTATACATCAATAAGGAAAGGACAAAAACCCTGACAGAAAAACTGACAAACCAAACAAACAGGTAATTCACAGAAGAAAAGGCCTATTGCCCATAGACATATAAAAATATGCTCAATAATAAACAGATAAATATAAATTAAAAACCAAAAGAAAACATCATTTCACATCCATTGAATGGGCAAAATTGAAAAGTCTAACAGCACCAAATGTGGAACAATGGCAACACTTAAATACTTCTGGAGGGAGTGTAAATTGGTATGTCTATGGTAAAAAAAATTTGGCAAAACTAGTAAATTTGAAAAGGTACACAAGCTATGATTTTGTAATTCTCCTAGGCATATGCTTTAGTGACATCTTTGGATGTGCTCAAGGAGACATTAACAAGAATGTTTACAGAAGTATTATTTGTTATTGCGAAAGAAAGAAAGAAAAGAAAAAAAAACAGAATGAACACTACACACCACTGAAAATAAATGGAGCATAAATATACATGTATTCAGGAGCTCTGGTAGCTTAGTGCCTAAGGCACTTGACTGCTAACCAGAAGGCTGGCGGTTCAAACCCACCAGCCACTCCTTGGAAGAGGGTGGGGCAATCTACTTCTGTAGTGATATCTCCTAGGAAACCCAAGGAGGAGTCACTATGAGTGGCATCTGACTCAAAGGCACATAACAACTACATGTATTCACAGGGATGAATCTCACAAACATGAAGTTGAAGCAAAAAACAAATATATTTTCAATACACTGAATGTGTTCAGCATACCAATTGTGTTAAGTTTGAAAACATGAAAAATAATATTATATATCTTTGAATTGATATGTCCATATACAATCAAAGTATAAAATGATGTATGGGAATGATCAAGATCAGAGTGGGTGCTATCTCTATAGGAAAGAGGTTGGATGCGAGAGAAAAAGGTTATATATAACAACCCTATGGTACAGAGTAGAACTGCCCCCATTGGATTTCCAAGGCTGTAAATCTTTGTGGAAACAGACTGTCACATCTTTCTCCTGTGGAACTGCTAGTGGGTTCAAACAACCAACTTACTGGTTAGTAGCCAAGTGCTTAACCACTGTGCCACCACGACATCTTTAGCCCCAAAATCATTACCATTGTTTTGAGGTTAAAAAAACAAAAACAAAAAGCTGATCAAAGCCTGAATTTTCTGGTTCGTTGAGTAAAGGTCTTAAAGACTAGAAGTGACTACAATGATCATGATTGACCAAGAAAACCAAAAAACCAAATTTGCTGTCACCAAGTTGATTTCCACTCATAATTACTCATGTTGGGTTTCCAAAGCTGTAACTCTTTTCAGAAGCAGACTGCTTCATATTTCTTCTGTGGAGTGACTGGTGGGTTCAAACCATCAACCTTTGGATTAGCAGCCAAATGCCTTAACCACTATACAACCAGAGCTCCTTTGATTGACCAAGAAGAAAATAATAATTATTATTGAAATCTCAATATTGAATTCACATCTAAGACTTCAAACCATACACTTTGAAATCAGAATTTCTCAAACATGTTTTGAACATAAACATAATCTCCTTAAAGACTCTGCTTGGAAGTGTGACCAGGTATATGAGTATGGAATGTGGTTTGAATGTGCAATGTTTGTCCTGCTTAGTATTGGCTAGTTTAAATTAAAAAAAAAAAAAAAAAAAAAAAATTAATTTTTTTGTCTTGTTTTGTTTGGATGGAAAAAAAAGGTTAGTTAAAAAGAAAACATTTTTTAGATAAATTAGAGCTCACCAAGTGAGGCCTAAAGGTATGATGTAAACATTAATTCATGTTTGATTAATTTATTTTCTCAAATAATAATATGCTGTTTTCTTAAATACTTCAAAATAGTAGTTGATTGAAAGGGCTTAACTGTAACACTACACATTGGACATGAGCCTCAGTTTAGTAATGTGTATCTTTGTTATTCAATGCATTGTTGTAGAAATATATAACTGGCTTAACAAGACATTTCTTGTTAAACATTAAGATTATAAGAATAGTTAAAACACAGAAACACACTGCTGTCGAGTCGAATTCAACTCATAGTGACCCCTCCTTGGGTTTCCGAGGTGGTATCACTACAGAAGTAGATTGCCCAACCTTCCTTCCAAGGAGTGGCTGGTGGGTTTGAACTGCCAGTCTTCTAATGAGCAGTCAAATGCCTTAGGCACTACACCACCAGAGCTTCCTAAAAGAATAGTAGACGTGTAAACAATGTCTTGTCCTTTGGGTTTCCCTGATTATTAAAATCTTTGATGCAGGCAGCTTTCCCTTTACCTGATGTTGTTGTGTGCCATCAAATCAATCATCATTCATAGGGACCCTATAGGACAAAGTAGAACTGCACTGTGGGGTTTCCTAGGCTGAAATCTTTACAGGATAAAATCACCAGTCTTCTCTCCCAAGGAGAAGCTGGCAGGTTTGAACTTCCAACCTTTAGGTTAGCAGCCAAACATTAAACCATTGTGCCATCAGGACTCTTACCTGATAGATATATCCATTCATTCATTCACTCATTCAACAAATATTTATAGAACCCCTACCAGACACAAGTCACCTTTCTGGAAAGTTACAGGTATATTATAATTTGTAAACTGAACCATGATATTAAATAATTTTGGGGTGGATTAAGGATATGTTTTAGAGATTCCAACCCAATTCTTTGCTTGCTGTTTTTTATTTACCCAGGTTGAAGTGGAGCCCATCTCTTCTACACCTGGGCAATTAAATTTTTATTTAGGTTCTCACTTCAACATATTGCTTAATTCCTTCATTGTTAGAGAAAATTACTATGTTCTTACTGATGATTGTAAAGTTAATTGAGCCTCTTTTTACTGTTATTGTCACTCAAAACTTTCAAGTCCTTTAATTCATCTGATTTTAGGAGACTGGCTTTGAGTTTAGGAGACACCCACACTAAAATGAATGTGGGTAAGAATCGCATTTGAAAGAGACAATGTTCTGTGGAATTTTGAGGAGCTTAACTGAGCAGAAATGGGCAAAGAAAAGAGCTCTGGTAGCATAGTGGCTAAGACACTTGCCTGCTAACCAGACGGCTGGCGGTTCAAACCCACCAGCCACTCCTCGGAAGGAAGGTTGGGCAATCCTACTTCCTTAGTGATACTGCCTCGGAAACCCAAGAAGGGGTCGCTATGAGTCGGGGCCGACTCGATGGCACATAACAACAACAACAACAACATGTTAAAATGCTTCATGTTTAGACTGTTACTTGCTTGTTCAGCCTTCTTTTTATCCACAGAGTTTCTATTAAGTAATTTAAAAAAGAAAGAAAGGGGATAAGGCATAGGAAGACAACAAAATAAATAGAAAGTATCTAATATGATAGGAAAAAACAAGTCCAAATATATCTAAAACCACAAGAAATGCAAAGGATATAAAGGTTCCAGCAAAGCTACTTTGCTGGATAAAACAAACAAACAAACAAAAAACCCAAACAAAAAATAACATGCAACTGTTTACAACTGAGACATAGCTGAAGCAGGACACAGAAAGTTTAAAAGGAAAAGAAAGAAAATGATTTATCAGGCAAAAATCAACTAAAACAGCTAGTCAGAAGAAACTTTAAGGAAAAAAAAATTTATAAGTGATACAGAGCATCACTATGGAAAAGAAAAAAGCAAACAATTCTTAATCTGTGTTACTTAAATAGCCTCAGAATATTTATAACAAAGCCCCTTTAAATTGACTACTGTGCCCTTTGGATGTGTCTCATCATCTTGATGACTTTCTCTTTTTCTTTGGCTCCACACGATGTTCCACATTCATCTTGTATCTTCCCTGCTCCATTGCTAGAGTCAGCCATTTCTTCAAGGAGCCTTGGTTCTATTAGTGGAGAATGGTATATAGAAATTGAGATCTGGGGGCTGGGTGTATCATTTTTTTCTTGATAGTTTTCTTCTTTCATTTTTTTCTCCTCAATGGGTTTGGAAATTTCTACACTTTTAGTGGTTTCACTTGAAATTTTATCATCCATACTTAAGTCTAAAGTTACCCAACATTTTAACCTTCTTTTGAGCGATGTAATGCTCTTTGATCAAATTCTTCTCTACTTGCATGTTACTGTTGTCTAATGTTTTATTTACTCATTCACTTTAGGCTGTTTATTTTGGTTGTGGTTTTATTTATTGATTGATTGATTGTAATTTGGGTGATGAGTTCATTAATTTCCCATTCAACAATTTACATAATTTTGTTTTGTGACATTAGTTGTAATTCCTTCAATGTAACAGCACTCTTCCCACATCTTGTCTGGATCCCTCATTTCCATTCATCCTTCTTTCTTGCCCTTTCTAGCCTTCTGCATTTTGTTTTTGGGCAAATGATGCCCTTTTGGTCTTGTATGGTTGATTGTTCTGAGGAGTATGTTCCTCATGAGTGTTACTGCTCTCTTTACAGGCCTGTCTAATATGTGGCTGAAGGGTGATCCTCAGGGGTAAGTGCAGTTCCAGGTTTGAAGGGTATCTAAGACCACAGTCTTGGGGGTTCCACCAGTCTCTATCTGGTCTTTTTTATGATTTTAAATTTTGTTTAAATTTTGTCTTATAGTTTTCTCCCACTCTGTCTTTGTTGTTACGTGCTGTTGAGTCACCTCTGACTCATAGCGACCCCTCCTTGGTTTCCAAGGCAGTATCACTACAAAAGTAGATCACCCAATCTTCCTTCCGAAGAGTGGCTGGTGGGTTTGAACTGCCAGCCTTCTGGTTAGCAGTCACGTGCCTAGGCACTATGCCACCAGAACTCCCCCACTTGTGGTGGTAGCTGGGCACCATCTAGTTCTTCTGATCTCAGGCTAATGTAGGCTGTGGTTCTCATGGTCCGTTAGTCCTTTGGACTAATTGTTTCCTAGAGTATTTGATTTTCTTCACTCTTCTTTGCTCCAGATGGGGTGAGATCAATAGCTGCATATTAGATGACTGCTCATAAGCTTTAAGACCCTAGTCATTACTCACCAAAGTAGGATGTAGAACATTGTCTTTGTGGACTATGTTATGCCAATTGAACCAGATTTTCCCCAAGACTATGGTTCTAAGCCCCCAGACCCATTGATTCAGTTCCTCAAGGTATTTGGTTATGGCTAAAAAGTCTTCATACCTTTGCCCCTGTATGCTGTACTACATACACAAATGTATTTGCAGTACGTACAAATAGGTATATAGAACTATCCTCTGCCAAACCAATATATACTCGTGGGTGTACTTTCATATGCTATCCCACACCTGTCTACCTTGCATATCTACGTATGTATCCACTCATAAATTACTGTTTGTTATCACTGTTACTGCAGGATTGTATGTGTAACAGTAATCACCAATGTTACCTTTTACTCTTGCGTACCTCCCAATATCTTCCTTTGCCTTAGTCTTGCTGTACAGACCTTCCTCTTATGGCATATTGCCTTTCCCTTCACCCAACTTGGCAGCTCTGGTAGTATAGTGCCTAAAGCATTTGACTACTAACGAGAAGTGTGGTGGTTCAACCCACCAGCCACTCCTCAGAAGGAAGGTTAGGCAATCTACTTCCATAGTTATACTGCCTCGGAAACCCAAGGAGGGGTTGCTATGAGTAGGATCCAACTTGATGGCAGTGAGGTTTTTTTTTTTTTTTTTGGTCACCGAACTTGATATGTATCATGATTTATCCTTTTCTGTGTAAATTTTTCTTTACTTTTTACAGTCATGGTCTCATACAATATTTGTCCTTTGGTGGTTGACTAATTTCACTCAGAATAATGTCCTCTAGGTTCATTCATAGGAACTCTGTTTGTACAGTTTTTAAGGCTATTGGCTGGTAACCAAAAGGTAAGTAGTTTGAACTCACTAGCTGCTCTGTGGAAGAAAGATGAGGAAGTCTGCTTCCATAAAGATTTACAGCTTTGGAAACCCAGTGGGGATTGGTATGAGTTGGAATCTATTCGATGGCAGTGAGGTGTTTTTTTTTCTTGAGGTTCATCCAGGTTATGAGGTGTTTCACAGATTCATCATTATTCTTTAATGTTGCATAGTATTTCACTGTGTTACGTACCATAGTTTGTTTATTCACTGTGTTTGTTTATTTAGTTTATTCAGAGTGCCCAGCATTGTTGGGGACTTAGTTTGTTTCCATCTTTTTGCTATTGTGAATAATGCTACAATGAACATGGGTGTACATATATCTGTTCATGTCACAGCTCTTATTTTTCTAGGATATATTCACCTAGTAGTGGGATTGCTAGATCACATGGTATTTCTAGCTCCAGCTTTTAAAGGAAGCACTATACCATTTTCCAAAATGGTTATGTCATTTTACAGACCTACCAGAAGTGTATGAGAATTCCAATATCCTTACACTTTCACCAGCATTTGTTGTTTTCTATATTTTTGGTCATTGCTGTTATTGTTGGGGTAATATGGTATCTCGTTTTGATTTACATCTCTCTGGCTAATGAGCGTGAATATTTCTTCATGTATTTGTTGGCTGCCTGCATGTCTTCTTTGGTGAAGTGCTTGTTATATGCTTTGCCAATTTTTTCAGTTGGATTGTCTTTTTGTTGTTGAGGTGTTGATGTTTCCTATAAATTTTAGATTAATCCCTTGTCAGATTTCATCACCAATTGCAGTACATACATACAATGGAATAGTATGCAATATAAAGAATAATGAGGAGTGAAACATAACATGGATGATCTGTAGGGCAACACACTGAGTGAAATAAGTCAAGCACAAAAATACAAATATTGTATGGTCCCACTTTTATTATAAAAAGTCAAGAATAGATATACTCACAGAAAGCAGTGTTCTTTGGTGAGGAGGAGAGATGGGGAATTATTTTCTAGATAATAGATGCTTTAATTTTCAGAGGTGGGAAATGCAATATCTAATATGGGTGAAGACTTTATGATTTGACCAAGGTTAATGAAGACACTAAGAAGTATACAAGAAAAAAGGTATGATATTGGTAAATGCTATAACATACACAATTTTGCAACAACAATAATAATAGCCAAAAAAATACGTGTGTGGCTACTAGGGAGGCATGTATTCACATATGTGTGTAGGAAGACATGTGAGAACATGCATGTGCATGTATAGATGTATCTGTGCACTTATGTATTGCAAAAAGGCATGGTGTGCCATTCTCTGGCCTCCTCTAACTTCACAAGGAGTAGAAAGGAGGACCAACAGCAACAGTGCAAGGTTGATTCTTATGAGGTGAAAATCTGACATGCTACCCTCCTGCAACCTTGACAATTCTGACAGTAATCATGTCCCATGGCACTTACCACTTCTCTGCTGTGCTTGATAATTCATTGCAATGGTCATAGAACTCAGAGACAATACTCAAGATTATGGGGTTTATTAGAGTAACAGCAGGTTACAATTCAAGTTCAAGAACACTCAGGATTCTTTGATCAAAACAACCTCCCCTGAGCCATGCCCTCAGGCACACTTCTCTTTAGCCCTTGGCCTCTTGGCCTAGCCTCTGCCCTGCTTGGGCAAGTGTTACAAAGCTCTTTTAAAAACTCTGTGTATAGGTGCACCTAGGTGCATCCCACTGCACTAACAAACCACCTGCCTAAAGGCAGTTTTCTCCCTCTGTGAGCCGGCAAGCCTGCCACTATGTCTAATGCCAGTCTCTCAATTTTGCTGCCGCTGCTGTCTCTCTGCTGTCATCTCAGCACAGGGATCTGGGGACCAAGGACTTGCTCCATTCCAGGCTCTTCCTTGATGACAGTGAGATCCCCTCTTTTCTGTCTCCAGCTCATTTTAAGCCTAGCAAAATGACAAAACTGACCAGTCTCCACATTAGGGTTCCATATGCCTTATTCCCATAGTTTCACCTTCACAAGGGTGCCACATACCTTATTTACATTACTAACAAGCTATCCAAACCCCTGGGTAGCCCACAAGCACCTTATATTTGCATAGTTCCACCCAGTCATCTGGTGGGAGTCACAAACACCATGGCTAGAAGAGCCATATTAATTACATCACTGTACTTCAGTATGCACATGTTTGTATGCGCTACATACAAATCTAAATATCTATCTATGTAATAAAGCACATGGGGGAACAATTGCAAAGAGTTTGTAGACATAGCCAAACAACTCATGGGACAGGTTTACTGGGTTAAAAGGCTTAAGACTGTAGTCTCATGAGACAGCTTAGTCAATTGACATAACATAGTTCATAAAGATAGCGTCTTATACCCTAGTTTGATAAGTAGTGTCTAGGGTCTTAAAAGCTGGTGAGTAGCCATCTAAGATATAACTACTGGTCTCTACTCTTCTGGAGCAAAAGAGAATGATGGAAACCAAAGACTCAAAGAAGAAACTAGTGCACAGGACTAATAGACTACAGGAACCATGACCCCTTCTAATTTGAGACCAGAATTAGATGATGCTCAGCTGTCACTACCAACTGTTCTGACCAGAGACACAATAGAACGTCCCAGATAGAATGGGAGCAAAATGTAGAACAAAATTCAATTCCTAAAAAATGCCAGACTTACTGGACTGATAGAGACTAGAAGAACCCCTGAGACTATTGCTCAGAGATCCTTTGAAGGTGGCACTGAAACTACCCCTGAAAGTCATCTTTCAGCCAAATAATAGATTAACTAATAAACAATATTAACTGTGAGTAATGTCCCTTAAGCAATCAACTATATGACGCAAATGGTTAATATTTACTCAAAGGCAAAGATGAGAAGGCAAGGAGGAGAAGAGAAGCTAGATCAATGAAAACAGAACAAACAAAATGGAAACAATGAGAATGCTGACAAATTGTGAAAACTGAAACCAATGTCATGGAACAATTTGCACAAAAAACATGAAATGAGAACCTAATCTGCTGTATAAACTTTTGCATAAAACAATAAAATATTTTTAAAAAAATTTCAGCAGTTGTTTTTTATTTACTAAAAATTTTATTTAATGCTTTTTATGAATCTGCCTGGCAATTTTGATAGTTTTATTTTTGTTGTTGTTGTTATGTGCCGTTGAGTCGGCCCCGACTCATAGCGACCCCTCCTTGGGTTTCCGAGCTTGCATATTTAAAAATGGTCTATTTGTTAATTTAAAAAAGATCTCTATGTAGTTATATTTTGTTTCTGAAAACTACAATATCTGAAGTCCTGGGTGGTGTTGGGGGGGGGCAAAATATGTTGTTTGTGTGCTTTCTATTGATTCTCACTCATAGTGGCTTGTTTTCTGTGTGTTTGGGATTTTCTTTTTTTTTTTGGCACTAAGATATTTTTTATTCCTCCTGCTCTGGTGGTGCTGTGGTTCAAGTATTGAACTGCTAACCAAAAGGTCAATGATTCAAACCCACCAGATACTCTATGGGAGAAAGATGAGGCAGTCTGCTTCCATAAATATTTACAGCCTTGGAAACCCTCTGTGGCAGTTCTACCCTGTCTATACGGTCACTATATGTCAGAAATGACTTGATGGCAGTGGGTGGGTTGTGATAGTTGTATATTTGTGACTTCCACACTGTAGGATTCTTTAAAAAAAATTATTGTGGTAAAACACAAAAATTTGCCATTTTAGCCATTTTTAAGTGTACAATTTAGTGATATTAATTGCATTCACTGTTACGCAATGATCACCACTGTAAGATTTCTTATCACTCTTAGTAGAATCTTAAGAACACCTTAAGCAGTAATTCCCATTTCCTCCTCCTCCCCCAGCCCCTATTAACCACTAATAAACTTTCATTTCTATTTGTGTATTTTCGATATTTCATACAAGTGGGATCATATACTATTTGTCCTTTTGTATCTATCTGACTTATTTTATTTAGCACAATGTTTTCAAGTTTCATCCACATTGTAGCATATATCATGACTTTATGCTATAAAGTCTCTTTATAGCTGAGTAATGTTCTGTTCTGTGTATAAGCCACATTTTATTTATCCATTCATCTGTTGATGAACATTTGGGTTGTTCCCACCTTTTGGTTATTGTGAATAATGCTGCAACGAACATTGGTGTAGAAGTAACTGTTTCAGTCTGCTTTCAAGGAGTGGAATTTCTGGACCATGTGGTAATGGTATGTTTAATTTTTTTGAGAATCTGTTTATTGTTCTTTGATTATGAATTGGTATTTCATTTCATCAGTTATTTATTCATTCAACAAATATTTATTGAGTGCATATCCTCTGCTAGCATTGTGTAGGTATTAGCTACACAGAACTAAACAAAATATATAACATCTCTTGCTTTCATGGAGTTTATGAGAGAGAGAGAGAACAAAATAGATTAGTCAAATATATAACATGTTTGATAATGGCAAATTTTAAGGAGGAAAACATAAAACAAGGAAAAGGAATATGAACTATGAAGTTTTGAGATAAGGAGTTAAAACTTTAGAGAAGATGGTCAGAGAAGATTTCATTAAGAAGATGGTCTTTTGATAAAGATCTCAAGTGAAGTGCTAGCCTTATAGATATTTGAAAGAATATTCTAGGTGGAGAAAATAGTAGGTGAAAAGATCCTGAGGTGAGCTCTTGCCTTCCAGGTGTGAGGAATATTGAGGAGGCTAATGTGACTAACATCAGATGAGCAATGGGGACCATATTAACTGGACTATGTAGTGCCTTGAAGGTCATAGTAAGGACTTTGGTTTTTATTCTGAATGAATCAGGAAGCCACTAGAGGATTTCTTCCTGAGTAATGACTTTAACTTAAGTTTTAGCAGAATAATCTGGCTGTTATGTTGAAAATAGATTAGAGCGAAGCACATGCAGAAGTAGAAGGATCAAACTTGGAAGGTATTTCAATAATACAAGTAGGAGATGTATTGATTATAGACTATGATGGTGGCATTGCAGGTGGTGAAAAGTGATCAAATTTATCTACATTTATACTTTTTAAACTTGTTACAATCAACAAGATTTGCTGATGGATTAGATGAAGGATATGAGGACTGAAGAATAATTTTAAGTTGTTTGGTCTGATGACTGAAAGATGGATTTGTCATTAACTAAGATGGGCAAGTTTATTATAGGCAGAGAGGTTTATGGAGAGAGAAAATAAAAAGCTCAGTTTTAGACATTTTAAATGTGAGATGCTATTAGTCATTCAATGGCCAGTAGGTGGTTGGCTATATGTGTCTGGAGTTCATGTCAGAGATATAAATTTGGGAGTGTCAGCATAGAGATGGAATTTAAAGCCATAAAACTGGATGAGATTACTTATGGAGAAAATGTAAAAGAGAAGTCATTTAAAGACCAAGCCCTGGGCTCTCTAACACTTATAAATCAGGAAAATGAGAGGAGCCAGGAGACAGAAAAAGGACCGAAAAGAACAACCAGGAACATAGGAGAAAAAGCAGTCAACTGTGGTGCCCTGGAATCCAAGTGAAGGAAGTATTTAAAGGAATTTCAAATGCTGATAACAAGTCAAATAATATGAAGACCGAGAAACAATCAATGGATTTAATAACATGGAGGACATTTGGTCCTTGACAAGAGTAGTTTCAAAGGGGTGATGGTATTGTAAACTTAATCAGAATGGGTTCAAGAAAAAATGAGGGAAAAGGCCAGTAGCTGGAGGTAGAAGTACGGTTAAGAGTATATTGCTCTTGTGATCTATGGCTGTCTGCTCATATTTGTGAAGAATTATATTTATTGATAAGAAAGTTTACATTGATTTCCCCTCTTTCAGTAGGAAGATTGTAAAAGCAGGATGTATTGACTGGTAGGCTTGAGTTTAGGAATGTCCACATGAGTGCATTTAGAAAAAATGAAGGATAATATTATCTACTCCTAAGTTCCTGATCATTAAATAACACATGAAAAGTACTTCCATAACTTGTGCACTTAGTAAGTGAGGAATAAATGTTAGATACAATTATTATTACCCATTACCATCTAGTCGATTTTGACTCATAGTGACCCAAGAGGACAGCATAGAACTGCCCCAAAGGGTTTCCAAGGCTGTAAATCTTTATGGAAGCAGACTGTCACTTCTTTCTCTTGTGGAGGGGCTGGTGATTTGAATGCTGACCTTGGTTAGTAATCGAATACATTAACCACTGTGCCATCAGGGGTCCTTTAAACAATATTAAGATACTTCATTAGAATACTTTATGTGGTTAAACAGATTTAATTATTGTTGCTTTGACAACATGCATTGTAATTTTCCATTTGATTTCTGTTTGTTGATCTTTGATTGTGAATTAATATTTCATTTAATCAATTATCCATTCAACAAATATTTATCGAGTGCATATTCTCTGTTAGGCATTATCTAAGTCTTGAGTATATAGAAATAAACAAAATAAATAAAATGTCCAGCCTATGTAGAGTTTATGAGACAGAGACATATTAGCCAAATGTATAACATGTAGACGTTAGGTACTATTGAGTCAGTTCCAACTTATCGCAACCTTATGTACAACAGAACGAAACAGTACTCAGTCTTGGGCCACCCTCACAATCTTTACTATGTTTGAGGCCATTGTTGCTGCCACTGTGTCAATCCATCTCATTGATGATCTTTTTTTTTTTTTGCTGCCCCTGTACATTACCAAGCATGACGTCCCTCTCCAGGGACTGGTCCATGCTGGTAACATGTCCAAAGCACGTGAGACAGAGTCTTGCGTCCTCACATCTAAGGAGGATTCTGGCTGAACTCCTTTCAAGACAGATAGGTTCGTTCTTCTGGAAATCAGTGGTATTTTCAATACTCTTCGCCAATCTCAAAATTCAAATGCATCAATTCTTCTTCAGTCTTCCTTATTTATTGTCCAGCTTTCACATGCATATGAAGCTACTGAAAATACCATGGCTTGGGTCAGTCACACCTTATTCTTCAAAGTGACATCTTTGCTCTTTAATATTATAAAAAGGTCTTTTGCAGCAGATTTGCCCAATGCAATACATTGTTTGATTTCTTGACTCCTGTTTCCATGGGTGTTGATTATGGATCCAAGTAAAATGAAATCTCTGACAACTTCAATCTTTTCTCCATTTATCATGATCTTGCTTATTGGTTCAGTTCTGAGGATTTTTGCTTTCTTTCTGTTGAAGTGTAATCCATACTGAAGATTTTAGATCATCATCAGTAAGTGCTTCAAGGCCTCTTTCAGCAAGCAAAGTTGTGTCCTCTACAGATGGCAGGTTGTTAATAAGTCTTCCTCCAAGCCTGATGCTATGTTCTTCATATAGTCCAATTTCTTGGATTATTTGCTCAGAATACAGATGGAATAAATATGGTGAAAGGATATAACCCTGACACACACCTTTCATGATTTTTGAATGATGCAATATCTCTCTGTACTGTTCAAATGACTGTCTCTTTGTCTATGTACGTGTTCCTCGTGAGCACAATTAATTATTCTGGAATCCCTATTCTTCTCAATATTATCCATAATTTGTTAGGATCCACACAGTCGAATGCCTTGTATAGTCAATAAAACACAGGTAAATATCTTTCTGGTATTCTTCGCTTTCAGCCAAGACCCACCTGACTTCAGCAATGATATCTCTAGTTCCATGTCCTCTTCTGTATCAGGCTTGAATTTCTGGCAATCTCTTATTCATGTACTGCTGCAACCATTTTTGAATTATTTTCAGTGAAATTTTACTTGTGTGTGGTATTAATGATATTGTTCAATAATTTCTATATTCTGTTGGATAACCTTTCTTTGGAATAGGCATAAATATTGATCTCTTTTAGTTGATTGGCAGAGAGTCTTCCAAATTACTTGGCATAGACTTGTGAACATTTTCAACATTGTATCTGTTTTTTTGCAACATCTCAATAGATATTCCATCAATTCCTAGAACCTTGTTTTTGGCCAATGCTTTCAGTGCAACTTGTACTTCTTTGTTCAGTATAATCAGTTCTTGATCATATGCTATCTCCTGAAATGGCTGATCATTGACCAGTATAATATGTTACACAATACCAAATCCTAGGGCGGAAAATATAAAGCAAAGAAAGGTATTATGAAGTATGAAGTGTTGGGTTAGGGAATTGAAATTTTAGAGAGGATAGCCAGATGATTTTTGAGTAAAAGTCTCCAGTGATGAGACTAGACGTGCTGATGTTTGGGAGAACATTCAAGATTGGAAGAACTAGTAAGTAAAATGGTCCAGATTTTCTTTTCTTTCTTTTTTATTTTTTGTGTTTGTGTAACATTGTAGTAAACAGGTATTTCCTCCTTAAATTTAACTTGATCGCATTTTGCTATACATGAAAAAATGAAAAAGCCTATTTTTGTAAAGCAATAGCTGCTTGTTGGCTAAAATAAATCTGTCTGTTTGGAAAGGAAAATGTGTAAAATTTCCAGAACCTTTACCTTAGATCATGAAAGAAAAAGAATTTCCCTTGGCCTTTTTGAAAGACATTAGTTAGCTGGGTTCTAAGAAAAAGGCACACTCGATGCTATGAATTACCATTTTATGTGAGCAACACAACATCTTCATCATATTCCTAATTTGGTTTCAGAAAGAGATTTAGATAATTGGGGCAATTTACAGAAGAGTATGTTCTTTCTGGGGCCAAAACTTTGTTTTCTTTGGGTTGCAGGCTCTCTGCCCCCTTGTGGCCTTCCTGAGAGTGTTTTTTTTTTTTTTTTTTTTCACTTTGCTTTAAACTTTGAGGCTGGCATAAGAGTAGGTTGCCTGATTCCCTGATCACCAGACAGAATTGCTAATCACATTTGCCCAGATGGGGGAGGGGGTCTTTCAGCCTACAGAACTTAATTGCTGAATTTACTTTCAGATTGAAGTGAGAAGGAGCATTGCTTTCCAGATTGAAGGGAATTATGTTACAGGCATTTGATTGTGTGAGAAGGCAGAATCACAGAACAGGAAGGAAATCTCCAGAAGTTATTTAATCCAATTTGGTCTCCAGAAGACATTCAAGACAGATGGGCAGGATCCGGATCTCCCTGTTGTCGCTTCCTGTCCTTTTCCTTATGGACAGTGAAATTATTCCTTTAAAAACATTTATTTTTAAAACTATTTTTGCTTAGTAACTTATGTTAATGACAGAAAAATTGGCAAATGCTGAAAAATAAAGTGAAGAAAATAGAAATCCCTTATAACTCCATTACCTGGAGATAGTCACTATTAAACTATTGGTTTAATTCTCTTTTAGTTATCTACTACTGCTATAACAGAAATACCACAAAAGGGTGGCTTTAACAAACAGAAATTTGTTTTCTCAGTTTAGTAGGCTAGAAGTCCGAATTCAGGCCACCAGCTCTAGGGGAAGGTTTTCTTTCTCTATCAGCTCTGAAGGAAGGTCCTTTTGTCTTTTCAGCTTCTTTTCCTCAGTTCATTGGTGATTTCATGTGGCATGGTATCTATCTTTCCCGTCTCTTTTTATGGCTTTTGTGCCTAATCTGCCCTTTTATATCTTAAAAGTTTTTGACTTAAACCACACCCTATAGTAATATGACCTCATTAACAGAACAAAGAATAATTCTATTTCCAAATGGGATTATGTCCCCAAGTATATGGGTAAGGATTTACAGCACATAATTTTTATGGGACATAATTTAATCCACAATTTATTTTTAATATTTTAATATATTTTTAGAGAGAGAGGTGACGTATACAATTTTGCATTGCATATTTAGCTCTGGTAGCATAGTGCCTGAGGGACTTGACTGCTAACCAGAAGACTGGCGGTTCAAACCCACCAGCCACTCCTCGGAAGGAAGATGGGGCAATCTACTTCCATAGTGATACTGCCTCGGAAACCCAAGGAGGGGTTGCTATGAGTCAGGTCCGACTTGACGGTACATAACAACAACAAGGGTTTTCAGATAGTATAGATCAGGAATCAGCAAATGATGGCAGCTTAATTTGTATGATCTGCAAATCCAACAGATCTACTGTCTTAGGACCATAGTACTGGGGGACTCCAGACTCAATTGACACAACAAAATACATAAAAGCGTTGCTTCACATCCTACATTGGTGAGTAGCAACTGGGGTCTTAAAAGCTTTCAAGTGGCCACCTAAGACACAGCTCATGGTCTCCTGGTGACGAAAGTGAAGAAGAATGCAAAAAAAAAAGGGGGGGGGGCATTTAGAAGCAATTTGGTTATCCACTCATCCGTTGATGGGCATTTAGGTTGTTTCCATCTCTTTGCTATGGTGAATTGTGCTGAGATGAACATAGGTGCACATATATCTGTTCATGCGCTATCTCTCACCTCTTTAGGATATATTCCTAGTAATGGAATTGCTGGGTCAAATGGTACTTCTATTTTCAGTTTTTTAAGGAAACGCCATACCGTTTGCTGCAATGGTTGTACCATTTTACAATCGCACTGGCAGTGTACAACAGTTCCAATCTCTCCACAACCTCACCAGCATTTGTTACTTTCTGATCTGTTGAACTTTACTATTATTGCTGGGATGAGATGATATCTCGTTGTTGTTTTGATTTGCATCTCTCTAATGATTAAAGATCGTGAGCAATTTTTCATGTGTTTGTTGGCTGCCTGTATATCTTCTTTGGTGAAGTATCTGTGTAAGTCTTTTGCCCATTTGTGAATTGGGTTATTTGTCTTTTTGGTGTTGGGGTGTTGAAGTTTTCTATAGATTTTGGAGATAAGTCCTTTATCAGATATGTCATAGGCAAATGTTTTCTCCCAATCTGTAGGTTCTCTTTTCACTCTTTTGATGAAATCTTTCAATGTGCACAAGACTTTAATTTTTAAAAGGTCCCAATCATCTAGCTTCTCTTTTATCTCCTGCATATTCTGGGTGCTTGACAGTCTATTTATGCCATAAATCAGGGCTCCCAGATTTGCCCCTATTTTATCCTTGATGAATGCTATAGTATTGGGTTTTACATTTAAATCTTTTATCCAGCTTGAGTTTGTTTTTAGGTATGGGTTGAGGTGTGGATCTTGTTTCATTTTTCTGCAAGTGGATATCCAGTTTTGCCAGCATCATTTGTTAAAGAGGCTATCTCTTCCCCATTTAATGGGTTTTGGACCTTTGTCAAAGATCAGTTGTTCATAGATGGATGTGTTTATATCTGGACTTTAGATTCTGTTCCACTGGTCTATCTATCATTGTACCAATACCGTGCTGTTTTGACTACTGTGGCTGTATAGTAGTTCTTAAGATCTGCGAGTGTGAGACCTCTCACTTTGTTTTCCTTCTTGAGAAGTGCTCTGCTTATTCAAGTCTCTTTCCTTTCCATGCGAAATTAGTAACTAGTTTTTCCATGTCCTTAAAAAATTTTGTTGAAATCTGGATCAGGATTGCGTTAAATGTATAGATTGCTTTAGGTAGTATTGACATTTTCACAATATTTAGT
>NW_006921595.1:6234591-6240921 GCF_000298275.1 Orycteropus afer afer | reverse complement strand
AGCATATCGATGGGTCTTCTTTTCTTATCCAGTCTGCCACTCTCTTTCTCTGGATAGGTACATTTAGTCCATTCACATTTAGTGTAATTAGTGATAAGTATGAATTGATTGCTGTCATTCTATTGTGTTTTTTTTGTCGTGTTGTTGGTGTGTCTTTGGTCCATATACGTTTCTGTGCTGAGTTCAGTTTGTTGGCTAGTGCTTTCTTCCATTTCTTCTTTATAGTTTGTTTTGTGCTTATTAAACCCATATGTTTTTCTTCCTTCTGGATTTGCTTAGAAGGATTGTTACTTTTCTCTGTGGTTACCTTGGAGTATATTCTTGTCTCTACATTTTTAGAATGGTGTGTACTGTGAAGACATTGTCCTGTTTTCCTCTCCATTTGAAAGTCTGTACCTAGAAGTTTTATTCCCACTGATAGGTTAGTTGCTGTTGTTGTGTGCTGATTCACTTCCTTAGTTTTTAAGGTACAATGTTTTATAGTCTTATTTTGAATATCTATTTCTGATTTCGTTTTAGTGTTGATGCCACGTATCCTGGTTTTGTTGATCTCTGTTGTGGGTTCTCTATTGGAAGGACTTCCTTAAGCATTTCTTGTAGGGTTGGTCTGGTTTTCACAAAATCCCTTGATTTCTGTTTGTCTGAGAATGCCTTGATTTCACCCTCATATTTGATGGATAATTTGGCTGGATATAGGATTCTTGGTTGGAAATTCCTTTCCTTCAGTGTTTTATATACGCCATCCCATTGCCTTCTTGCCTGCATGGTTTCTGCTGAGTAATCGGAGCTCAGTCTGTTTGATTATTGTAAGTAATATTTCTTTTGTCCTGGGAAGCTCTCAAAATTTTTTCTTTGTCTTTGGTTTTGGAGAGTTTGATTATATGCCTCAGTGTTTTTCTCTTGGGATCTATTTTGTGTGGGGTTCTATGAGCTTCTTGGACAAATACTTTTTTCTTCCTTCATGATATGGGGGAAGTTTTCTGTTAGCAGGTCTTCCACAATTTTCTCGGTGGTCTTTTTTGCTTCTTCTTGTTCTGGAATTCCAATGAGTCTTATGTTATTTTTTTCTCATGTCATCACAGATAATTCTTAGGTTCTCTTCATTCTTTAAATCTTTGTTCTGATTTTTCTTCATACATACTAGTGTCTAGGGATTTGTCTTCTAGTTGGGATATGAGTTCTTCAGCCTGTTCTAACCTACTCTTTGGTGCTTCTACTGTGTTGTGTAATTCTGTCATTTTGGTTCTCATCTTCTCGTATTTCTAACTGCTGTTTTTGTATGAGTTCTGATTGTGCATTAATCTTATTATTTTGTTCTTGAATGATTTTCCTGAGTTCTTCCAGGGAACTGTCTGTGTTCTCCTTGTTTCTGTTTGGGGTTTCCTTAGGCTCTTGTGTAGCTCTATAAACATATCTTCTAAATTCCTTCTCAGATCATTCTATTGCCTCCTCTTCCTCCATGTATAATGAGACCTTTGTTTGTGGTTTTGCTTCTAATGCCTTGTCCTGTTTTGTTTGTTTGATTGATTTGAGGTTGCCTGTTGTTTCCTAGATATTTTGAGGTTGTCTTTAACTGTTGGTTATTTATTGATTTGTTTTGTCTTGGTTTTATGGTTTAATATTTCAAAAAGGTGCAGCTGGTGTATTTTATTTTATTTAGTTATTAATCCAGGTATGCTGGCTTGCTCTACAGTTTTCTTTGTGATGGTGGAATCACTGTGTAGAATGTGGATATGAGTTTCTGTTTGTCATAAAGAGGGTTTAGAGTTTGAACCCGTAGGTTTTATGTTGGCGGAAGGTGGTTTCTTCTATTGGATGAGTGAAGTTATTGGCGGAGAAGGTGGGAGCTGTTGCTAGGGGCAGTTTCTAGGGCTTTGAGTGGGCTGCTACTGATGACGTTGTACAGTTATTTACAGCCCCACAGCTAAATTTCAGCAAAGACTCCAGTTGTTAGGGTGTCGCCACTTTCCACCAGGCTCAGACACATGCAAAAACCCTACTCCAGAGGCCCCACAGCACCAAAAAGCAACCCAATGAAACTTCCCGGTTCTGCAATCTGCCACAGGGTTTTCTCTCTCTGGCCTCTTCTGCCCATGGCACTGGCCCAACCCACCCAAACTGCAATCGGCTCGGGAGTTCCCCTGTGAGTCTGTCCACCCATGGTGCCAAAGATGTCCTCAGTTTCAGCTGCGCTTTAGTCAGGAGAGTGCCTGCTAGTAACCTGTGGTCCCAATATTAGTGATAAAGTCAAATGCAGACCTCTCAGTGCTACTAAGCTGACCCAAGCCTATTCAGTGACTTGCTGAGGGGGGAGCAAGCCCACCCTCCTGGAGCACCAGTGAATTCTGCTTGGGTTTCAGTGGTGCTGGACGTATCCATTTGCACCTATCTGACCCAAGTTACCAATAAAATCAGGTGCTGAAGGTAAATCCTTGGGGGTGATCATTGGTATGCTGGTGTGGTGTGTCTTCTGCCTTGACCCAGGGAGGTCTCGGATGGCCATTCTCGCCTGCTGGTCGCTTCCCTGGGGAAGTCTCTCATGGCCTTTCTTGGCTGCCTATACATGCTCCACAGGATAGATCTTCTTTTGTTTGTTTTTTCCATAGTCCCTGTCTTCTAATTCTGCTCCTCTGAGTTTGGTGCACTCTGACTCAGTGAGCTGTTCAGAACACCAAAATCCATAATTCAAACTGCTGCACCTAGTTTTTCAAGCACTAAGATGCTAGAGGGAAATAGCATGGTGATTACTGATGAGACTCCATTTTTAATCCCTCAAAGATGTCACTTTGAAGACTAAGGTGCACCTAACTCAAGGTATGGTATTTTCAATAGCCTCTTATGGATGTGAAAGCTGGACAATGGATAAGGAAGATAGAAGAAGAGTTGATGCTTTTCAGTTATGGTGTTTGCAGAGAATACTGGAAGTACCACAGACTGCCAAAAGAACTAAGTAATCTGTCCTGGAAGAAATGCAGCCAGAATGCTCCTCCTTGGATGCAAGAATGGCCAGATTTTGATTCACCTACCTTGGTCATGTTGCTAGAAGGGACCATTCCCAGGAGAAGGATATTATGCTTGGTAAGTGGAGAGACAGTGAAAAAGGGGAAGACCCTCAATGAAATGGATTGACACAGTGGTTGCAACGATGGGCTCAAGTATAACAAGGATTGTGAGGATGGTGTACAACTGGGCAGTGTTTTGTTCTGTTACACATAGGAGCACTATGAGTAGGACCTGACTCCACAGCACCTAACAACAACAACAACATGGCTGCCTTTACAGTCCCTGTGTGAAGCAAACACTTGTGCTCAACTGCTAACATAAAAGTTGATGGTTCAAAGTCACCCAGTGGCACCACGGAAGAAAGATCTGGCAATCTGCTTCCTTAAAGATTACAGCCAAGAAAACCCTATGGAGCAGTTCTACTCTGTAATACATGGGGTCACCAAGAGTTAGAATCAACTAAACTACACAGGTTGGTTTAGGGCTGTTTTTGTGATAAAAAGGCAGAGTTGGTTAGTTGTGACCCATCTTGCCTGTAAAGCCCATAGTGTTTACTATTTGGTTCTTTGCAGAAACTCTGGTGGCGTAGTACATAAGGTATTTGACTGCTAACCAGAATGCTGGTGGTTCAAACCCACCTGCTATTCTTTGGAAGGAAGATGGGGCAATCTACTTCCATAGTGATACTGCCTCGGAAACCCAAGGAGGGGTCACTATGAGTCAAAATTGACTCGAGGGCAGTGAATTTTTCCTTTACAGAAAACATTTTCTGACCCTTGTTATAAGTAAATGTCTTTGATAGTGCCTAAGGCATCTGACTGCTAACCAGAAGGCTGGAGGTTTAAAGCCACCAGTCACTCCTCAGAAGGAAGGAGTTACTAAGAGTTGAAATCAACTTGACAGCAGTGAGGCTTTTTTTTTTTTTTGTAACCTTAAATATATTTTTCAAAACTAAGAAAACAAAATTACAGCTTAGGTAGTATAGTTTGGTAGGGTGGGTTCAACTTTCTTTTCTTTCTTCTTCTGCCTTAAAAAATAGTTTGCAAACATAATGGCCTTTTGAAGACCTGTACAAAGAAAATTATAAAAGACTACTTCAAGAAACCATGAGAGATCTACATAAATGGAAGAACATCCCATGCTCATGGATAGGAAGATTGAACATTGTGAAAACGTCAGTTCTACCCAAAGGAATCTATGCATTCAATGCAATCCCAATCCAGAGCTCATCAACATTCTTTAAGGTTATGGAAAAACCAATCACTAACTTTATATGGAAAGGAAAAAGACCTCGGATAAGCAAAGCATTATTGAAGAAGGAGGACAAAGTAGGAGGTCTCACACTCCTGGATCTTGAAACCTACTATACAGCCACAGTAGTCAAAACTGTCTGGTATTGGTACAATGACAAACACATAGACCAATGGAATAGATTGAGAACCCAAAAATGCATCCATTGACCTATGGTCAGTTGATCTTTGACAAAGGGCTGAAATCCATTAAATGAGGAAGAGATTGTCAGTTTAACAAATGGTGCTGGCAAAAACCTGGATCCATTTGCAGAAAAATGAAATAACTGTACCTCACACCATACACTAAAACTAACCCCAGATAGATTAAAGACTTAAATGTGAAACCTAAAACTATGAAGTTCCTCAAAGAAAAAATAGGGGCAAATTACCAGCCACTCCTCGGAAGGAAGGCTGGGCAATCTACTTCCGTAGTGATACTGCCTTGGAAACCCAAGGAGGGATCGCTATGAGTTAGGGCCTATTTGACACAACAACAACAACAACAACGACAATATGTGGCATAATGGACTATCAAGCAGTACCCAAAATGCACAAACAGCAGAAGAGAAACTAGATGAATGAGACCTTCTAAAAATTACATTTCTATGTGCTATAAAAAACTTCTCCAAAGAAGTCAAAAGAGAACCTACAGATTGGGAAAAAATATTTGGCAATGACATATCTGACAAGGGACTTATCTCTAGAATTTATAGAAAACTCCAACAGCAGAACAACAAAAAGACAAATAATCCAATTAAAAAATGGACAGAAGAAGACGTGAATAGACACTTCACCAAAGAGGATATTCAGGTGGCCATTGAACATATGAAGAAATGCTCACAATCATTAGCCATTAGAGAGATGCAAATCAAAACAATGAGATATTCCAAAACTAGTACCAAAGTTCAACATGACAGAAAATAACAAATGCTGGCAAGGATGCAGAGGGATGGGGACTCTCATACACTGCTGTTGAGACTAAAATGATAAAACCACTGTGGAAAGCAGTATGGCGAGTCCTGAAAAAGTTGGAATTAGAAATACCATTTGATCCAGCAATCCCATGACAAGGTATATATCCTAAAGAAGTGAGAGCCAGGACAATAACAGATATGTGCACAACTATGTTCAATGCAGCACTGTTCACAGTAGCGAAAAGATGGAAACAACCTAGGTGCCCATCAACAGAAGAATGGATAAACAGACTATGGTACATATACATACAGAGGAATGGATAACCAAACTGTGGTACATAGACACAATGGAATACTATGCAACACTAAAGAATAATGTAGAATCTGCAAAACGCCACATAACAAGGATGAACTTGGAGGACATTATGCTGAATGAAGTAAGTCAATCACAGAAGGACAAACATAGTATTAGTTCTTTATTGTAAAAACTCAAGGCAAGGTTTATATATAGAAGGAAACTTTCTTTTTTGGTTACTAAAGGTGGGAGGGGAGAGGAGGGAACACTGGGGGAAGAAAAAAACAAACAAAAGTGTTTTACTTCTTGATGAGAAGGGGGAAACCTAGAAATGTTTCCAGATGGGTGGAAAGGAAACTATTTTTGCAGCATAATTCTCTTAGAGTCTAAATTTACTTGGAAGCATAGGATTGAAGATACACGTATTGTTTATTGCCCATCAAGTTGATTTTGACCCGTAGCACCTCTATGGGACAACGTAGAATTGCCCCATGGGGAGCAGATTGCCAGGTCTTTTCTTCCATGGAGCCATGGGTTCGAATGACGGACCTTTAGATTAGCAGTCGAGCATTTAACCACTGTGTTACTGGGGCCCCTGAGGCTATGTGGAGATCTTGTATTTTAAATTACCACTCAGGAGCATTACATGGTAAAATTCTGGGGAAGAATACTGGAAGAGGAGATTAGGAATTTTATATGATTCAGATTTGAATCACCCGTTCAATCTGGGGTAATAATTTCAGGTATGAGTAATGTGGCTGAAGACAATCAATTCAAACAATGACTAATGCTTGTTGTATCACAGAATTTCTTTCTTTCTTTCTTT
>NW_006921595.1:6219109-6232916 GCF_000298275.1 Orycteropus afer afer | reverse complement strand
ACCATTTTACAGTCCCACCAGCAGTGTATGAGAGTCCCAATCTCTCCACAACCTCGCCAGCATTTGTTATTTTCTGTCTTGTTGAACTTTGTGTATCACAGAATTTCTTAGCCTCGCTTGAAGGAAATCAAAATGCACTAAATTTTCATGAGCTAGATCCTAAAAATTATCTACTTATGGTTAATAATATGGAAGAAACAAGAATATTTCTTTTATTAGTCAGCCATGATATAACATTGAGTAGCATAACTATAGTGCCCAAAGTTACGTGTGCTTGGGGAACTATTTAGCAATTTGTCTTTGGTGTTGTCAAATACCTAGCAGACGATTCATTGAAGGATTATTTAGAGACAACTAATCATAAGTACTTGGCTGCTGGCCAGAAGGTTGGTGGTTCAAACCTACACAGCAGCTCTTCAGAGAGAAAGATCTAGCAGTCTGCTTCCGTAAAGATGACGGCCTAAGAAGCCCTATGGGGCACTCTGCTTTGTCATATGGAGTTGCTATGAGTCAAAAATGGACTCAATAGCACTTAACAACAGTAACTACAAACAATATAACCAACTGAGGAAGTTGTCAGCTGCAGTGACTTTAGGTATTTCTTTAATGTTTTGTGTCATAAACTGGTTTCTTCTAGAAAGCTTGCCTTAATACCTTTATATTCCTTTATTAGTAAGCTGTGTCTTTTTGGTATTTTTAATGAACTTTCTTATATTGGGAAAAAAATGACCTTTTAAGAAATATTTATTATACAAATTTCAAATACACACAAAAGTAGACAGTACAATACTGCCATATACCCATCACCCAGATTCAATAATTATCAAGATTTTCCACATTTGCTTAATTTTTCCCTTTTTGGTCTTTGCTTAAATCATTCAAAGCAAATCACAGTCATGTAATTTCGTTCCACATTCTCAGCAGTGTCTTTTAAATGATAAAAGTAGTATATCCTCATGATAAATATGAAAGTAAGTTAAAACAATACAGATATACATAAATACATGAAGTAAAAAGTAGAAATCCCTTGTTCATCTCCCTCCACATGCACCCTTCCCCTTGTCAATTTAATAAGTATTGTTTCATCCTTTTTCTATGTGTTTAAAAATAATTTTTTCAATAACTTATATTTATCCACTTAAAATTGATTTTGCAATAAAGGAACAGAAGAAACCCAAATGAAAACACTCATATAACACTCCAAACCAGTGTGTTGACTAGTTAAGAGTGAAAACTGGGAAGGAGCTCTAAGGGCTCCATGGTGAAAGAATGAGGACTGGGATGCTTTTAAGTTATTGGTGGGAGTAGGGAATGTCTTCCACTTCAAATATCACTCACTTCCACACCAGTAACAAAGAGTGGGAAGGTGGTGTGGAGGGGATATTCTCTTTACTGACCCTTGCTACCATCTCACTTAGCTTCTCAGGTAAAAGGTGAATGCACAAGGTAAATTGTAAGACTCTTGCATTGTTGTTGTTATTATGTGCCGGTGAGTCGGCCTGGACTCCTAGCGACCCTTCCTTGGGTTTCCGAGGCGGTATCACTATGGAAGTGGATTGCCCAACCTTCCTTCTGAGTGGCTGATGGATTTGAACTGCCAGCCTTCTGGTTAGCAGTCAAGTGCCTTAGGCACTATGCTACCAGAGCTCCCACCAGAGCATTAGGCACCCCAAATGAGTCACTGTATTTAATCCACCTTATTATATTTCGGGAGCTCTGGTGGTGTAGTGCCTAAGGCATTTGACTGCTAACCAGAAGGCTGGTGGTTCAAACCCAACAACCACTCCTTGGAAGGAAGGTTGGGCAATCTACTTCCATAGAGATTCTGCCTCAGAAACCCAAGAAAGAGTTGCTATGAGTTGGATCTGACTCAACAGCAATGAGTTTTATTATATTTCAGCTTTTATTTTTTAAATTAAAACTAAAATTTAGAAAAAACGTTGCATGAAGAGTATAATGAACTTTTGCATACTTTCACCTAGATTCACCAATTGTTACCATGCTTGCTTTATTTCTCTCTATATATTTACTCTGTATTCTCTCTATGGGAGCTCCGGTGGCATAGTGCCTAAGGCACTTGACTGCTAACCAGAAGGCTGGAGGTTCAAACCTACCAGCCACTCTTCAGGAGGAAGTTTGGGCAATCTACTTCTGCAATGATACTGCCTCAGAAACCCAAGGAGGGGTTGCTATGAGTGAGATCCCACTGGAGGGCAGTGAGCTTGGTTTTTTTTTTTTTTTTTGGATTCTTTGTATAGATTACTTTGTTATTATTATTGTTGTTGTTGAGCAATTTGAGAGTAAGTAGTAGACATCATGACTCTTTCTTTACCCCCAAATCTTTCAGAATATAAGCACACTTTCTTGGAAACTTCACTTTGGAGAGTATAATGAAGACTCACAAAAGAGGCTTTGGGCTGGCTATGTTCAAGGTCATTTTCCCAATTCACTTTAGTGGACTGCTTGTGGTGTTTCCTGATCATTTTTGAACCATAAGTTGACATATTACACATTCTTCTCAGTTTTTGTCTTTTCTGAAAGAAATATTATACATATATAAAAAGTAAGTTTATACTCCAAAAATTTACAGTAGGATATTTTAGAGTCAGCATAAGAGATGATTTTTTTTCCTGTTTTATTCTTTCTTTTCTTAAAATGGACACATTAGGGTGTTTTTTTTTTTTTAATAACAGCTTTATTGAGCTACGATTTACTCTTTTTAAATGCACAATGCCATAGTTTTTCAGTATATTCACAAAGTTCACCACTACCTAATTCTAGAACGTTTTCACTGTCACAAAAAGAAACCCTATAACCATGAGCAATCTTTTCCCATTCCTTTTCTCTCTGGCCCCTGGCAACCACTAATCTACTTTCTTTCTTGTGGATTTGCCTATTCTGGATGTTTCATACAAATAGAATCATATATGGGTCTTTTTTTTTTTTTTTTTTGGTCTCATTTCATTTAGCATAGTCTTTCAACATTCATTAATGTTGTAGCATGTATCAATACTTCATTCCTTTTTATGGCCAAATAATAGTCCATTATATGGATATACAACTTTTTGTTTATGCATTCATCAGTTGATGGACATTTGGCTTGTTTTCACTTTTTGACTATTATGAATAATGTTGCTATGAACTTTTATGTAGATATATTTTTTCATTTCTCTTGGATATATGCCTAGGAATAAAATTGCTGGGTCAAATGATATCTCTGTGTTGAACCTTTTGAGGAACTGCTAAACAGTTTTACAAAGCAGCTGCACCATTTTTCAGTCCCACCAGCAATGTACAAGAGGTCCAGTTTCTCCACATCCTTGCCAATATTTCTTATAATCTCTCTTTTTAAAATTATAGCCATCCTAGTATGTGTGAGGAGTCCTTGCGTGGTGCAAACAGTTAAATGCTTGGCTACTAACTGAAAGGTTGGTGGTTCCAACCCACCCAGAGGGACTTCAGAAGAAGGGCCCGGTGATTGGCTTCTGCAAGGTCATAGCCATGAAAATTCTATGGAACACAGCTATTCTCTGCAACACATACTGTCACCATAAATCAGAATCCCCTTGACAGCAATTGGTGGTGTGGTGGTATAGTGAGAGTGAAGTACTGCCTCAGTGTATTTTTATTTTTTAATAATATTTTACTTTTTGGTGAAAGTTTACACAGGAAGTTAGGTTCTCATTTGAAAATTTCTTTACAAATTGTTCATTATATTAATTACATTTATCACAATGTGTCCATATTCTCTTTAATTGTGTTGTTTTTTTCATTTCAAGTAACTCTAGTTTCCCTGCCCCTGTATCTTCTCCTCTTGGCTTTTGAGTAATTGCTGACATTTTGGTCCCATACAAATGGTTTTAAAGTACAGCACCTATCTTATGGATCATATCTTTTATTGTGTGTGACATTCTGCTGTTTCCCTAAAAGGTGATCTTAGAGGATAGACCTGTTTCTAGGTTTAAAGAGTGTCTCAGGACTCTAGTCTCAGGGAGTTCTCTGACTTGTTTCATTTAGCAATATACCCTCCAGGTCCTGTTCTAGTTTGTCTGTTTTTCTTTTCTTTTTTTAAATAAGAAATTGAGTTCTGTCCATATTTTTCTCCAATTATATCTGGGGCCCTCTATTGTGACCTTGGTCAGAATAGTTGGTGGTGGTAGTCGGGCATCATCTAGTTCTTCTGGTCTCAGCGTAGATGAGATTGTGGCTTATGTAGATTTTTTTCTTCTCTTAGTTTTGGTTACCTTCTTACAGTTTTGCTCCTTGCAAACAGGGGCAGATTACCCAATAAGAAAAGTAAGCACAGGTTTGGCTTATTTACTAATCTGCAGTGAAAAGTTACATATGCTTTTCACCACATGATACTCCATCCCTATCATGGGTTGTAAATTTGAAAAAATGCTTTGATTCTGTGGGAAGATGCTATGGGGTTGGGACAGATTTCATCCATACCTAGAAGCATCATCTTTGACATGGTAAAATATGTGAAGTTGTTTACTATATATTAGTAAATAAGCACAAGTAAATCTGTGCTTACCTTATTTATTGGGTAATACAGCACTGCTGGCAAGTAGAGACCAATAGTTTTGTCTTAGATGGCCTCTTGAAAGCTTTTAAGACCGCAAATCCTACTCATTTCACTAAGATGCAGATCATGATTTTTGTGAACTACGTTATGCCAATTGACTGAGTTGTCTTATGAGACCATGGTCCTAAGCTTTCAAACTTAGACAAACAATCTTGGAAAGTGTTTGGTTATGTTTGAAGGGTATTTATATTTGTGTGTTCAATGGATATGTACTTATGTATACCTATGGGTACTTATCTCTGTTCTCACCTATGTACACACCTGTACCTACATATACACAGGTATACCTCATTTGACTGTACTTCTCAGATACTGTATCGGGAGGAAGTAGGAGGGGAGCTGTTGCATTGTGGTAAATTGTGGTCTATGTCATGAGACAAAGTGTATGTGAACTGCTGTATGGAAAGTGTATCTGCTCTGTAAGTTTTCACACAAATCACAGTAAAAAAAATAAATAAATAAAAAGAAAAAAAATTGTACATTTGTGGCAATCCTGCAACAAGAATGTCTATTAGTGCCATTTTTCTAACAGCATGTGTTCACTTTATCACATTTTGGTAATTTTCACAATATTTCAAACTTTTTCGTAATACTGTTGCACACTTAATAGACCACACACAGTATAGTGTGAAAGTAAATTTCACATACATTGGGAAACCAAAAAATTTGTGTGACTCATGTTATTATGTAATATTCGCTTTATTGTGATGGTCTAGAATTGAACCTGAAATGTAACCAAGCTATGTCTTTACTAATATGCCTATTCCCAACCATATATGCTCAAACACTCATTTTCACTTTGGTTGTACTGTGTTTACCACATCCACATTCAGTACCACTTTTCCCAAAAATAACAAGTGTCTACAACCTAAAGCATACTTTCCTCTTCCCTCCTCTTCTCCCTGGTAACCACCAATGAACATTGGTCTGTCTCTATATATCTGTTCTTATTTTCTTATGAAAGAGCAGTCATACAATATTTGTCCTTATATGCAACTCTTATTTCACTTAGTAATATGTCCTCCAGTTCCATCCATGCTATAATATGTTTTGTGGACTCATCATTGTTCTTTATGATTGCATATTATTCTGTTGCATGTATGTACCACATACATTTTGTTTATCCATTCATCCACTGATGGACATTTCAGTTGTTTCCATTTATTTGCTATTATGAATAAAGCATTTATTTGCTATTAAGAATATTGACTATTATGAACATAGGTGTGCACGTCTATTTGTGTCATTATTTTTTGCTCTCTAGGGTGCATACCTAAGAATGAAATGGCTGGATCATACGGTAGCTCTATTTCTAGTTTTTTTTGAGAAAGTGTCATAGTGTTTTCCACAGTGGTTGTACCATTTTACAGTCCCATCAGCAATGGGTAATGGTTCCAATCTCCTCTTATCCATGACAGCATTTTATGTTATCTTTTTTTTTTAGTCAATGCTGGGGCAGTGTGTAAGATGGTAGATATCTCACTGTGGTTTTGATTTGCATCTTTCTTATGGTTAATGATCATGGATATCTTTTCAAATGTTTGCTGGCTGCCTAGATGTCCACTTGGTAGAGTTCTGTTCATGTCTTTTGCCCATTTTGTGATTGAGTTGTTTTTCTTTTTGTTGCTGAGTTGTTGCAGTTTTCTATAGATTGTAGAGATTAGATTCTTATTGGATAAGTTATTTCTGAAGTTTTTTTTTTTTTCAGTCTGAAGGCTGGTGGTTTAAAATGACCAGCTGCCCCTCTTAAGGAAGATGGAGCAATCTACTTGCATAAAGATTTACCACCTCGGAAACCCAGTGGGGGTCACTATGAGTCCGAATCTACTCAGTGGCAGGGGGTTTGGTTTCATTGGTTTATTGGCCATTTATGTATCTTCTTTAGAGAAATGTATATTTAAATCTGTTGCCCTTCACCCCCCATTTTTTTTGCATGAATTGTCTTTTATTTGTTTTTGATTTTTATAAGCTCTTTGTGTAATCATGATACAATTCAGATACATGATTTGCAAACATTTTATCCCATTTTGGGGGCTGTCTTTTCACCTTCTTAATGGTGTCCTTTGAGGCACATATGTTTTCAATCTTGATGAATTTCAATTTTTCTAGGTTTCCTTTTGTCACTTGTTCAGTTGGGATCATATCTAAGAAACTATTTCCTATTCCAAAGTCGTATTTCCTTCTGAGTGTTTTGTAGTTTTACCTCTTACATTTAGACCTATGATCCATTTTGAGTTCATTTTCTCTGATAAGATAGGTGTATATAGTATTTCTAAGAATAAAAATTATTTAAAAAATTGTTTTATAATCACAATGAACTAGCAGCCCTCAAGCTCTTAAAATCTGTTGCTTCAAAATTTGTATGCCTTTGGTTAGACAATGATTTTGATTATCATAAAACTGAATGAGAAAAAGAAATATGAAAACTAAACGAGTTTTTCCCCTTATTAAAAGGTTTGGTGACAAGGTTTTCAGATGGCTGATGCTCGTGACATTTTTCATGGCCAGGCATTCTATTGTTCTGTTAACCATGTTTTTCTGTGCCAAAAAAAAAAAAAAAAAAAGCCCACTCATTCATAAGGAAACTAAGAATAACCATAAAGATTGAGGTTACAAATTTTAAATAAATAACTCAAAATAACAGGATTTTGAAATAGCCACTAAATACATATTTTGAAATTTTCCATGAATCCCAAATTATTTTTATACACATTATAGGAATATGGAAGGATCTAAAAGTTTCCAGTTCCCATCTTCTTGGTTCACAAGAAATTTAAGGGTTTTTTTCTACATTTGTTTTCTTGGCTACTTATTTCCCTATTACAATGTACATTGTTTAATTATCGGTACTTTGTTTTAATCCTCTGTGTTTTTATTTTTCCAACCCCCAATGTCTGCTTTGTATATTTGTATGGGCTGCATATGTACAGCTCTAGAAGATGCCTGGAGTTGAGCAGTGCACAGTCTATGCAACCATACATAGCAGCCCTGATAAGCAGAATGAATTACATGGAGCAAGTCTCAATATTTATTTGTTGAGTTGAAAAGAATTCTCATATATTTCCTCTAAAATCAATAGCAGCTTTTTGGTGAGCAGGATGCATATGGCAGTAAAAACTGGCCCAGATTAATGTCCCCATTTAATGCCACTGTTGTATCTTTCAGCATACATTAAGACTGGCTTTAGTCTTTGTTCTACTAAAACCTGCTACTGACACAGGGAAGAAGTTGTGAGGATTGGTAGTACACATCCTGCGTGGTGCGCAGGGAGGCTCACTTCACACATGTAATATTTCCTAGGGAATGTTTTATATCTGGAGGCTGTGATGTTTGATACCTGAGTCCCTAATCATCTACTTTGTCTTCCCTTTGTGTTCTTTTCTTTTCATTACACAGAACTGAATTTGGTATACAAGTGAACAATTCTGGTTTTTGAGTGACTCAATAATTGTTACATTTGGGTAAGAGACTTCTCTCCCCCAATTTTTGCTTCCTTTTCTCTTTCTCTTCTACTCACACCTCCTCCAGCTTGCTCTACCCAGTTACCAGGCCAGAAACTGTTACTGTCTATCTCTTTCCCAAAGAAATGCTTCCTTTATTCAACTACTAAAACAAAGTTTCCCTTTTCCCCAAACCACCTGCTCAAAATACAGGCAGGAGACCAATTATAACTGAGGAGACAAATCCCCTCTGAACAGCTGATCCAGGGCATGGATTTGGAGGCTTATCTTCAGTCTGAATCACAGGGTCATGCTAGGGTCATCCCTAGATCAAATCATCCCCTTGGCTTCCACTGAGTTTACTCTGAAATGTGCAAACTGTGTCTCTTTTCCCATGGGTTTGGTGAAGGCTGCTTATTTGATGTACTAATCAGCCATCTCGACGTAACACATAGGAGGAGTTTAGAAGTTTGCCTTTATATCACAAGGCATCTGTGTTCATTTCTAATTGTGGCCTTGCAATCACAGACAGGGTTTTGTGACAGTAAATCTGAAAAAATAACTTCCAAAGGAATAGGGCAGAGTTTCTCAAAGAGCAATCCAAGGATCTCTTTTATTTTATTTAATTTTTTTAAAAAAACTTTTTATTGTGGTTTGGGCGAAAGTTTACAGAACGTATTTGTTTTCCATACAACAGTTCATACGCATTTCATTTCCTGATACTGATCGCAATCCCTGCAATGTGAGAGCTCTCTTCCTACTTCTTCCCTGTGGTTACCTTTTCCCTGGATCCCTCTTTCCTACATATCCCTACCTTCTGAGCTTTATCCTTGTGCCAATGCTGCCCTTTTGATTTCTTATGGCTGATTGTTCTAAAGAGTGTGTACTTCCTTAGTGTTCATGTCCTATATCTGTCTATTATTTGGCTGAAAATTGAGCCATGGGAGTGAGTTCATTTCTAGGCCCAAAGCATGACTAAGGGCCATAGTCTCGGGGGTTTCACCACTCTCTATCAGACCAGGAAGACTGGTCTTTTTAAATTTTTTTTTTATGTTTTTGGGTTTTGTTCCACATTTTTCTTCTACTCTGGCCAGGATCTCCAATTTTGATCCCTTTCAGAGTGGGCAATGGTAGCTGGACACCATCTAGTTTTTCTGGTCTCAGGGTCATGTAGGCTAAGGTTCCCACGGCCCATTAGTCCTTTTGATGAATTGTTTCTATATGTCTTTGATTTTCTTCACTCTTCTTTGCTCTGAAAGAGGGATAGCTGCATCTTAAATGGCTGCTTGTAAGCTTTTACGATCCTAATAACTACTCCCCAAAGTGGGATGCAGAACAGTGTTTTTGTGTGCTGTTGTGCCAATTAAGCTTAATGTTCCTTGTGACTATGGTCCTGAGCCTTCAGGCCCAGTGACTCAAGGTGTTTGGTTGTGGCTAAGAAGGTATCATTATTTTGTCCCCTGTTTACTGTAAATGGACATTTTAATAGCACATACAAATACATATGTAGAGATATCACCTGCCACACCTATATATGGTCATGGGTACGGTCTCTTCCACCTACCCATACCTAATTATCTTCCCTAGGAGCTCTGGTAGCATGGTGGCTAAGGCACTTCACTGCTAACCAGAAGGCTGGCGGTTCAAACCTACCAGCCACTCCTCGGAAGGAAGGTTAGGCAATCTACTTCAGTAGTGATACCACCTCGGAAACCCAAGGTTCGACTCGAAGGCACATAACAACAACAACAACAACAACATCTACCTATGTATCCACTCACAGCTTAATGTTTGTTATTACTGATAATGCAGTGTTTACCTTTGTTGTCTACTTCTTGTATACTTCTTCATTTCTTCTTTTTCCTTAGTATAATTGTGCTAGTCACCCGATTTTGGTGTATAGCCTTTCCCTTCACCCAAATCAACATATGTCTCTTACCTAGCTAACAATATTCCCTCCACTCCCATTCCATCCCTGGTTTCTACTAAAGAATGTTTCTCTCCTTGTATAAATGTTGCTTTGACTTTTTATAACAGTGGACTCATACAGTATTTATCTGTGATAGATTTATTTTACTCAGCATAATATCCTCCAAGTTCATCTATGCTATGAGGTATTTGCAGATTCTTTCATGTTGCATGGTATCATGGTATCCCATTGTGTGTACACACCATAGTTCGTTTATCCATTAATCTGTTAATGGGCACTTAGGTTGTTTCCATCTCTTTGCTATTGTGAATAGTGTTGCAATGAACATGGGTGTGCATATACCTATTTGTGTCCTGGCTTTCACTTTTTTAGGACAAATACCAAGTAGTGGGATTTCTGAATCAAATGACATTTCTATTTCCACTTTTTAAGGAAGCACTATACTGTTTGCCTTAGTGGTTGTACTATTTTATGTCTCCACTAGCAGTGTATGAGAATTCCAATCTCCCCGCATCCTCACTGGCACTTGTTATTTTCTGTCTTGTTGAACTTAGCTATTATTGCTGGGGTGAGATGGTATATCATTGTTTTGATTTGCATTTCTCTTAATATCTAAAGACTGTGAATATTTCTTCATGTGTTTGTTGGCTACCTGAATATCTTCTTTGGTGAAATGTCTGCTCATGTCCTCTGCCTAATTTTTAATTGGATGGTTTGTCTTTTTGATGTTGAGATGCTCAGGTTTTTTTTAAAAACAAATTTTAGAGATAAGTCTCTTGTTTGATATATTGTAACCAAATATTTTTTCCCAATCTGTAGCTTCTCTTCTTACACTTTTGGAGAAGTCCTTTGATGTGCACAAGAATTTAATTTTTATAGAGTCCCAGTCATCTAGCTTATTTTCTGCTGTTTGTGCATTTTTGGTTCTGCTTGGTAATTTATGGCATAAATTAGGCTAAGTCTGGAGTTCTGGTGGCGTAGTGCCTAAGGGATTTGACTGTTAACCAGAAGGCTGGTGGTTCAAACCCACCAGCCATTGCTTGGAAGAAAGATTGGGCAATCTACTTCTGTAGAGATACCCCCTCAGAAACTCAAGGAAGTGTTGCTAGGAGTCGGAAGCGACTCAATGGCAGTGAGTTTGGTTTTTCTGGTTTGTTCTTTGGTTTAAGTTTCATACTATTTTTATTTTGATGATCTTTATAAACTCCAGAAAAAGAAAAACCAAACTCGCTGCTGTCGAGTCAGATCTGACTCATAGCAACCCCTCCTTGGGTTTCTGAGGCAATATCACTAGATTTTATTACTAGTGATTTTATTACTAGATCAGTAGATTGCCCAGTCTTCCTTCCAAGGAGTGGCTGGTGGGTTTGAACCATCAGCCTTCTAGTTAGCAGTCAAATGCCTTAGGAACTATGCTACCAGAGCTCCTGATGATCTTTATAGTTTCAGGTTTTACATTTAGGTCTTTGATCCATCTTTCATTAGTTTAGTATATGGTTTAAGGCATGGGTCTAGTTTCATGCTTCTACAAACTGTTATCCAGTTTTTCCAGCACCATTTTTTAAAGGAACTATCTCGTTCCTTTTTAGTGGATTTTTGGCTCTTTGTCAAAGATCAGCTGTCCATAGATAGATAGATGAATCTACTTCTGGGTTCTTCATTATGTTTCATTGGTCTTTGTTAATGTTGTTGTACCAATGCAGGCTGTTTTGACTACTGTGGCTGTATAGTAGGTTTTCAGATTGAAGAGTGAGATCTTCTGCTTTGTTCTTCTTTCAGTAGTGCTTCTCTTATCCAAATTCTCTTTCTTTTCAATATAAAATTAGTGATTGATTTTTCTATGTCCTTAATGAATGTTCATGGAATGTGAATCAGGACTGCATTAAATCTGTAGAGTGCTTTGGATAATATTGGCATTTTCACAATATTCAGTCTACATCTCCATGGAGCATGGTATTCCATTTATGTAGATCTCTTACAGTTTCTTTTAGTAGTGTTTTGTAGTTTTATTCATATAGGTCTTTTGTGTCCTTGATTTATTCCTAAGTATTTTATCTTTTTGGTGGCGATGGTGGCGTAGTGCCTAAGACATTTGACTGCTCACCAGAAGGCTGATGGTTCAAACCCACCAGCCACTCCTCAGAAGGAAGGTTGGGCAATCTACTTTCACAGTGATACCACCTTGGAAACCCAAGGAAGGGTCGCTATGAGTTGGATCCTACTCAAAGGCAGTGAGTTTGGTTTTAGTTTTATGGTAAATGAAGGAGCTCTGGTGGCATAATGCCTAAAGCATTTGACTGCCACCAGCCACACTGCAGAAGGAGACTCGGCAATCTCCTTCTGTAAAGATTTACTACCTCGGAAACCAAAGAGGGGTCACCATGAGTTGGAATCAACTTGATGGCAGTGAGTTTGTTTTGTTTTTTTATTTTTTGGTTTATTGTAAATGTCAGTGTTTTCCATAACCCCCCCCCCTTTTTTTGGTGTGGGGGCTTCATTTATTTATTATTTTTTTATTTTTGCAGTGTTCCCTCCCCTCCCTTCCCAGCCCTAGTAACCAACAAAGAAAGTTTTCTTCCATATATAAAATTTTCCTTGACTTTTTACAATAATGAACTAATACTATATTTGTCCTTCTGTGATTGACTTATTTCACTCAGCACAATGTCTTCCAAGTTCATCCATGTTATGCAGTGTTTTGCAGATTCTACATTATTCTTTAGTGTTGCATAGTATTCCATTGTACGTATGTACCATAGTTTGGTTATCCATTCCTCTGTTGATGGGCACCTAGGTTGTTTCTATCATTTGGCTATTGTAAATAGTGTTGCTATGAACATGGTTGTGCATATATCTGTTCTTGTCCTGGCTTTCACTTTTTAGGATACATACTTAGTAATGGGATTGCTAGATCAAATGGTATTTCTAATTCCAACTTTTTAAGGAATTGCCATACTGCTTTCCACAGTGGTTGTATCATTTGAGTCCCACCAGCAGTTTATGAGAGTCCCAATCTCTCCACATTCTCATCAGCATTTGTTATTTTCTGTCTTGTTGCCATTAGTACTGGGGTGAGATGGTATCTAATTATTGTTTTGATTTACATCTCTGTGATGGCTAATGATCATAAACATTTCTTCATGTGTTTGTTGGCTACCAGAATATTCTATTTGGTGAAGTGTCTATTCATGTCTTCTGCCCATTTTTAAAGTTAGATTGTTTCTCTTTTTGTTGTTGAGGTATTGAAGTTTTCTATAAATTTTAGAAATAAGTCTCTTGTCAGATATGTCATTGCTGAATATTTTTTCCCAATCTGTAAGTTCTCTTTTGACAATTTTGGGGAAATTTTTTGAAGCCCATAAAAATTTATTTTTTAAAAGGTCTATTCATCTAGTGTATCTTCCTCTGTTTGTGCATTTTGGGTTATGCTAGATAGTCTCTTTATGCCATAAATGAGGGCTCCTAAATTTGCCCCTATTTGTTCCTTGAGGAACTTTATAGTTTTAGTTTTCACATTTAAGTCTTTGATCCATCTGGAGTTAGTTTTTGTGTATGGTGTGAGGTACAGAACTTGTTTTATTTTTCTGCAAATGGATATCCAGTTTTGCCAGTACCATTTGTTAAAGATATCATCTCTTCCCCATGTAATGGATTTCAGCCCTTTTTAAAAATTAGCTGACGATAGGTTGATGGATCAATTTCTGGGTTCTCAATTCTGTCCCACTGGTCTGTGCCTGTTGTTGTACTAGTACCAGGCTGTTTTGATTACTGTGGCTGTATAGTAGGTTTTGAGATCTAGGAGTGTGAGACTTTGTTCTTCTTCAATTGTTGTTGTTGTTATGTGCCGTC
>NW_006921595.1:6181986-6190234 GCF_000298275.1 Orycteropus afer afer | reverse complement strand
ATCGGGCAGTGTTTCGTTCTGCTGTGCATGGGGTCACTATGAGTCGGAAACGACTCGACGGCACTTAGCAACAACAACAACAACAGTCTGACCTTCTTTGATCATGTTGTCAGAAGGAACCATTCCCTGGAGAAGCTTATCATGCTTGCTAAAGTGGAGGATCAGAGAAGGGGAAGGTCCTCAATGAGATGGATTGACACAGTGGCTACAACAATGGGCTTAGGTATAGCAAGGATTGTGAGGCTGGCACAGGACTAGGCAGTGTTTTGTTCTGTTGTACATGGGGTTGCTATGATTTGGAGCCAATTTGATGGCATCTAACGACTACAACGTTTGTTTTGTGGCCTAACATCTTCAGAAGATATATTCATATGCATTGGAAAATAATGTGTATTGTGTTTTTGTTGGGTGGAGTGTTCTGTATATGTCTGTGAGGTCAAATTGGTTGATTGCATTGTTGAGATCTTCTGTATCTTTGTTGAATTTCTTTCTAGTTGTTCTGTCCTTAATCGAAAGTGGTGTGTTAAAGTTTTCTACTGCTTTTGTAGAATTGTCTACTCATCTTTTCTGTTCTGTTAATGTTTGTTTTATGTATTTTGGAACTCTTTTAGTGGGTGCACAGATATTTAATATGGTTATGTGCTCTTGGTGGATTGATCCTTTAACATGAAATAATGTCCTTCCTTGTTCCCTGTGCTGGTTTTGCATCAATGTCTATTTTTTCAGAAATTAATATTGTCAATCCTGCTCTGTTTTGGTTGCGATTACCTTGATATATTTTTTGCCATCCCTTCATTTTTAATTTATTTTTATCTTTGTGTCTAAGGTAAGTCTCTTGTAGGCAACATATTGATGTGTCTTATTTTCTTATTCATTCGTTCACTCTCTTTCCTTGATTAGTCCACTTAATCCATTCACATTCAATGTAATTAGTGATATCAAACCAGACCAAACCAAACTCACTGCCATCAAGTCAATTCTAACTCATAAAGACCCCCATTGATTTCCAAAGCTGAAAATCTTTATGGAAGCATACCACCTCATCTTTATTCTGTGGAGGAGCTGGTGGGTCTGAATTGTCAAATGTCTTAACCACTGTATCACCAGAGCTAATTAATGATAGGTATGAATTTAATGATGTCATTCTTTTGTGTTTTTTATTGTGGTGTTGATGATTTCTTGGCTCCAAATATTTTTGTTTGCTGAGTTCATTTTGTTATCATGTCTTCTTGTCATTTCCTTCATTTTGTGTTTATTAAGTCCTTGTGATTTTTTTTTCTTATTTTGGTTAGAAGGCTTATTAATTTTCTTTGTGATTACCATGTAGTTAATTTTTATCTTCCTAAATTTGGAACTCTGGTAGCATAATGCCTAAGGCATTTGGCTGCTAACCAGAAGCCTGGTGGTTCAAACTCACCAGACACTCCTCAGAAGGAAAGTTTGACAATCTATTTCCATAGAGATACCGCCTCGGAAACCCAAGGAGGCATTGCTATGACTTGGAGATGACTCCACAGCAATGGTTGCAAATTTGGAATGGTCTGTTCCATATGATATCATGGTGACTTCTCCTCCCTTTGGAAGTTCTATAATTAGACCCTCTTTTTGCTTGGTAGTTGCTGTCATTTACAAATTGATGCCTCGGGTTCTCTATTTTCAGATTTGTAAGCGTATTTTACTTTTGAGAATTCTTTCTTTGGATCGGTTTCTGTGGGGTGTTTTCACGTGTCTTAATCTTAGTTCGTTTTTTCTCCCAATGTTGGTTTTCTGTCTGAAGGACTCCTTTTAGCATTTCTTAGAAGGTTAATCTGGTTTTTACAAATTTCTTTAATTTCTTTTTATGTGGGAATGTCCTAATTTCACCATCCTATTTGAGGGACAGTTTTGCTGGATATTTAATTCTTAGTTGGTAACTTTTCTCTTTCAAGGTTATATATATGTCATCCTACTTACTTCTTGCCTTTATGATTTCTGCTCAGAGATCAGAACTTAGTCTTATTGGTGGCTCTTTGTAGGTAACATGTAGTTTTTCCTGAGCTGCTCTTAAGGTTCTTTCTTTTTCTTTGGTTTTGGAAAGTTTGATTATGTTATGTCTTGATGATTTTCTCTTAGGGTGTCTCCTGTATAGCATTCATTGATCTTCTTGTGTGAATATCTTTTTGTCTTTCATGATACTGGGCAAGTTTTCTGCCAGCAAGTCTTTGCCATTTTTTTTTTTTTTTTTTTCCATTTTCCTGTTCTGGAATTCCAATCTCACATAGATTATTTCTCTTGATCCTATCCCATGTAACTCTTAATTTTTCATCAATTTTTCCCCCTAACTTTTCCTCATATAAGATGTTGTCAAGAGATTTATCTTTGAGATGACCATTCCATTCTTTGTACAATTAGATTCTACTCTTGTCCTCCCAATGTGTTATCTATCCCTTTTATTTTAGTATTAATATTCTGGATTTCTAATTGCTGTTTTTACATGGTTTCTAATTGTCTACTTTCTTTGTCACTTTGCTTATGCATTATTTTCTGGAATTCTTCAAGGATATTATCTATCTTTTTCATGCTTTTGTTTATGGTTTGCTTGAGCTCATAGATTTATATCTATCTATCTATCTATCTATATATATATAATTTTTTTTTTTTAAATTCCTTATCAAACTACGTATTCAAGTAGTTCCATTACCTCTTCTTCCTTGGAGATGTTTCCTAGTTCTTTATTTTGGTCACTCACTTCTACTACCTTGTTCTGTTTTTTTTTTCCCCCCCTTGAATTAAATGTGTTTGTTGTCTCTAAGACATTCTGTAGTTGTTGTTTTTATTTACTGATTATGTGTTGGTTTGTGTCAACCTGTTTTTTTTGTTTTTTAAACTTTGTTTTGATATATTCAGATAGGTGGTGCAGGCTTACTTCTTTGGTTGTTAGCTTGGCATCAGTGAGACACTCTACAGCTGTCTCTGGGTGTATGGAGAGACTGGTGGTAAGGTGGGTACAGGCCACTGTTTACTGTGAAGAGAAGCTGTAGGTGGGATGAGTAGGTGTTATTCACTGTCTGCCTTTGATCCAGTGGAGCAGGAGCAGGTGGTGGTGCTTACCCTTGGGTGGTAGGTACAGTAGATATGGAGGGGAGTTAATGTCCTCCTCCTATTGGATAGGACGGGTGTGGGGGGAAGAAGGAAAAAATTGGAAATAAAAAGGGGGTGGATGAGAAGAAAGATTGGTAAAAATAAAAGAAGAAGAGGAAGAGAGAGAAATGAACAAATAAAAAGGAAGAAAAAGTGAAAAAAAGAAGAAAAGTAAACAAAAAAAGGAAGAAGAGAAAAGGAGAATAAAAAGCCAGTGGAGGAGGGGTTTTTGTAGTAATAGTAAGTCAGTAGGCTGCAGGGAGCAGGTGGCTGTGGTGTGATCCATTGACCCACCAGAGAATGTACCTGTGGAGGTGAGAGGAGCATGATGTGAGTGAGCACCTCGTTCAGTGAGAGAAAGATCAGTTAGCAATGCAAGCACGCAGGGTGAGCCACAGACCCTGGATCTGTCTGCTTGGGGTGTGTTATGCAGGTGTCTGGGGCTGCTGAATAGGTGGCCGAAGGTCCAGGTGGGTAGGGGTGGCTGTGGTAGATAATTTGTATGTCAACTTGGCTGGGCCTGGTTGAGTGGCTGGGCAGCTGGTGGTAGTTATTCCCCATGATGAGACTAGTAATCAACTTTATGGTAGGATCTACCACAAGCAGCTGAATAGCTGCCTTTGGGATGTGGGCTGCTTCCTGCATATAAGGAGAAGCCTTGGGGATAGTCTCTAGGTTATGGCATCCTTAGACCCTGCATGTAGCTGTGTCGTTGTTCAGAAGCCTGCCATGCTCTGTCGACCTGGGAACTTACAATGGACTTGAATTAATGGTCTGCCATGTGGTTTGGTAACATCGGGACTGTGCCATTTTACTTGTCAACCTTGGCCTTTTAGTCTCAGCAGCCAGCAGCTGTCTGAGTGAAGAAACACCTCTAGCTCCAGTGAGCCGGGAGCAGGAGGCAGAGCTAAACCCCAAGGTTGAGGGGCTTTCACCCAGTCCCTAGAGCCTGGCATTTTGAACTTGGACTTAAAGCCTCCAAATTGTAAGAATAAACTCCTGTTTGTTAAGGCCTTCCCATTGGTGGTATATTTTTGTCAGAGGGGCATTAGGTAACCAGAACAGTGGCCAAGGAGATTTCTCTAGCCACTGGGTTACCAGGGGCAGGAAAAGGGTTCACCCCTAGTCACTGGAAGGTGTGTTTGTTAGAGTGGAGAGTGCATCTCTGCAGTTGTGATTCACTGGCTTTGGTCTGACACCCTTCTGGGCACACATAGTCACTTATCCAGCTTCTGCCCAGACTCAATGAAGTGGGAGGCTGCCCTGAATCTAGCTTTTCCAACTGCCATCCCACAGGCCTTTCCCCTCACTGGGTCCTCAATCCAAATGACTACACTTACTAGTGCTGAGTTGTTTCATTCTCCTTCTCTGGCTCCCTCAATTCTCCTCGGTTGCCTGTGCCACTGGAAATCTCATCAGTTTCCCTGCATTTTTCTGTCCCAGATCTAGTGCATATTCTGCTCAGCTTACTTCCCTCCAGATCTGTCCAAACTGTGTCTCTATTGCAGTGTGGATTCTGTGAAGTTGGTTTCTCTTCATCCATGTATGATGCTTCTGTGCCTTAAAATGGTCACACTTTGTTTGATCTCAGCTTTTTCCATCTCCCCAGTCACTGTCTGTACTCTGTTTCCATTTCCAATCACTGTGTCATCCAATTCTGTATCCTCTCATTTGATGCTCTGAGTTTCAGGATCGTTATTTGTACGTTTCACTTGGTTTTTCTGGGTCTCTGTTGTAGAGGGAGGAGCTCTGGTAGCATAGTGCCTAAGGCATTTGACTTCTACCCAGAGGGCTGGTGGTTCCAATCCACCAGCCACTCCTCAGAAGGAAGATTGGACAATCTACTTCCATAGTGATACTGCCTCAGAAACCCAAGGAGGGTTCCCTATGAGTCTGATAGGACTCTACAGCAATGGATTTGGTTTGGTTTTGGTTGTAGAGGGATTGAGTGGAGTGTGTTATTAGCAAGACACCATCTTGTCTCTGCCTCCCAGGGATCTCTTTTGAATGCAGGTTCTGATTTTGGGGTAGGGCCTGAGACTCAGTATTTCTAACAAGTTCCCAGGTGATACTGATGTTGCTATTCCCATAGCACCCTTGGAGGAGTCTGCTTTATCGATACCCAACCAGAAAACTTTCTGTTTCAGGCATAATTAATGCAAGTTGATATACATTAATTACTATTCAAGGGCCTCCCTTGTGCAGCTTTCCCCAACTGCCCAAACTCAATTATTTCCTCCCTTTTTGCTACCACCTAAATAGTTCAAAGAGTACTTGTGTTATGCAAATGGTTAATATGCAGGGCTAAAAGGTTAGAGGTTTGACTACACTCACAGGAACATTGGAAGAAATGCCTGGCAATCTACTTCTGAAAAATCAGCCATTGAAAACCTGTGGAGCACAGTTCTATTCTGATACACATGGGATTGATATGAGTTAGAATCAACTCCACGGGAACCGGCAAAAAAAAGAGTTCAAACCTCTATTATTGTACTCCTCATATTGAATTTTTTTTTTTTTTAACATCCCTGCCTCCTTCTGTAGTGATATCACCTTGGAAACCCACGGAGGGGTCATTACGTGTTAGATCTGACTTGATGGCAGTGAGTTTGGTTTTGGTTTTGGCCTCTTAGCCCATGAACAGATAGGGGAAAGAGATCTACTCTCATCCATTTTTGGATCAAGGGCATCTACAAAAGCATCTGGTACCCAATATTTAGTGAATAAAGAAAAACTGACAGATTAAATTCATAAAATTTAAACAGTTTAACCCAAACATCATAAATAAAATAAAAAAGCAAAGGCAAACTGAGAAAAACATTTACAACATATAATAAATATTAACATTTGTTACTATTTTATATTTCTATGTCCATCTTTACCACAGATCACGTGTTGTGAATATTCCTCTATATCCTCCTGGTTATCCAGCAAAGCAACCAGAACAATATAGATGATCAATGAATATTTGCACAATTGAAACAAAATGCATCAAGCTCTCTTTTCACTACAATGTGTTCTAATTCAAACTAACCATTTCTTCCATTTCTTAATCCTCAATTAACATTTTTTGGGGGATATTAAAACAATTAACACCCTGTGTCTTTTTTCAGCATGATGGATTTGATCATTTTTTTTCCATTTATATAAAGAAAACATTTTTGTAGGTGCATGTTGACTTCAGTCCTTCACTACTCATGTATAACCTTAGCTGTTAGCCCCGAGTTCCACTTAGTTTGATAATACCAAGTGTATCTTAAGTTTTCAACTTCAAGCATTTCATTTCTTTTGATTTTGTTCATGTAGTGATTTTTTTTTTTTTTTAAATGAAGATACAGCTAACTCTAGATCTCCCTGAGAGGATTTGCGAAGGATGCCCATTGCCATTGAGTCGATTCTAATTCACAGAGAGACTATAGGACAGAGTAGAACTTCCTCATAGTTTCCAAGGCTGTAATCTTTATGGAAGCAGATTGCCATGTCTTTCTTCCTTGGAGTAGCTGCTGGGTTTGAACTGTTGACTTTTTGGTTAGCAGCCACGCACTTCACAATTACACCACCAGGGCTCCTCTCACAAAGGATGTTGTTGTTGTTGTTGTTGTTATGTGCTGTTGAGTCGGACCCTACTCATAGAGACCCCTCCTTGGGTTGCCGAGGCAGTATCACTATGGAAGTAGATTGCCCCATCTTCCTTCCGAGGAGTGGCTGGTGGGTTTGAACCACCAGCCTTCTGTTTAGCAGTCAAGTGCCTTAGGCACTATGCTACCAGAGCTCCCTCACAAAGGATAGGTCAGTGTTATTACACTCAGGGAAGGTAATTGGATCTTGATCAGTCTATGATTGCTTTCTTTGAGTAGCTTTCATCTTTAGTGAAATACATAACTTCATCCTTCCATATATGGTAGGGCACCAACTCAGCCTTCAAATACACACACACAAAATGTGCCCAATAATATTGGGAAGAAAACTACTGGTTACTGCATTGGTCTCCTAGTAAGGGGTCACTTTATACATAGCCCTTTTTATTGCTAAATTATTTCTGCATTTGACATCCTGAATAAGCTGTTTTTTGAAGGCCATTCTATTCCTTCTTCTTTTGTCCTTACCAAGGCTGTAATTTGAACATGGAGAGGCTATCTGCTCTCTGGCTTCTGGATGAATGAGATATTATATATCCTTCCCTATTCCTACCAACAAAAGTGTCTTTGCATAGCGTGAAGATTGAGTGTACGTTCTAGAGCCAGGAGACCTAAGTTTAAATCCCCGCTTTTCTACTTCTCAGCTGATAGATTTTGGGCAAAAACCAAAACCAAACTCACTGCCGTCAAGTCAGTCCTGACTCATGGTGACCCCTCCCTGGGTTTCTGAGGTGGTATCACTACAGAAGTAGATTGCCCAGACTTCCTTCCGAGGAGTGGCTGGTCAAATGCCTTAGGCGCTATGCCACCAGAGCGCCTCAGATTTTGGGCAAGTTGTTTATTTTCTCTGGGCTTTAGTTTCTTTATCTGTATAATAGGGAAAATGATAGCATCAAATTCATAGGTTACTTTAAACATTAAATTAGCTAATACATTTAAAATGCTTTGAATTGTGCCCAACATAGTAATGTGCTTAATAAATATTGTGCTGTGTGCTATGCTCACTACCACTAAGTCGATTCTGACTCATAGTGACTCCCCTTTGGGTTTCTGAGATGGTAAATCTTTAAGGAAATAGATTGCCCAGTTTTCCTTCTGCGGAGTGGCTGGTGGGTTCGAACTGCCAGCCTTCTGGTTAGCAGTCAAATGCCTTAGGCACTACACCACCAGAGTTTCTTCAATAAATATTAGCCATATATATAACTCTGGTGATACAGCAATGGTTAAGTGCTTGGTTGCTGACTGAAAAGTGAATGGTTCAAACCCACCAGCTGCTCCAAGGAAAAAAGATGGGGCAGTCTGCTTCTGTAAAGAAACCCTATTGGGCAGTTCCACTCTGTTCTACAGGGTCACTATGAGTCAGAATTGACTTGATGACAGTAGGTTTACATATATATATATATATACCCTAGGAGCTCTGGTAGCATAGTGCCTAAGGCAACTTGACTGCTAACCAGGAGGCTGGCGATTCAAATCCACCAGCCACTCCT
>NW_006921595.1:6180967-6181536 GCF_000298275.1 Orycteropus afer afer | reverse complement strand
GCGATCCTTGCTATACTTGAGCCCATCGCCGCAGCCACTGTGTCAATCCATCTCATTGAGAGCCTTCCCCTCTTTTGTCAACCCTCCACCTTACCAAGGAAGACATCCTTCTCCAGGGAATGGTCCCTTCTGATAACATGACCAAAGTAGGTGAGATGAAGTCTGGCCATTCTTCCTTTCAGGGAGCATTCCTGCTGCACTTCCTCCAAGACAGATTTGTTAGTTCTTTTAGCAGTCCTTGGCAATTTCAGCATTCTTTGCCAGCACCACAACTCAAAAGCATCAATTCTTCTTTGGTCTTCCTTATTCATTCTCCAGCTCCCTCTCTCTCTCTCTCTCTCTCCTTCTATATATATATACACACACACACACACACAAACCCCCCCCACACACAAACCAAACAAACTCACTGCCATCGAGTCAATTCTACCTTATAGTGACCCCCATTGGGTTTCCCAGGCTGTAAATATTTACCAAACCATACTGCCTCATCTTTTTCCTGTGGAACAGCTGGTGGGTTCAAACCATTGACCTTTTGATTAGCAGCCAAATGCCTTAACCACTACACC
>NW_006921595.1:6173260-6180635 GCF_000298275.1 Orycteropus afer afer | reverse complement strand
ATATATATATTTAATTCAAAGAAATGTCTCTCACTCTCATGGCTGGCAAATGCCAAATCCATGGGTCAGGCATCAGGCTGGAGTTTTCTCCTGATTCAGGTCGTTGCAGGGGCTGATGAACCCAAAATCTGCAGGTCAGATGCAGAGTGCTCACTCATGGGCTGTGGAAGATGGCAAATCCCAAAATATGCAGGTCAGATGACAAGCTACTGATTTACGGGCTGCAGGAGCTAGTGAATCCTAAAATCTGCAGGTCAGATGGTGACTGTTGGCTCATGGGCTGTAGGAACCGGTGAATCTCAGAATCTGCAGATCAGATGGTGGGCTGCTGGCTCCCATTCCAAGAACTAGAAGTCTGAGGATGACAATCAAAATTCAGGATTGAGAGAGAGTGATTTTTGTCTGAAAGTCCATATATATTCAATATAGGCCACACCTCCTAGGAAACTCTCTTTTCAACTCATAGGCTGCTCACATCAGATCATAAAATGGTGCATGATTACATCAGATTACAAAAATGAAGGATGACTACATCAGTTACATATTTGCCAAATTATATCAGCACATAACTGCCAAATTACATCATTCCATAACTGCCAAATCACCGACATGACCCAGCCAAGTTGACACATAACCTTAACCATAACAGCCAGTGCTAGTCTCACCTCCCTCCTTGATATTTGTTACTGCCAGATGTACATTGTTAATGTGCAAAATACTTGGAGAGTGGATTTCTTACTATTACCGTTACTATGAAATGTCAGATAATGAGACAGTTGATAAGTGAGGAGTAGGTGTATAGTCCTTGGGTGGTGCAAATGGCTAAGTGATCAACTTGTAACAGAGAGGGTAGTGGTTTGAGCCCACCCAGAGATGCCTCAGGAGCTCTGGTGGTGTAGTGCCTAAGGCACTTGACTGCTAACCAGAAGGCTGGTGGTTCAAACCCACCAGCCATCGCTCGGAAGGAAGATTGGGCAAGCTACTTCCGTAGTGATACTGCCTCGGAAACCCAAGGAGGGATCTCTAAGAGTTGGGTCCAACTCGATGGGACATAGCAACAACAACAACAGAGAGGCCTCAGAAGGAAGGCCTGGCTATTTAATTCCAAAAGTCACAGCTCAGAAAAACCCTGTGGAGTGCAGTTCTACTCTGATACACATGGGGTCACCGTGAATCAGAATTGATTCTATGGCAGCAAGTTTATTGAAGATACATTTGTATGTGTATTCTAAAGGGGCAGTATTCACATTTTTGAGGTTTCTTACTGTTACTATTTCAACTTCCTCTTTCATTTATTAAAAGTTTCTCTGTGTGTATCACAATTCTATTAGACTTACCTTGCTCCTTCTCAATCCAAATAATTTTAAATGATTAAATTCTTCATAATTTGCAACCTCAAATAAATGTCAAATGCTTCAATTTGCCTGTATCTTGCAAATGAAGCACAACTGTTGTGGCAGCATGCACTAAAGGCCTGTTTTCTATTTTTTTGTTCCATCACCTGGTCTGTGAGGCCTCAGACAAAATAGTTCTCTATCCTTTCTTTCTACCACTCAAGTTATGCTGTTAGTGGAGAGTAAAGCAAAAAATAAATATTTCTACTCCCCGCTCTAGTTTGATATGATATGTATTTAGTTATAGGTGCCACAGAAATAAGCAGATCAGAAAGGTAGCTGCACTCTCCCCACATCAGGGCAGTGATACAAGAGGAGATTTGGCCAACTTCCAAATTTAGTTCATCTTGGACAGGGCTTTCATGAAAGGAGAAATGCCCTGTGGTCCACTGGAAGTGTGCACTGACTTATAGGTACCATGGCTCCCAAGCATCTGCCTGTGGCACTGAGAGAACAGAGCTTGGAGACAGAAGCCTAAGCTTGGGTAGAACTTGTACCACTTAGTAGCTGATTGAGCATGGGCAAGTCACTTCCCTGAACCTTTTTTAATGTAATTTTTTTGGTCACCAAAGAAGTCAGGAGACTATGACTATTGCAGAGAGTATGGGAACATGTTTGAACAACACATGGAAAAATGTTTTAAAAACATTCTTATTTCCAAATCTCTGTCATGATTTCAAGACCACACTGAGGAATATATGTCTGTCGGGTGAATGTAAATCAATACTTGTTATACACTTCTTCTTTCAGTAGTCCCAGATTCTAGAGATGAGCATATAAGGAAAATTAGCAAATCCATGATAGATGTTTATACAAAGAAACAAAAGCTGGGTGCTGTGCAGTCAGACAGACCTGAATTCTGGTCCCAGCCTGGCCACTCACCAGCTGGGTAACTTTGTGTTAATTGCAGAAACTCTCTCAGCCTTAGTTGTTTCCTCTGTAAAACAGGACATATGTATGTTATTTTAGAGTTAAATGAGATAATGCAAGGCAAAGCACTTGGCTTTGTGTTTTGCTGTTTGTGGATCACACTGTGAGTCCCAATAAAACCCAAAACCCGATGCTGTCAAGTCAATTTCAACTCATGGCAACCCCCATTGGGTTTCCAAGGCTGTAAATCTTTACAGAAGTAGATATCCTCATCTTCCTCCAGTGGAGCAGCTGGTGGGTTTGGGCAGCCAAATGCCTTAACACCTTGGTGACTAATAAATCCAGTTACTGTTGATTCTGACTCATGGTGACCTCATGTGTGTCAGAGTGGAACTGTGTACCATAAAGTTTCCAGTGGCTGATTTTTCAGAAGTACATCTCCAGATCTTTCTTCCAAGGCATGTTTAGGTAGACTTGAACCACTAACCTTTTGGTTAGCCACCAGGTATATTTAACTATTTGCACCAGTCAAAGACACCACCATCTTGATTAGAAGAGATTAAATTACAATGACAGCAAGGAGTTACAGCCTGTCATCACCAGCCCAGCAAGCATTTTGCCAGGAATGATTTGCAATTGTCCTGTCACCTTATGAAGTACTTTGGCTCGGAGGGCCAGAGGGAATTTTCTAACTTCATTCCTTCACAAAACAAATTAATAATCAGTAGCCATTGTTCATTTCCAAAGAGTCTTTAACATTTCTGAAAAAGACCTCTATCCGTCTTGGTTTTGTGTGGCGTTATACAGATTTTATTTGCACTTAAACCTATAAAATTATGGATTTATAAAAGTTATATTCAAATTAGACACTTTTCAAAAATTGTTGGAATCTTTCATTAACTCAGAAATAGCTTATTTGCTCCTTTGGTCTGTACTGAAAGGTCTCATGAGCTTACGAACTTTATCCAAGTCAAGCCAGGCTGAGTTTTCATTACAAATGTGCCACATTCAGCAAATAGTTGACATTGCAGAATACTCCTTTGAAGGCCAATCCTGGCTCCTGGAGGAATAAGAGACTTCACCCAACTGGGGGCCAGACAGCTGGTGACTTATGCACGTTCCCTCTCCTTTGGTTAGGAATGAGACACATTTGGCGGTTTAAGCACTATTCCCTGAGGTGCTCTCATTTCTAAAGTTGTACTCAGTGGGATGGTACTCCCAAGCTAAAAATGTGAGAGACGTTTCATTTTCATTTATTATTATTGGAAAATACCTGGAACCCAAGCCAAATTCCAGCTAATATAGTCCACTGAGATGTTGGAAACAAAGCCAACATGATCCAAGTGTGCTATTTGAAATTCATTCCACAAACCTAAAAGAATGAAATTATTGTGAAATAATCTTCACCACCCAAACACCTGTTCTGGAAACATCTTTGAAAATAACAGAGAAATAGCCAGACAAAAGCCATCTTATTTTCTTGGTCTCTGATCACCTAGCTGAGACTTCTGTTCACTCTAGAATCTACTTCAGGCTTTGGTGAGAAATAGTGTTGGTCAGTATTTGTGATTGGAAAATATGAAACTGTTAATGCCTCCAGTTTCCTTGACAAGGAAATTGAGGCTCGGGAGGTAAAGTGACTTTCTTTCTTTCTTAAATTGTAATTTGGGTGAAAGTTTACAGAGCAAATTGGTTTCCACTCTACAATTCATGCACATTTTGTTTTGTGACATTCCTTGCAATTTCAACAATGTAATAGCACTCTTCACACTTTCTCTTTTGTCCTTTTTTCCTATCCCTTCTTGTCTTCTGAGCTGCCCTTTTGATGTCCTATTGTTGATTATGCTATGATTGCATACCTTCCTGGTATTATTATTTACCTTATAGGCCTATCTTTTGGATTGAAGAGTGTCGAAGGTCTATCTTATTGGAGTTATACCAGTCTCTATCCTATCAGTAAGCCCGGTGTTTTTTGAGATTTTGAGTTTTATTTCACATTTTTCTTCCACTCTATCCAGGGCCTCCTATTGCGATCCCTTTCAGAGGGGTCAGTTGGGCCCCATCTAGTTCTTCTGGTCTCATGGTTATGGAGGCTGGAGTTCATGTGGTCCATGAACTAGTTATTTGGACCAATTATTTCTTTGCATCTTTGATTTTCTTCACTATTCTTTGCTCCAGATGGGGAGAGACCAATAGTTGCACCTTAGATGGCCACTCACAAGCTTTTAAGATCCCAGTAAAATGACTTTCTTAAGTTGCCATAGTAACAAAGTGGCAGTCAGTGCTCAAAACCAGGATTTCTGACACTACATCCAGTGTTCTTGCTCCTCCTTCCATTTTATCTTCCAGGAACTTTGTTTCAACTACCATATTCTCTATCACTGTCAATTCCCAAATATTGCTCAACCTTATTTCTCTAACATATAAATTACTACCTCCACCCTCCCAACCAAAACCCCACTTCAAGTGTAGGACCTGCCCTTTCTGGCCTTTGTGCCTTCACTCCACTGTTAGTAATGGCTTATTTTTCTGTCTCAAGCAAAAGAAAGTTACTCGTTGTGAGGTGTTCCCCACTAACTCTAAAGAGTGGCTAGGTTTCTAGACCAACTGTAAGAGTGAGAATCAGGATATGTTTTAAGGCTCTTACATTCCTTAAATCCAGTCACATAATAATTTTATAGCATTATTCATTCAACACACAGTTGCTGAGCCAGCACTTCATTCTGGTACTATAGTGCCAAACAAAATTAAAAGGCTTCTTGGCTTCATGGAGCAGGCATTCTAACTGAGGAGGTCAGCAATAAACACATTATGAAATAAATGGACAAGATAATTCCAGATTATGAAAGGTGCTCAGAAGAAAATGAAATATTGTATGTAAGAAAGACTTTTTGAGGAGGTAGATTTGAGCAATGGTCTAAATGACAAATATATGTCCCTGTGAAGGAACGCAAGGCAACGAACGCATTGGCATTGCCGTGAAGTTAGATTCGACTCCATGGGGACCCCTCCTTGGGTTTCTGAGGTGGTATCACTACAGAAGTAGATTGCCCAGCCTTCCTTCTGAGGAGTGGCTGCTAGGTTTGAACTGCCAGCCCTCTGGTTAGCAGTCAAATGCCTTAGGGACTAGGCAACCAGAGATCCTGTGAAGGGGTGGAGGAAGGTATTTTTCAGGCAGAGAAAACAGCATGCAAAAGCCTTAGATGGGAATGAGCTTGCCCTCTTGGTTCCCTACAGAGCAGAGGCGGGCATGCGTGGCTGGAACCCAGCGAATGAGTGGGGGCGGGGAAGCAGTACGTGGGACCAGACCAGGCTGGGCTTTGTGGGTCACAGTAGGTAAGGCACTTAGATGTTATACTAAGGGCTGTGGAAAACCAGTGAAGGGTTCTGAGCAGGGGAGTGACATGATTTAATGTACATTTACAAATATCCCTGGCTGTTCTGAGGAGAATAACTGGGGGGTGGGCTAGAGCAAAAGCCTGCAGTTCAATCTGAGAGAAGGCTGGATTGGACAAAAGTAGTAACACTGAAGCAGAAGAGTTCTGAAATGAAATCGGATTCACTGATGGAGCCCTGGTGGCGCAGTGGTTAATCTCTTGGCTCCTAACCGGAAGAACCGGAGCTGGAACTCACCAGTGGGTCTGTGGGGAAAAAAAATGAGGCAGTGTGCTTGACTAAAGATTACAGGCTTGGAAACCCTGTGGGGCAGTTCTACCCTGTCCTTAGGGTCTCTGTGAATCGGAATTGACTTACTGGCTATGGGTTTATTGTGAGGACAACCGAGGGTTGGGGGGTGGGGGTGGGTTGTGAGGAAAAAGAAAAACTAGGGGTGATTTCGGTTTGAGGAGCTGGACTGAAGATACTACTTTGACTGAGATGGAGAAAAGAACAGGGTATGAGCTAGGGGTAAATTGCATGGTGAGGGAAGATAAATAATGAGTTTTTTACTTTTAATTTTTTTTCCCCAACATGTTAAATATAAGATACTGTGTCTACTAACCATTAAGTGAAGAAACCAAGTAAGAGTCTGCAACTCAAAGGAGAGGTGAGGGGTAAGGAGGGACTAGTCAGCTATGTCTTATTGACAAGGGGCCCAGGGAAGTGAGGTTAGAGTCTAGAGAATGAAGAATAAATTCTAACGTGCAGAAAATTTAAATGAGAAAGAAACTGGAAGCTAGGATACTTTAGCTGCAGCTGGTGAAATAATTGCTAAATATATCTTTGGACCAGGGCTTTCCACTGGTTCTTTCCAGTTCTACCCCCTGCTGGGAATCTGTCTTTCCAATCCAGATACAGAATCTACTGTTTCACAAGCTCACTATCCAGTAGATTCTGATTCAGTAAATCTAGGGTGGAAAGACAGGTTCTCAGCAGGGGGCTGAATCAGAATGAACCAGAATGAATTGTTTCAAACACCCTCTACTGCTTCTGCTTTCCTCTATTTCCCTCATCTCACACCAGATGGCAAAGCCCAGATCTTTCTCTCATTCACACAGTGTTTAATACCCTCAGAGTCCCTAGGTGGTACAAACGGTTGTTCGTAGCTGCTAAGCAAAATGTTGGAGGTTTGGGTCCATCCAGAGGCGCCTCAGATGAAAGAATTGGCGATCTACTTTCAAAAGCTTAGCCACGGAAAACCCTATGGACCACAGTTCTACTCCCACATGGGGCCTCCATCATTTGGACTCAACTCCATGGGAACTCGTGTATTTTTAATGCCCTCATTTAATGGAGAGGATTTTCCTAGGTGAAAGGGAAAAAGAAAGTGGACAGAACAATGGCCTCACTATGTCTATGCTTGTGGCCCCTTGAGTTGAGTTTCTTCTGCAACATTCCCTCACTACATTGTGTATGGGTAGCTCTGTTAGGCATTGCAGAGGGACAGAGTGTTGGCCTGGAGTAACCTTTGAATAAGTTACCTCACCTCTCCAAGCCTTAATTTTCTCTGTTAAGTGAGAGTTTTAGACTGGAGGATCTTTGTTATGTTATGTGCGTCAAGTCGGACCGACTCGTCGTGACCCCTCCTTGGGTTTCCGAGGCAGTATCACTATGGAAGTAGATTGCCCCATCTTCCTTCTGAGGAGTGGCTGGTGGGTTTGAACCGCCAGTCT
>NW_006921595.1:6171811-6173160 GCF_000298275.1 Orycteropus afer afer | reverse complement strand
TCAAGTGCCTTAGGCACTATGCTACCAGGCCCTTTTAGGCTCCAATGTTGTATAGGGCTGAGATGGTTCCATTTCATTTACCAGCAGTGAAAAGCAGAATGCCAACCAGTTATCTGTTCAGTTTAGTCAAAGCAACATAATTTCCTCTTCTTGAGTTTGCCTTAAACAGAGGTGGACAGGTTGGCTGCATTATCTCCACCATGTGCAAGCTCAGTTTGAGATCCTTAGTGTTTTAGGGTACATTTATTCCATGCTAATATTCCCTGAAGCTGACTTTGGGTTTAACTGTGTGAGACTAGCAAAGTACAGAAACGGGTTTGTAATAATGGCTCTGTGAAATCGATACAGAGAAACCTTGGGTTATATGAGACTGCTACCACTCAGTGAATCATACTATGCAATATTTCCTAAAAGATAATGGGTTTCAAAACCAAACATAAATCTTCGGTGACATGTTAGCTATTTGTTATGTTTTCTGGCGGTAGAATTACAGCTGCTTCAATAAAATCCATTTGATGGTTGAGTCTTAGATTAATATCTGATACAATCATGGTTTTAGGACCACAAGAAGTAAAGTACAGGGGGAGAGAAGCAAGTTCTCAATTATTTTAGAGGTCTGGTAACCCCAAGTGCCAAACCTTGGCCCAGAAATTGCTCAAAAATTACAAAAGCAATATAACGTGCCGCTTTGAATGTTAAGCACTGTAAAGTGATACTGTATTCTTGAATAGTAAACATGACTTCCATATGTGGCTAAGCGTGCCCAACACTGCCAAACATAATGCAAAGCAAATTGATTTTCGTCTTTTTTGTTCACACCATTTTAACTCCTCGCTTCCCATTTGAATCCTTGGCACAATATAATCATCTCTACATTTTTCTCAACTTAGCAGAAATATCACAAGGAAAACAAAATTGATTTTCTGATTAAATGATTTCGGTTAGTCCTGAGTTAATATTGCTTCTCTGTGACAGATGAGTCAGCAGCATTTATTGAGCTCCCACTGGGCAAGAAGTATTTACAAGGTGTTACATGAATCTATAAGAACAATAACTTTGCAAGCCTTCCTAACCCATCCATGTGTGGAATTAAGCAGCTATTTCTATCTAGATGCCAGGTTAACACCTAATTCTTTCTCAGTGTTGTGGAGAAAGGGAAGGTTGTCTTGACAACAGTTTGGAAGAAGCCAACTAGACAAATTTATTTAACCTAAAACTGCAGACTTAGCAATTGAATATGCTAGGCTTTAATTTTTTTTTTTTTTTTTTTAAATTTAGGTCAGTAACTGAGTAACACTCTCACTGCCATCCAGTTGAATCTGACTGGTAGTGACCCCTCCTTGGGTTTC
>NW_006921595.1:6143405-6167992 GCF_000298275.1 Orycteropus afer afer | reverse complement strand
GCCTGCTACTCTGGCATCCCTGCGTTGTATCTCCTCACCTGTAAACCTGGGGCTCAAGCCTTTTATCCCCTTCCCTGCTCTTCCGGCCTGCTACTCTGGCGTCCCTGCATTGTTTCTCCTCCAGCAACACTCTATGACCAGGGAAAAGTTAACTGGGCTGGAAAAATAATCAATGTATGCTCGCCTAATCCGTCATCATCCTCTGTTGGCATGTGCAAAAGCACTTTGCTAAAGATGTTGAGGCATTGCCTTTGCCTTGGCAAGAAGTGGGGAATCTGGTAATCAATTTCAAGTCCCTCTATAATTATTTTGTTGTATGATTCCGTGATTACTTTTAATTGTTGCCATAAATAGGCAGACCTTCCTTGGGGTGGGGGGGTACTTTATTTAAAAAAATAGATAATACAGTCATATGTTGCAGAAACTAGGAATGTATGAAGGGTAAACAGTAAAATATCTCTTTTTCATCCCAATTCTTCAGATTCCAATTCCAGTTCCTATAGGTGTCCACTGTCCCCAGAAACTTATATATTCTTCCTGAGATATTTCATGCATATCAAAGCAAAAATATGTATATTACTTGTCTTTTCCTTTTTTAAACAATCATGAATGTCGACACATTCACTTTCCACACAGCAGTTCACATACACTTTGTCTCATAACATTGACCACAATTTACCGCAATGCACAGCTCCTCTCCCACTTCCTCCTGACAGTTACCTCTTCCCTGTGTCCATCCCTCCATGCATCACTGCCTGCCCCCTGAGCTGTCTCCCTGTGCATAAGCAGCCCTTCTCTCTCCCATGATTGTTCTCTCCAAGGAGTGTATCTACCCCAGGCAAATGTTCAACTCATATGTCTGTCTTTTGTTTGGCTGGAAGCCACAGGTGTGGTTCAATTCCAGACCTGAAGGGCAGCTAGGGGCCATAGTCTCAGTGGTTCCACCAGGCTCTATTGGACCAGCAAACCTGGTTCCTCCCCCCTTTTTTTTTTTCTCCAAATGATTTTGAGTTTTGTTCCACATTGTTCTCCCTCTCTATTCAGGAACTCCTACATAGATCTCCTTCCAAGTGGTTAACAGTGGTAGCTGGGCACCATATAGTTCTTCTGGTCTCATAGTGGTATAGGCTGCAGATTGCATGGTGTACCAGTCGCTAGGACTAATCGTTTCCATGAATTTTTGGTTTTCTTCATTCTTCTTTACTCTGGATGAAGAGAGACCCATTGTTGCATCTAGATGGCAGCTTTCAAGCTTTTAAGATCCCAGTCGCTACTCGCCAAAGTAGGAGGTGAAACAATGTTTTGTGTAATATGTTATGCCAATTGAGCTTACCCTTATTCCTTTTAATGACCCTATAGTATTCCCGACGGCAAATAACAACAACAACAACATAGTATTCCACTGTCTGGATGTACCATAATTTATTTAACCAGTTCCACATTGATGGATTTGTTTCTTGCCTTTATTATTACAAACAGTGTTTAATGGATAACTTCACATAAATGTTACTTTCTTAAATTGCTTTTATTTATAGGGATAAATTCCTAGAAGTGGAATCACTAAGTCAAAAGGTACAGGAATTTTTTATTTTGTTAAACATTGACAAGATGCCTTCCACAGGAGCTGTGTCAAGTTATTTTCTAACAATGGATGAAAATGCCTGTTTCTACACATCCCCACATCCTCTCCAACATAATATATTATTATATCAGCATTTTTAATTTTTACCAGTCTGAAAGGGGAAAAGTGAATCTCAATGATTTTGATGAGGAAGGACTGGTGGATTAAGAGCTGGATCTTAGATAGAATGCAGGTCTTCTGTCTTCTAGTCCATAGCTAACCCAGGGCACACATATAGTACATAAAGTGGAAGGTCAACGAAAGATGGGAAGGCCCTCAACAAGATGGATTGACAGAATGGCTGCAATGGTGGGCTCAGGTATAGCAGGGATTGTAGGGCTGGTACAGGATTGGGCAGTATTTTGTTCTGTTGTACATAGGATTGCTATGAGTTGGAGCTGACTTGATGGCACCTAACAACAACAATATGTTTGCTGGATAAGTGGGGAGATGAATGCATGGACTGATGGATGAAAACTTGATGTAGATGGGATGGTTATGTTGTTTTAATTTACATTTATTTTATAAGTGTGCTTGAACATTTTTTCATGTCCTAGGAATATTTATATTTTATATCCTCTGTAATTATGTATTTTAGCTGGTGACTATTCACATATATAAAAGATCAATATCTGTACCCAGCTAACTTACTGAATTTTCTTATTGTTTAGGGTAGTCGATTCTCTTGGGTTTCCCAGGAATACAACCATATTGTTTGCAAATAATTTTATCTCTTTTTTCCCATTGTTAAAATTTCTTGTTCCTTTCTCTTGTTGGTGTTGGCCAGGAGCTCCAGTGGTAGTGCCTAAGGCATTTGACTGCTAACCAGAAGGCTGGAGGTTCCAACCCACCAATCACTCCTCAGAAGGAAGGTTGGGCCATCTATTTCCATAGTGATACCACCTGGGAAAACCAAGGAGAGATCGCTATGAGTCAGATCCAACTCGACAGCAGTGCGTTTGGTTTTTTTGGTTTTAGTAGCTCCAAAACAGTATTACATGACAGGGTGGTAAATATCCTTGTCTTACACTTGGCTTTGCTGTAAATATTTGAAATATTTTTACTTTCTCCGTTAAGCATAGTGCTGACTTCTGAGTTAAGATGGAATATTTTGCCATATTAGGGAAGTATCCATTTATCCTATTCCCTTTTCATTAAGATGTTATCTGTTAACCAAGAGTGGCTTATTAACTGTCTTTTTCACATCTACATAAAAAGATCATTTTTCCCCTTTTGGTCTAGAAATATGTTGAATTAAATTAATAGATCATCTCATATTGAATAAAGGAGCTCTGGTGGTATAGTGGCTAAGGCACTTGACTGATAACCAGAAGGTTGACGGCTCAAATCCACTAGGCACTCCTCAGAAGGAAGATGGGCAGTCTACTTCCATAAAGATATTTATAGCCTCGGAAACCCAATGGGGGTCGCTATAAGTCAGAATTGACTCAATGGCAGTGAGTTTGGTTTTGTTTTAGAATACTGAAAAATTCTTCCATTCCTAAAATTAACCTTTATTAAGTCATGGTGTAATTCTTTCAAAGTGCTACTGGATTTTGTTTGCTAATATATTTATGATTTTAAAAAAATTGTCCATAACTGGGAGGAGGTAACTATGGGGAGGAAGTGGGAGGGGAGCTGCTGCATTGTAAATTTTGGTCAATGACATGAGACAAAGTATATGTGAACTGCTGTATGAAAAGTGAATTTGCTCTATAACTCTTCACCCAAATCCTAATTAAAAAAAAAAAAATTGTCCATAAAAAAAAAAAAAAAAAAAAATTGTCCATAAATGAGACTGTTAGGACTTTATTTCTCCCCTCCCTCCTCTCCTCTTTTCCTTCCTTCCTCCCTCCTTCCATTCCTCCTTTCCTCCCTTCTTCCTTTCCTTCCTATTCAGCTAGGTTTTGTTTTACTGAGGAATTCTCCTTAATAGCTTATGGCTTCCCCTGGAATCAGCTATACTACCATCACCAGAATAATCCAGCTATATTTCTACTTAGTCACAACATTCAGAATGTTTTATCCTGTTCATAAATTAATCCAAATCTGTTCTGAGTAAAGAATATATCCTAAAGAGAGACAGCAAACTTTTCAGGTGCTTTTGCTGTTTGAGAATCTGGATGACAGGGCTTCGTATAATTTAATGCCTTCGACAGCATATCTGTTGATCACCTTTTATGTGTTAGGGACTATCTCAGACTTTGTGGAGACAGAGGAGTATGTAAGCAACCACAAGGCTGCAAGATAAATTCTTTGAAACAAGTTTGAAACAAGTATGCCCAAGATAGGAGCTCTAGTAATGTAGTGCCTAAGGCACTTGACTGCTAACCAGAAGGCTGGTGGTTCAAACCCACCAGCCACTCCTTGGAAGGAAGGTTGGGCAATCTACTTCCATAGTGATACCACCTCAGAAACCCAAGGAGAGGTCAGTATGAGTCATGTCCAACTCAATGGCACATAAAAACAATAACAACATGCCCAAGATGCAAAGTAAGGTGTACTTGGTGGTTTCAATGATGTCTTCACTGTTAAATCCTCTTCCCCAGTTCTTGTTCTTATATGCCTCTTTACCTAAACTCAGAACCTTATATCTCTCCCTTTTCCTCTTGTCCCAGTTTTGTCCCAAGATCTACATTATTCCGTGTGATAATTTGTACCCTCTTTGGAGTCATGAACTGCGTAGATGATCTGATGAAAGCTACAGGCTTTTTACATACAAAAATTCCTTTATACAATTCCAGAGAGTTCATGGACCTCCTAAAGCTATAAAACCTAAATCAGGAGCCCCAGGCCAAAGAATTTGGTTAAAATCTTAAGATTCGATTCTCTCTCTGACAACCTAGGGCAGTTGTAGCAGGCTTAAATGTTGGCATTAAAAAGTGACAAACCATGAGCTTCCACATATTGATGAACACACATGTGCACACACACACACAAACTCATTATAATAAAAACTGCAATATTTAAGGAGCTTTGGTGGCACAATGCCTAAGGCATTTGACTGCTACCAGATTTAAACCTACCAGCTGCTCTGCAGAAGGAAGGTGGGGCAATCTACTTCTGTAAAGATTTACAGCCTTGGAAACCCTCTGGGAGTTGCTATGAGTTGGAACCCACTCAGTGGCAGTGGGTTTGGTTTTTGGTTTGAAATCTTTTAGAAAGGAAAGTAGAACAGCCAATAGGGGAGTGAGGCTAACTACAGAGAAGAGGAAATCTGTGTTTTTAAAAGCAGAAAGAATGATTACCCACCTTGTTGCTGTTATAGAAGAGTCTAATTCTTTTAGTGTTCATTACTTTCCTCGCTATTACACCTCTCCCTGCTCCTGGCAACCAAAGAAAATTCTTTCATAGGAAAAGTTTCTAGACACTGAGAAATGGCCAGGTCTTTCTTTCATAATTTCAGTTACCCATTTATCTTTCCAACTTTCTTGTGGCCCCAGGATTTGGTCAGCAACTGAGTGTATTAAATTGGATAAGTCACAAAATGATAAAATTCTTAAAAAATAGGTTCTGCCATGAAAAATGGCCCCTTTTCCCAATCAAAGTTTAAGTGTTACTTCTATTCCCCATGATATTTAGCCCAGTTCTTGGCTATGAATATACATGGCATTTATCAGAGTCTTTGGCACTTAGTGGGTGCTGTATAAATGTTGACCTTGCTGTTGAATTTTAAGGCTAAAGGGATTACAAATAGTTACTCTAGAAAATAAAGATAAATATATTGATTGTTGCTGATTCTCTCTACCCTGTACCCCACAAGTTGGGTACAGCTCATTGTCTGTACTTACACATAGGTTGTTGTTAGCTGCCATCGAGTTGGCTTTAACTCATGGTGACCTTATGTATAACAGAGCAAAACACTGCCACTCCTGCGTCATCTTCATGATGGTTGGTATGTTTGAGTCCATGTTTGCAGTATTGTGTTCACCCATCTCACTGAGGGTTCCTGTAGTGCCTAACACATTTGACAGGTAACCAGAAGGCTGGTTCAAATCCACCAGCCACTCCTCAGAAGGAAGACTGGGCAACCTACTTCCATAGAGATACTGCCTCAGAAACCCAAGGAGGGGTCACTATGAGTAGGGACTGACTCGACGGCAGTGAGTTAGTTTTCTACTTTACCAAACACAAAATACCAAGACCCCAGCCTTAATTTGAATTGGAAGAGGACACTCTCAGACAGGTTTCCTAGTTGTTTGTGAGAGTGTAATATACTTTTGACCATGCTCCTCCTGAGGGCAAGCTGCCCCTCCTTGGTTTTGTCCTGGAGTTTGTCTGCATAGCCACACTGCTGGTTTGTGGTCAGAGGGAAGCCAAATGTCGTCTGAAACTTTTGTCAGGCCTCAAAATGGAGTTGGGGCTCCTAACGTGGACCATGGCCTTCTATAACCCCAAGTGCTTTAGAATTTAAGCTCCCATACAGTGTGAACAATGCCACTATGAACAATGCCAATTGTATTGGTGTACAAGTATCTGTTACAGTCCTTGCTTTCAAGTCTTCTCTTAAATATTTCTCTTTTGCTTAATTTCTGTACTATTTGGATTCTCTTGCCATGTATATGCTTTACTTAACATTTATCAATTTTATTATTATCTTTCAATTTTATTGTGGTAATATATGTTGTAGTGTGTATTAGAGTTTAGATTCTGAAGCGCTTGGGGTTGTGGAAGGCTGTGGTCTGCAGTGGAAGCCCTAGCTCCATTTTGAGGCTTGACGTGTGTTTCAGATGCCATTTGGGTTCTTTCTGACCACTAGACCATCATTGTGGTTGTGCACAGACAGGCTCTGGGACAGACCTGGAGGGTGGGTAGCTTGCCTTCAGGAGGAGTTGAAGGTAGATTATGCTCTCATGGGGGACGTGGGGCACTTAGTTGAGAGTGTCCTTTTCTAGTTTGGATTGAGGTTGGGGTCTTGGCATTGTTTGGTAGCCACCTTGTGGCTAAGACTCAAGCTGCATGGTCATGAGTCACAGCCTATCTGGACCACCACCTAATCAAGTAGTCAAGGCCCCAAACCAACGCTGTAACCCTTTTCTACCATCAGTTATGTACGTATACCATTCATAGTCTTTTCCCAGCTTCTGTAGTCCTGCCTGCAACAGTGATGAATCTATCTACCACCAGTCATGGTTTTGTGATTATTTAAAACCTTATATAATTAGCCACATGGTTAGCGACTTAGTGGACTCCATTCAGCTTTCTTATGCAGATGGTTTCCCTCATCCAGGGTGACTGGGAAAAAATAAAAAGTAAGTGAGCTGAAAAGTCTCGACATCCTCACTTCTAAATGTTGTTGTTGTTGTTATGTGCCGTCAAGTTGGACCCGACTCATAGCGAACCCTATACTGGTTGTATTTCTTCTAAGACTGATTTGTTCTTTCTTCTGGCATTCCTGGTATATACAGTGTTCTTTGCCTACACTAAAATTTGAATGTCTCAATTCTTCTGTCTTACTTTTTCATTTTTCACATGAAGGTGACTGAAAAGACCATAGCTTGGATCAGGAGCAGCTTAGTCATCCACGTGGCATCTTTGTTTTTAAAAACTTGGAGGGCATCTTTTGCAGCCCAATGTAATATATTGTTTGATTTCTTGACTGCTGCTTCCATGGACACTGACTAAAGGTCCAAGTAGAATGAAATCATTGACAGCTTCAATTTCATCTTCATTTATCATGATGTTATTAGTCCAGCTGTGAGAATTTTCATTTTCTTCATTTTTAAATGTAATCCATATTGAAGTCTGTAGTTTTTGACCTTGGTCAGTAAGTGCTTCAAGTTGTCTTCAAAAAATGAAGCATGGTTGGTTGTGTCATTTGCACATCACAGGTTGTTAATGAGTTTTCCTACAATCCTAATGTAGTGATACATATCTTCTGAACCCAATATGAGAACACTGAGAAACATCTGAAATAGAAACTGTTTGTGAGGTGTGTGATCATCATACTTTATGGAACCTGTCTTTGCCCATGTAATAAGCAACCTTAAGCACTGTACTAGAAGGTCCTATGTGACCTGGCCCCTGCCTTCTTCAACCTCATCATGCACTGCTTTCCCTTACTGTGCTTCAGACACACCACTTTCTTTCTTTTCCTAGAACACATTACACTTTATTTGGCCATAGGACCTGCAGACTTGCTATTTCCTCTTTCTGGGACATTGTCCCTCCAGACATTTGACTTGCTCTCTTACTTCATTTGGATCTTTGCTCAAGTATCATCTCCTCAAAGAGACCCTTTCTGTCATAATATACCAGATTGTTTTATTTTAGGCGTAGTACTTATTACTGCCTAATTAGGTTTACTTGTTTATTGTCTGTCTTCTCCATTAGAATGGAAACTCGGTGAGAATGATGACAGTGCTTGCCCTGACCAGTGTCCTGTCCTCAGAGCCTAGAGTAGTGTCTGGCTCACAACAGGCACTCAATCTGTATTTCTTGAGTCTTGACTGAATCTACATTGACTCTCGAATTTGCTTTGCTACACAGAAGCAGAGTGCTAAAGATGATTTTAACATTCCATCTGTCACTTACTGACAACTACTTTGTGCTAGGCATTGTATTATGTGCTTTACACACAGAATTTCCAATCCTCCAGCCCTGTATCCCCATTTTACAGATGAATGGACTGATGCTTAGATGGTTTAAATGGTCTGCCCAGGGTCACACAGGTAATAATTAGTGGAGTCCTCTAAGGATGAATTCATAATGTCAAGAAACACATTTTCTGAGTTCTCACTGTGTCGTGAGAATGGGCACTGGGAACAACACTGGAGAAAGGAAAGCACAGCCCTTCTGGGGAGGGCTTAGAAATCCTTAGGTGGTAACATTATTATGTAGTACAAATCTGAGTGCACAAATGTGGCTCTTTCTTCTCCTTACTGAAGTCTTCTGAGGCTTCCATGTTTATTCAGTCTTTGTCTTTCTGCTAGAACTGCCAACAAAAGTGTCAACTCATGCCAACTGGGCTGATGTTAAATTCATGTTATTTTCTTATGTTTATGCTTACTCTTGCTCTGCATTTGTCCTAGATAAGACTTGTGACTTCTGTCAGTTTAAAATGTCATCAGAGTTTCATTTTGTGAGACCTTGAGCTCCAGGAAGATACTCAGACTTGGGCCCTCTTGAGTAATGGAAACCAGGGATGTGACATCTGCTTACCTTATAGTGGCAATGATTGCTGTATGGTACTGATAATTTTTAGTTAGTATAACTTTTTGCTCTTTAGACATTTGCTTCTTAGAATTTACATTTAGAAGGAACTTATCTATATTTCATATCGAGGATTCTTTCCCACTTAGGAAGAAATTCTAAATTGGAAAATTATACTAATCCTATAACCAATACTGTAACTGTAAAAACAAAACAAAAACCCATTGCCATCGAGTCGGTTCCAACTAATGGCAACCTCATGTGTTTCAGAGTAGAACTGCATTCCATAGAGTTTTCAGGGCTGTAAGGAGGTCTGGTGGCGTAGTGCCTAAAGCATTTAACAGCTAACCAGAAGACTGGTGGTTCAAACCCACCAGCCACTCCTCAGAAGGAAGGTTGGGCAATCTACTTTGGTAGTGATACACCCCTGGAAACCAAAGGAGGGGTCACTATCAGTCGGATCTGACTCGACGGCAGTGCATTGCGTTTCGTTTGCCTTCATCTTAGGGAAGCAGATGTCCAGACCATTCTTCTGAGGTGCTGTTGGGTGCCTTCGAACTGTCAACCTTTTTCATTAATAGTGAAGTGCACCATTTGTGCCACTATTTTCTAGTGTGTGTAACTATCTTCTAGGTGAAATGCAGTACCAGAATACCATTCAAATTCTTTACCAGGAGATTAACTACAACAACCAGAAACTAAATGAGGCTTTTGGAATACTTAAGTTTAGTGTAATTATAAATGTATATAAACAGATGATTCATGAACTCTCAAAATACACATCTGTGTTTAATTTTATGTTGAAATGGTTTTAAGTCCTCAGAAAAAAGATGTCACCCAAATGTTTCAGGCTGACTAAATGTTCCATCTAAAAAATAAAAAATTCTTAATCAAACACAAAGAGTGATCCAACACCTTCATACACAATTTGATGCATGGGAGGTAAATTTTTTGTATTGTAGCTATTTCAGGCTGAAGGAATTTAGAGAAGCCTTTTTTAGAATCTTAAATGAAATTAATAGCCAACCAAAATGATCACTGTAGTTTTGTATTTCTCGTAAGGAAGGTTACAAAACAAATCAGTACTTTACTTAAGATGGAAATAAATGTGAAAAAATTATTGTGCCAATGGATAGGGTGGATCACCCATCATTCGTATTTCCTCCGGGCTGTCTAACGGGCACTGCTTAGCAGGATTCTTTCCCAGCCAGAAAGAATCTCTTTGGAGTCAGAAATTCTGCTATGCATATTGCCACTGGGTGGCACACTTGGAAGTCTGTACAGAAAGTCTGGGCTTTAAAAGAGTCCCTTTCCCCCTCCTTTCCAGGAACTAGGATTCATAAACACTAAAACTGAGGCTCTTTGTGATTGCTTTTTCTTGGTATTGTTTATAAAAGTGAGGAAGTCTGTGGCCTTTCAAAGAGTGTAGATTTCATGTTGGAAGTCTTTGTGTTGTTATGCTATGTGAAATCAACTGGAGTGTATTTTAGATCTGTCTTCTTTTTGATCTGGTGAATGCAAGTAGTGGAAGAGGACGTGGATTTCAAATATGATTATGGGCTTGTGGACAGAGAAAGTGGTTGTGGCATTTATGCTCTGGCATTATTCTCTATACCTGGAAGTCCAGGGTAGTAAGCACCAGCCACCTGTAGCTATTTAAATTTAAATTTTAATTAAGATGGAATAAATTAAAAGTTTGTTTCTTTAGTCACATTAACCACATTTCTAGTACTCAATAGCCTTGCATGGATGGTACTTAGCATATTGTACAGTGCAGGTATAGAGCATTTCCATCATGCAGAAAGTTCTTTTAATTCATTTTCTTACCGTCCTTACAGAGAAATACTGTTTTCTACTCATGCTACCTAAAGACCCTGGGACATATTATTCACTAGCTTTGTTTGTACAATTTGGACCAATATATATTTGTTTAACATTTATCCCATGTTAAATAGATATATTTGGCAAACCTGCAATGTTGTGTTATCAGAGTTTAAGACCTGGGGTAGATTGAAGTACATATTGGATTATATGTTTGACTGACTCAAAGTTAATCTAAAACCAAATTTGCAAGTTGCATATAATAAATAACAACAAATCAATTTGGAACCTATATCACTAAGATTTTGATAGTTAATTGTAATTATTGAGTGATTCCCATCCTCTCCAAATCCAATTTTACTCCTGTCACATCTGTTATCTGTTTTGTTTGTTAACTATATATATATATATTTTACCTTAGGTGTTTCATTTTAGTCATTTAGAGAGAGATGCTTACCTTTCTAAGTGCCAGACTCTCCATTATCTTGAAGGGGATGGATTGAACTATGCTTACAACCTCAACCCCATGATGTTAGTCCTAAAGCTTTGACTCCCATTGAGGGTATCACATTTACATGCTGACTGAATGAACCATGCATGATAAGGTAATTTGTTTGTATGGTATCTATGGCAACTTTCAGAAGTTTTCATTACATTTGTATACTGTCAAGGCAGCTTGGTGAAAAATGAAAATTTCAGACAATCGTGTTCTCTCCTCAACAGTGATGTATGCCTATGTCCACATGGCTGGTGTTGAGTGAATAATAGATTCAATTCCAGAGGTATTTATTGGACATATATATATATATAAAATTGTGATTTGGCTGAAAGTTTACAGAGCAAATTCCCTTTCCATACAGCAGTTCACACACACATTGTCTCACGACATTGACCACAGTTTACCCCAATGCAACAGCTCCCCTCCCACTTCCGTTATTGGACATATCTTATGTGCCAGGCTCTGTGCTGGCTGTCGAGAGGTACAAAGGTGTATTTAAGACATTGTCAAGGAGCCCTGGTGGTGCAGTGGTTAAACACTCCTCTGCTAACTGAAAGGTTGACCTTTTAAACCTACCAGCTCTTTCGCAGAAGAAAGATATGGCAGTCTGCTTCCATAAAGATTATACTCTTGAAAACCCTATGGACAGTTCTACTCTGATTACAGTGTTTCTATGAATTGGAATGGAACTCTGGTGGTGTAGTGCCTAAGGCATTTGACTGCTAACCAGAACGCTGGTGGTTCAAACCCACTAGCCACTCCTCAGAAGGAAGGTTGGGCAGTCTACTTTAGTAGTGATACCACCTCAGAAACCCAAGAAGGGGTCACTATGAGATAGATTTGACTTGATGGCAGTGAGTTTGGTTTTGGTTTGATGAGTTGGGATTTACTCAACAGCAATGTTTTTTTTTTTTTTTCTTTAAAGACATTGTCCCTGCTCTCAAGGGGGCTCACATACTAATAGTAAACACACATTTAAAAATAAACCCAACAAACTTTTCATTTCATCAAGAAGTTTTAAAACTGTGGATGACCTGTTTTTTTATAGCTGAAATTGGTTGAGTGTTAGTGTGTGTAATTAATGTGATGAAACATATTTCACAAGATGTAGAAAAACCATTATTGGTTTTTTGAAGTGGACTCATATCACCTTTCTCTGGGACAAAGGTTACCAATGTTGACTGACCATTAGAATCTCTTGAAATTTTTTTTTTTTTTTTCTAAATATGGATACTTAGGACCAACTGCTTGAGCAGTAGTTCTCAAAGTGCAGTCCATGGACAAGTAGCATTAGCATCATCTGGGAACTTGTCAGAAATGTAGTTTCTCAGTCCTCACCCAGACCTGAATTAGCAATTCTGAGTGTAGGGCCCAGTGATTTGTGTTATAACAATGTTCTCCAGTGACTTAGATGCTGCTTAACTGGAAAACCATTGCTCTAGAGATTCTGATTTCATTGGTCTAAGGTAGGTCTAAGTTATGTGTGTGTGTGTGTGTGTGTGTGTGTGTTTGAAAAGGTTGTCCGTCTTGATTCTAATATGTACACAGATTTGATAACCTCTGCTGTAGGAGGGTGGGAGAAAGATGCGCCAGTCTGTTTCCATAAAGATTACAGCCTTAGAAACCCTATAGGGCAGTTTTACTCTGTCCTATGAGTCATTAAAACAAAACAAAACAAAACAAAACACCAAACTCACTGCTGTTGAGTCGGATCCAACTCATAGTGACCCCTTCTTGGGTTTCCAAGGTGATATCACTACAGAAGTAGATTGCCCAACCTTCCTTCTGAGGAATGGCTGGTGGGTTTGAACCCTCAGCCTTCTAGTTAGCAGTCAAATGCCTTAGGTAGTACATTACCAGAGCTCCTAAGAGTCAGAATTGAGAAGATGACAGTGGGTTTGATTTTACTCTAGGAGAAAACTGACTCAAACTTCCATTTTGATTGGGAACTGTTAAGGCTGTGACATTAGAAGACCATTTGTTTCATCTGTCCTTGGATTGTGGTCAAACTAAGAGGGATTTTATGCTTTCAGAATACCTGAGGGGAAGAGTCTACTCACTCTGGACTAGAGTGTAGAGGAGCAAAAACTGGAATTGACCGAAGCTCATTGGGAAATAACCCCTGAACTGATGTACAGCAGGAGCTCTGGTGATGTAGTGCCTAAGACACTTGACTGCTCACCAGAAGGCTTGCAGTTCAAAGCCACCAGCCACTCCTCAGAAGGCAGACTGGGCAATCTACTTCCATAGAGATACCGCCTTGGAAACCCAAGGAGGGGGTCACTATGAGTCAGAACTGACTCCATGGCAGTGGGTTTGGTATATATATATATATATTTTATATGTACCTCTAATGTTTAAATGAATCACTTGGGGAAAACCAGTGGTACACCAACTCTAACATTCTTATGAATTACCTGGGATTTTTTTCAGTCCAGCTCTGACTCAGTGGGTCTGAGATGGGCTGAGATCCTGCATTTCCAACAAGCCCTAAGGTGATCCTGATGCTGCTGGCTTGGGACCATGCTTTGAATAGTAAGTTAGAAGTCAAGACTCAGGCCCAACCCCAGACCTACATTTTAATATGATCCCTATTCTTTCTTTACAGCTTCTGTGAACTTTTGTTGTGCATATTCTAAAAGAGAAGGAAACACAAGGTGTAAGCTGTGTGACTGGGTTCCTGGGGTTACTATCTAATATGATGATATTCAGGAAACAGCTTCTTTGGATCTGGTGTTTATTCTTAAAAAATCTCACCTTGAGACAAAGTCTCTTGAGGCTTGTTAAATGGGAAAAGTGATTGAGTTAAATTAGATCTTATAGTTTTAAACTTAAGCTGCTTCAGAAAATAATTTGTGATTGTGTTGGAAATTTTTAAAAAAGATAAATTGAGAGAATACTTGCATAACCTACATGATTAGTAAAGTAAATTTCTTTTATAATAAATGTGTGATATTATTTAAGGTAAAAATAATGAAGTAGAAAGTTTCAGTATCCTTATACACCCTAAGGAGCTCTGGTAGCATAGTGGCTAAGGCACTTGACTGCTAACCAGAAGACTTTCAAACCCACCAGCCACTCCTTGGAAGGAAGATGGGGCAATCTACTTCCGTGGTGATACTGTCTCGGAAACCCAAGGAGGGGTTGCAATGAGTCAGATCCGACTCGACGGCAGTGAGTTTGGGTTTTAGTGTTTTTTTGAGTTTTGAAGCAGGGAGTTCTGTTGGCGTAGTGACTAAGGCATGTGACTACTAACCAGAAAGTTTGTGGTTCAAACCCACCAGACACTCTGTGGAAGGAAGACTGGGCAATCTACTTCAGTAAAGATTTACTGCCTCCGAAACTCAAAGGGGGGGTCACTACGAATCGGAATTAAGTTGATACAATAAGGCATTTTTTTTTTTTTTGAGTTTGGAAGCAGCGAATAAAAGTTGCTTATTTCAGGTCACATTAGGTATTTAACCACTAATTTGAAGGTTTTTTAGGGGGCTGATTTTTGTTTCTATTAGGCAGAAGTATCAATATCAACTAATCTAAAAAAAAAATTGTATAATTCTTCTTAGTAAATATCACAAGTTAAAATTAAAAATCTGCCCTGGTGAGAATGATTCATAAAATTAAAGTTAAAGCCTGCAGAGGACTTAGTGTATTTTTGTTATGCTTACTTAAAAAGAAATCAAACTATATAGAATATACTTATTTAAATTGTGGGATTTTAATATCACAAATTCATAGAATTGAGAACTGGAAAGGATCTTAGATTTTAAATGCAATTCCTTCATTTTATAGATGTGGAAAATGAGAACTTGAGAGTTTTTATACTTCTTCCAGGAGCCCGGATTAGAACATGGCAGGCTGGGACCAGAAGTTGTAGTTGTTGTTATGTGCCGTCGAGTCGGACCTGACTCATAGCGATCCCTGCTTGGGTTTCCGAGACAGTATCACCACGGAAGTAGATTGCCCCATCTTCCTTCCGAGGTCTGGAATGTCTGCTAAGAAACTTGTCAGGCCCCTTGGGCGCCACCTTGTGCTTTCTGCGGAGAGGCCACCTTTTCTCCAGCACAGAAAGCAGTATCTAAAGCACCACCTTTAAAAACTAATGTGGAAAATCTCTTTAGGAGAACAGAAAACCACATCTATTTGGCTTTGGATCCACAAGAATTACAGAAATGACCTTTTCTTTGCTCACCAATTAGGATGATTAAATTGCTATAAAAATCAAACGTCAAAGAAAGGGAATGCTGTTTCCCAACATGGCAGAATATAGAGATTCTCTCCCATCTTCCTCCTCCAATTTACTTTAAACATTCAGAACATAGGTCCAACATTCTAGTCCTAATCTTAGAATTATTTACAGCTTGTCTTATTCCAAATGTTTGTTTGGTAAGCAGACCTGTAATGAACCTTATTTATTTGTTGTTGTTATGTGCCATCAAGCAATCTCATAATGATCTCATAATGACCCCTCATTGGGTTTCTGAGGCAGTATCACTAAGGAAGTAGATTGCCCAACCTTCCTTAGGAGGAATGGCTGGTGGTTAGCAGTCAAGTGCCCCAGGCACTACACAACCAGAGCTCCTTTGTTTATCTGAGCAAATGCTATTGGCTCTTGGAAATACCATGACTGGCCCCAAATCAAAGACATAACTTTTGAGACCAGCTCAAAATTTGGGCCCTCCCTTACACGTTGGCACTAATAACTAAAACCTCATTGAAAAACAAAGTATTATACAGTTACAGTTTCGTTTTAATACCAAAAAAAAAAAAACCAAAACACCCCAAACACACTGCTGTGGAGTCGAATCCGACTCATAGCGACCCCTCCTTGGGTTTCCGAGGCACTGTCACTACTGAAGTAGATTGCCCCACCTTCCTTCTGAGGAGTGGCTGGTGGGTTTGAACCTCCAGCCTTTCTGGTTAGCAGTCAAATGCCTTAGGCACTACACCACTAGAGCTCCCCATTTTAATACAGGAAAGCAATTAAAAAAAAAATCTTTGAAAAGACTATAACAATAAATCAAAGAAGGGAAATTATTCAGGCTTTATCTAGTTAATGCTCAAGCATTTGAATGTAGAAAGAGTGTTCTGTTTGGTTTTCTAACTTCACCATATAAAAAAAATATGTATACCTAATAAATGCATACATGCAGTATGATTAGGCTGTTAGATACAAATATTTGCATGGTTGTTGAAGGTGAATAGGAATTGTATATTGTGTTAGAACTTCCATGAATCAGTAAAAAAATAGCAATGATATAAATACCTAGTTATACCTCATTTTGACCAGCTTTCTAAAACCTTATGGAAGAGATCCAAAATATACATACATATATATGTGTGTGTGTATATATAAATATATATAGAGAGAGAGCTCAGGTGGCATAGTGCCTAAGGCATTTGACTGCTAACCAGAAGGCTGGCAGTTCAAACCCATCAGCTACTCCTCAGAAGGAAGATGGGGCAATCTACTTCCGTAGTGATACCACCTCAGAAACCCAAGGAGGGGTTGCTATGAGTTGGATCTGACTTGATGGGGCAGTGAGTTTGGTTTTGGTTTGGAGATATATATATATATATATACATATATATATGTATATATATATGTGTGTGTGTGTGTGTGTGTATATATATATATATATATGTATACATGTATGTAACCTAACGCTATTGCAAATAAGAATTTGAGAAATGTGGAGCTGATTAACTGGATTTTATAATATTTTATGAACAAGTGTTCAAAAATAAAATGTAAATATATGTAAAGAAAAAATACTCATTTAATTTATATTGGCAATAAAAATGAAATAAAGTAAATACACTTTAGAATAAAAGTCAAGCAATCTTGTTACTAAGAGAACAAATAGCTCAAAAGAACAGTTTTTTAATAATTTCAGTGCTGGCATTCAAAATTCTACAGTATAGCTCAAATGTACAAATTAAACTATGTTATTACAGTACTTAGAACAAGAAAAAAACACAAAGGCCTCATACCATTTTCTTTATCTAAAAGTCATTTTTCAAAGATGAGAGCACAGTCTTAGGAAAAAATAAAAGTTAGAGTCCTAGTAATTTTTGTGTGTGACTAGAGTGCCGAAGATCACAGTTTGGATATGCATTAAACTATTATTTAAATAAATCAAGATTTATAAGAAAAAAAGATGAAGGGTGTATTTGGCTCTGTCTCTAATATAGACTCATGGTAAACCAGAAAAAGCAAAGCAGCTGTTGTCCAGTTGATTCTGACTCATGGTGACCCCGTGTCTTTCAGAGTGGAACTATGCTCCATAGGGTTTTTAGTGGCTATGACCTTTTGGAAATTGACCACAAGGCCTTTCTTCTGAGGTGGTCTGTGTGGATTAGTACTGCCAACATTTTGGTTAGTAGCTGAGTACTCTACTGTAGTACTAGAGGGTAATTGCCAGCATATGATAAACACTCACCTGGACAAGTGAGCCAAGAAATTACCATTTGAAGACCTGGCAGTCCATTCCTGTAAAGCTTGCAGCCTAAAAAACTCTATGGGGCAGTTCTCCTCACATGGGGTTGCTATGAGGAGAAAATCAACTCAACTGGCACCTAACAGTAACAACAATAGATAAATTAAGACGTCCTGGAGAACAATTGTTAAGCACTGAGCCACTAACAAAAAGGCTGGCAGTTGTAATGCATCCAGCTGCTCAGCAGGAGAAAGACCTGGTGATCTGCTTCCAGAAAAATTACAGCCTGGAAAACTGTGGGGCAGTTCTAGTCTGTCACATGAGATCACTCTGAACTGGAATTGACTCCATGATACCTATAACAATAATAATAGATAAATTATAGTAAAAGGAGCTGTGGTGGCGTAGTGGCTAAGGCATTTGGATGCTAATCAGAAGCTCAGTGGTTCAAACCTACCAGTTGCTCTGCAGGAGGAAGATGAGCAATCTACTCCTGTAAAGATTTATAGCCTTGGAAACCCAATGGGGGTCGCTATGAGTTGGAATCAACTTGATGACAATGCGTTTGTTTTTTTGGTATATATTGGAATACTATTTATTTATTAAAACTCGCATCATGGAAGATTTAATAGAATAGAAACATATTCATGATATGCTATTAAGTAGGAAAAACAGACTATAAAACAGTAAATCTACCTGAATCCATTTTTTATAAAAGCATGTGCACGTTTACATAAATAAAAGGCTAGAAGAATTTACACCAAAATGTGTATGGTGATTATTAGGTATAGTCATATATGGTGTTTTTTTTTTTTTAATATTATGTTTTAGGTAAAGGTTTACATAACAAATTAGGTTCCCATTTAACAATTTTTATGCAAATTATTCCTTGATATTTGTTATAATTTTCAGTGTGTCAGCATTCTCATTTCCATTTTGTTCATTCTGTTTCCATTGATTTAGCTTCCCTTCCCCTCCTTGCCTTCTGATCTTTGCTTTTGGGTAAATGTTGACCATTTGTCTCATATAACTGATTGTTTAAGGGACACATTATTCAAGGATGACATTGTTTATTTAATAAGCTGATCTATTGTTTGGCTGAAAGATGACCTCCAGGGGTAGCTTCAGTACCAAGTTCAAAGGGTATTTATCTCAGGATGATAGTCTTGGGGGATTCCTCCAGTCTCTATTGGTTCAAGGCATCTGGCTTTTTTTTTTTTTTTTAGGAATTTGAATTTTGTTCCAGTGATTGGTAATGGTGGCCAGACACCATCTACGTCTGATCTCAAGTTAGAATAGGCTGTGGTTGTGTGGGTAATGTGGTTACCCTATGCTCTAGATGAGTGAGACAAATAGTTTTATCTTAGATAGCCACTCACAAGCTTTTAAGACCCTAGACATCATTCACCCAACTAGGTTGTAGAACAGTATCTTTATGAATTATGTTTCCAATTGACTAAGTTATCCTAAGCCTTTTAACCCAGTAAACGAATACTGTGAGTTGTGTGGGTATGTTAAGAAGTCTCTGTAACTGTGCTCCTTAGGTGCTTTATTGCATGTTGTTATTGTTGCCAAGTCAGTTGCCATATCAACCCTACGTACAACAAAACACTGCCTGGTCTTGTGCCATCCTCACAATTGTTGCTATACATTAGTCTATCATCACAGCCACTGTGCCAATCCATGTTACTGACCCTCTACTTTACCAGGCATGAGATCCTTCTTCAGGGACTGGTCCTTTCTGACAACATGGCTAAAGTACAAGAGACAAAGTCTGGCCATTCTTGCTTCTAAGGAGCATTGTGGCTATACTTCTTCCAAGACAGATTTGTTTGTTTTTCTGGCAGTCCATGGTATACTCAGTATTCTTCACCAATACCACAATTCAAATGCATCAATTCTTCTGCAGTATTTCTTATTCATTTTGCAATTCTCACATGGATATGTATGCAGCACACACAAACATATAATTACATATGCATACAGATACACCTATACCTGCACATGCATGCACTCACATAGACCTTCCTATACACATATATACATGAACTTTTACCTATATGTGGTAGTTTTAAGTTGTTTGTCAGCTTGGCTGAGCCTTGTTTTGAGTGTCTGGGCAGCTGAATGTAGTTATTCCCCATGAAGAGACTGGTAATCAACTCCATGGTGGAATCTACTGGAGCAGCTGAGCCTTAGGGATGTGGTCTGCTTCCAGTATATAAGAAGAAGCACTGAGCAAGGTCTCTGAGCTTTTCGGCATGCTTGGACCCTGCATGTAGTCAAGTCTTCGTAGTCTGCCATGTTGTCTGCCGATCTTGGGACTGTTAATGGACTCGAATTAGTGGCCTGCTGTATGGTTTGATAATTTGGGGACTGTGCCATTTTACTTAACGACATAGGGTTGTCAGCTTCAGCAGCCAGCAACTGTCTGAGTTAAGAGAAGCCTGTAGCTCCAGTGGGCTGGGAGCAAGAAGGTAGAACTGAAGCCCAAGGTCGAGGGGCTTTCACCCAGCCCCTAAACCTTGGCACTTTGAACTTGGACTTCTAGCCTCCAAAACTGTAAGAAAATAAACTCCTGTTAAAGCCAATTATTTGTGGTATTTTTCTGTTAGAGCAGTATAAGAACAAAACACTATGTAACCACACACATATTTTTGGTTGTTATTACTGTGTTGCAAAATTGTATATGTTATAGCATTTACTGAAGTTGTCCCATTTTCTTGTGTACTTCTTAGCATCTTCATTTACCTCGGTCAGGTTGTTCACATTCACCTATATTTGGTATTTGCCTTTCCCATCACCGTAAGTAACAAGTATCTACTATCTGTAAAGTGATTTCTCCTCCCTCACCCTCCCACCCTTGGTGACCATCAGAGGATGTTTCTTTCTGTATGTATATCTATTCCCAACTTTTCATAGTAGTGGGAACATACAATATTTGTCCTTTTGTGGTTTACTTGTTTCATTGAGCATAATGTCCTCCAGATTCATCCATGTTATAAGATGTTTTGAGGACTCCTCATGATTCTTGATAGTTGGTTAGTATTCCATTAAATGTATGTACCACGATTTGTTTATCCATTCATCTGTTGATGGGCACTTAGGTTGTTTCCATCTTTTTGCTATAGTGAGTAATTCTGCAGTGAACATGGGTGTGTATACGTGTATTCGTGTCTCTGCTCTTGTATTTCTTGAATATATACCTAGAAGTAGGATTGCTGGATCATAAGTTATTCTATTTCTCGCTTTTTGAGAACGCTCCATACCATTTTCCACCAGCAGTGTATAAGAGGTCCAATCTCCCTACAACCTCACCAGCATTTGTTGTTTTCTATTTTTTTGATATGTACGATTTTAATTGTGATTTTCATATTTCCCAAATTTGCAGCACTCTGCTTGTCAAATTTTATCATTAGTGAAAAAAATACAGTATATTTTTTAGTTCCTCTTCTCCACTCACAAAACTATGAGTTACCAGACTTGTCCTACAACACATGCTAGGAATATTTAGCATCCCTCCCTTGGTGAAGTTCTTCAAGTCCACTTCTCATACAACTTGCACCCATAGCTTCTCCTTGTGCTCTTCTTGGGAAAAGAAGTGGGTCTTCCATATAACAGCTTTCTTGTTGGAAGAGAATTCTGAATCCACATCTTGGTTTTCTCATCTCCTGTCTTTTTGGCTTTTGTTTTCCAGTCTTTTGTTCTTTCTTTCTTTCTGAGTCTCCTCCGAGAACATATCAGGAAAACCTGCGCATGACTACACAAAGCCTGGAGGACAACTCTTTCTCTCCTTTACTGTCAGTGCCAATGTCAGAGCAACCTGGCTTTCCTCTGGGAATTTTCTCTCTGTAGCTTAGTAGAGCTGCCACAGCAGTTTTGAGGAGTGGGCACTTAACCTGAAGCTGCTGTCTTCCCCTGGGGCATTCCTGAGCTGACACAGTGAGGAGTGTAACTACAGGAAGGAACTTGCTGATACTTGGCTGCCTCCTGAAATGACTTCATTAGATTGATGGTGACTCATCCATTCATATCTCCCGGCAGCAACACTTTCCCATCCTCTCCTGCCTTACTCAGCATTAGCTTTCACAGTGAACATCATCTGTTCGCTTAAATTGCTTACAAACTTTATTCTTTTATTTTAATTGACTATTTTCATATATTCATTAATTTACTTATTGATTGATTGAATGAATACATTATTATCATCAACCAATTTAAATAGTACAGAAGTATATATATAAAGTTACCCCACATGTAAGAACTACTAGTAAGTATGAACCAATCCAGCTATTTATCTACATATCTAAAAAAGTGTATATATGTGTATGTGTGTATATGGATACATACACACAGATTGTTGTTTGTTTTATTATTTTATTTTTTTTCCAAAAATGGGATCATTCTTTTCTACAACTTGCTTTTAGATAGTCATCCTGCTGCTATTGTATAGCAGTTTAGGCTAATTCCAGCTTTTCATTATTATAATCAGTGCTGCAGTGATCATCCTTGTATGCGTGTTTTCCGTGCTGTCTGTTTGAGAAAGCCAGACTCCTTCCTATGCTCTAGCAGCAACCAACCTCAGGGTCAGTAATAGTAATAGTTGCCCTTCATGCCTACAGTCAACAGAAATCCACAAACCATCAAACAACAGCTTGACTGACTCAGTTATCATTTACTGAGTGCTTGCTGTGTGCCTGCTGTGTTATGCTTTTATATGTCCCCGTTTTACAGAGGAGGCTGTTGAGGGTCAGAGGGGATAGTAACTTGTGCGTTTTCACATGACTTGGAAGTGTTGGAGTTTAATACCCTGATCTCTTTCAAAGCTATAGCCCCTTACTAAGTGGGTTCGTGTCCTTTAGGGCAAATCAGAAGTCTTAATTGATCACAATGGCACAAGATTCTAAGAGGGAGATTTAAAAAATCTAAATCAATACATGTAGACACGATTTTATAATTATAAAATGGTATTCATGAATATGTAAGATAATGCAAGATGATTGAAATGGGGATTTCTAATTGATGTAAAAAATTTGGCTTAGTTGCTTTTCCATAAATATGTAACTCTAGTAGTTTTTGCCTATTCAGATAGAGCCATTCTCTTCCATTTTCTTTAAACGTTATCATTGCTGGTAAACTTTAAGCAGTGTTATGTGAGATGGTAACTCTCAGCAGATATAGAGGTAAATGTCTGATGCCTTCCATCCTTTTCCCAGTGCCTCTTAGTCATGGCAGAAGTTACTCATAATTATGACACTTTCACACTCAGCCACGTTATGATATATTGTCAAAATCCTTCTCAACCCAGCATTTCAGGTGGTAACTACAAATTAGTTGGACCTGTCTTTGAGCTGAAATCTATCTGCCATCTCTGAGAACCCATTGCAGTTGATCAGTTGTTTCATAGCAACTCTATAGGACAAAGTAGAACTGCCCCAAAGAGTTTCCAAGGCTCTAATCTTCGCTATGAGTCGGGTCCGACTTGACGGCACATAACAACAACAATCTTCATAGAAGCAGATTGTTGTTGTTGTTGTTGTTATGTGCTGTCGAGTCGAACCTGACTCATAGCGACCCCTCCTTGGTTTTCTGAGGCAGTATCACTACAGAAGTAGATTGCCCAACCTTCCTTCTGAGGAGTGGCTGGTGGGTTTGAGCCACCAGCCTTCTGGTTAGCAGAAGCAGATTACCATATCTTTATTCCATAGAGCAGCTGGTAGATCCAAACCACCAACTGCTGACATCTCTAGATTTTTTAAATTCCTTTAACACATATTTGTTGAGCACTCTGTGCCTGGCACTGCATAGGACCCAAGGGTTCAGCTGTGAATGATACAAACTTGATCCCTGATCCTGTGGAACTTACAGAGTAAGGAGGAAGACAGACAGCACATAATTAATTCCAAATATATTGACTATTACAGAAAGAAGAACAAGGTCTACAGAAGCACATGGGGAATTTCCTTAAAGTGAGCCCTAAAAGAAGAGTGGGAATTGGCCAGGAAAGCAGGTGGCCTGCAGGATGACTGCTCCAGGAACAGGGAACAGCTCTGCTGAGGCTTCGAGGACAGTGGACTTTCTTTCTGAAATCTGGTATGCCTGGAGCCTGGGGATCCTGGAGGAGAGGAGTAAGAGGTGAGTTGATGTAAAGACATACCCAGGACAAATCAGGTAGGCCTTCAAGGCCTTGGTAGGAATTTGAGTCTGTTTCCTAAGGTAACAGGAAGATTTCCAGTTAAAAAACAAAATAAAAACAGTATCCATAGAGTTGATTCTGACTCATGGCAACCCTGTGTATATCAGAATAGGACTGTGGTCCATACAGTTTTCAAGGGCTGGCTTTTGGAAGCGTATCACCAGGACTTTCTTCTGAGGAACCTCTGGGCTCACTCGAACTTCTAATCTTCGGTTAGTAGCTGAGCGGACTAACCATTTGCACCAGAATTCTCCCCTTCCATGCAGGGACCAGGGTTCAATTCCTAGCCAATGTACCTTAAGTGAAACTACCTGTCAGTGGGGCTTATGTGGTGCTGTGATGCTTAATAGACTTAGTGCTTATTAGACTTCAATGGAGCTTTCAGACTAAGACTGATTAGGGAGAAAGGCCTGGTGCTCTATTTCTGAAAATCATTCAATAAAAACTCTATGGATCACAACAATCTGATCCCCAGCCAATCATGGGAATGGTACTGGACCAGGCAACATTTTGTTTCATTGTGTATGGGGTCGCCATGAGTTAAGGGTCAATGTCATGGTAGCTAATAATGGGAAGCCTTAAAAGTGTTTTTAACAGGTACCTAAACTAGATTTGCATTTTTAATGAATTTTATCGAAATATAACTTAAGTATAGTGAAATACACAGAACTAAAGTGACATGGGTCAATGCATTTTTTTTCAGTGTTCCCTCTCCTCCCCTCCCACCTGTGGCAACCAACAAAGAAAGTTTCCCTCCATATAGAAACCTTTCCTTGACCCTCCACAGCAACCAACTAATACTATATTTGTCCTTTTGTGATTGACTTATTTCACTCAGCATAATGTCCTCCAAGGACATCCATG
>NW_006921595.1:6135613-6136925 GCF_000298275.1 Orycteropus afer afer | reverse complement strand
ATATTTTTTCCCAATCTGTAGGTTCTCTTTTGACTCTTTTGGAGAAGTCTTTGGAAGCACATAAAAATTTAATTTTTAGAAGGTCCCATTCATCTAGTTTCTCTTCTACTGTTTGTGCATTTTGGGTCATTCTTTTTTTTTTTTACCCAACAGGAGACTTTATTAAGGAGGCGAAAGGGCCCCTGCACTGAGGAAGGACAGAAGAAGAAGAGGAGGAAGAAGAAGAGGGAGAAGAGGAGAAGAGGAAGAAGAGAAGAAGAAAGAAAGAGGAAGAAGGGAAGAAGAGAAGAAGAGAGAAAGGAAGAAGAGGAAGAGGAAGAGGAGGAAGAGGGTGGTCTTATCTTATGGGCTTGGGGGGGGGGATGAGTGAGAAACTAGAGCCTGGGGTGGAGCTGCTTGTGGCTCTCCCTGGTAAGGAAGAGGATCATCTGTTGGTTGAGATGGCCGCCAGACTCGAAGGGGAGGGGATTGTTGATTAGCTAGCGAGCAGAGGGAAGGTTGACTATGGAGAGAAGAAAGGCGAAAGGGTGCCTGCACTGAGGAAGGACAGAAGAAGAAGAGGAGGAAGATGAGAAGAGGAAGAAGAGAAGAAGAAAGAAAGAGGAAGAAGGGAAGAAGAGGAAACTTGGGTCATTCTTGATATTCTGTTTATGCCATATATTGTTGTTGTTATGTGCCGTTGAGTCGGACCCGACTCATAGCAACCCCTCCTCGGGTTTCCAAGGCAGTATCACTACGGAAGTAGATTGCCCCATCTTCCTTCTGAGGAGTGCTTCAATTTGGCCCTAGTTTTTTCCTTGAGGAACTTTATAGTTTTAGGTTTTACATTTAAGTCTTTGATCCATCTGGAGTTCGTTTTTGTGTATGGTGTGAGGTAGAGATCTTGTTTCATGTTTCTGCAAATAGATATACAGTTTTGCCAGCACCATTTGTTAAACAGACAATCTTTTCCTCATTTAATGGGTTTCACCCCTTTGTCAAAGATCAGCTGACCATAGGTTGATGGATCTATTTCTGGGTTCTCAATTATATTCCATTGGTCTATGTGTCTGTCATTATACCAGTACCAGGCAGTTCTGACTACTGTGGCTGTATAGTATGTTTTGAGATCCAGCAGTGTGAGACCTCCTACTTTGTTCTTCTCCTTCAATAGTGCTTTGCTTATCTGAGGTCTCCTTCCTTTCCATATAAAGTTAGTGATTGGTTTTTCCATATCCTTAAAGAATGCTGATGGGATCTGGATTGGGATTGCATTGAATGTATAGATTGCTTTGGCTGGTATTGACATTTTCACAATGTTCAATCTTCCTAC
>NW_006921595.1:6128106-6135401 GCF_000298275.1 Orycteropus afer afer | reverse complement strand
ATTTTTCTGGTAGCTATTGTAAATGGTATTGATTTCCTTATTTCTTTTTCAGCAATCTCTTTGGTGGTGTAGAGGAATCCAACTGATTTTTGGATGTTGATCTTGTATCCTGCCACGATGCTAAATCTCTCAAATAGTTCCAGTAGATTTTTAACTGAGTGTCTTAGGGTTTCTAAGTATAGGATTATAACATCAGTAAATAGGGATTGTTTGACTTCTTCTGTACCAATTTGGATGACTTTAATTTCCCTTTCTTGCCTTATTGCCCTCGCTAGGACTTCCAATACAATGTTGAATGGAAGTGATAATAGAGGGCATCCTTGTCTGGTTCCTGTTCACAAGGGGAATGGTTTCAGTTACCTGTGTCCTTCTTACCTCTGTATTCCTGCCTACCTAAGTTTCTCCTGTGCAAGTGCTGCACTTCTGATATCCCTTGTTTGACTGTTCTAAGGAGTGCATCCCCCTGGTATAGTTCAGCTCATATGTCTGTCTGTTGTCTATTGTTTGACCGAGAGTTGAGCCATTGGAGTGAATCCAGTTCCAGGCCCAAAGAGTAACTCGGGGCCATAGTTTTGGGGGTTTCACTAGTCTCTTTCCAACCAGTAATCCTGGTCCTTTTTTTAAATTTTGTTTTTGAATTTTGTGCCACATTTTTTTCTCCCATTCTATCCAGAATCTCCAATTTAGATCCCTTTTTGAGTGGTTGTCATAGGTATCCAGGCACCATCTAGTTCTTCTGGTCTCATGGTCATATAGGCTGAGGTTCCTGTGGTTCATTAGTCCCTTGAACTAATTGCTTCCCTACGTCTTTGATTTTCTTCACTCTTCTTTGCTCCATAGGAAAGAGAGATCAATAGTTCCATCTTAGTCTAATTTCAGCTTTTTAAGGAAGTGCCATACTATTTTCCACAGTGGTTGCACCATTTTACTGCCCTACCACCAGTGTCTGAGGGTTCCAGTTTCTCCATACCCTCACCAGTATTTTTTTTTTTTAAATTTGCTATTGATGCTGGGGTGAGATGATACCTTATTGTTGTTTTGATTTGTATCTTTCTAATGGCTAATGATAGTGAGCATTTTTCATGTGTTTGTTGGCTGCCTTAATGTGTTCTTTGGTGAATTGTCTTTTTATGTCCTCTATCCATTTTAAATTGGATTATTTGTCTTTTTGTTATTGAGGTGTTGAAGTTTCCTGAAAATCTTAGAGAGTAGTGTCTTGTCTGATATGTTGTTGCCCATCTCCCACCCCACCCCCCCAGTTGTGGATTCTCTTTGTACTCTTTTGGTGAAATCTTTTGATGTGCATAAGTAACTAGTTTTTAGGAGGTCCTAGTCATCTGTTTTGTCTTCTGGTGTTTGTGCACTTTTGGTTATGTTTGATAGTGAATTTACTTCTGTGTTCTCAATTCTATTCCATTGATCTATGTGTCTCTCACTGTAGCAGTACTAGGCTGTTTTGACTAATGTGGCTGCGTAGCAGACTGTGAGATCAGGAAATGTAAGGCCTCCTACCTTGTTCTTCTTTAGTAGTGCTTTGCTTGTCCAGGGTGTCTTTCCTTTCCATATAAAGGTGGTGATTAGTTTTTCTCTTTAAAGAATGATGATGGAATCTGGATTAGGATAGCATTATATCTGTAGATTGCTTTTGGGTAGTATTGACATTTTCACTATGTTAAGTCTTCTTATCCATGAGCATGGCATAGTCTTCCATTTATGTGGGTCTCTTCTGATTTCTTGTACTAATATTTTGTAGTTTTTTTTTTTTTTTTAAATAGGTCTTTTGTGTCTGTGATTAGATTTATTCCTAAGTATGTCATCTTTTGGGTGGTTATTGTAAATGGTATTGTTTTCTTCATTTGTTTTCAGAGTTCTCTTCACTGGTGTAAAGGAATCTGACTGATTTTTGTATGCTGATCTTGTACCCTGCCACTTGCTGAATCTTTTGATTGTTGTTGTTGTTGTTGTTAAGTGCCGTCGAGTTGTTTCTGACTCATAGTGACCCCATGCACAGCAGAACAAAACACTGCCCGATCCCGCGCCAGCCCCACAATCCCTGCTATACTTGATCCCATCATTGTTGTTAATCTTTTGATTAGTTTCAGTAATTTCTTGTATGTCTCTGGGATTTTCTTTGTATAGGATCAGATCATTTGCAAACAGAGCTAGTTTTACTTCTTCTTTGCCACTTTGGGTGCCTTTTATTTCCCTTTCTTGCCTTATTACTCTGGCTAGGACTTCCAATACAATACTGAGGGTTGTTGTTAGTTGCCATTGATTTGGCTCTGACTCATAGCTACCCTATGTACAACAGAATGAAACTTGACCCAATCCTGTGCCATCCTTACATTCCTTGCCATACTTGAGGCCTTTGTTGCAGCCACTGTGTCAATCCATCTCATCGATGGATATGGAGTAGAAGAGGTTATAAAGGGCATCCTTGTCTAGTACCCATTCGAAAGAGGACTGTTTTCAGTTTTATCCATTGAGACTAATATTGGCTATTAGTTTTGTTTATTTTCTCTTAATTATGGTGAGAAATTTCTCTTCTATTCCTATTCTGTTGATTGCTTTTATTGAGAATGAGCATTGGATTTTGTCAAATGCTTTTTCTGCATTGATTGATATAATTGTGTAGTTATTTTCCTTTCTTTTATTTATGTGGTGGATTATGTTGATTTTTTTCCTAATGTTGAACCATCCTTGCATACCTGGTATGAATCCCACTTGGCCACTATATAGATAGATAGATAGATAGATATGTAGTTGGATTCTATTGGCTAGGATTTTGTTGCAAATTTTTGTGTCTATGTTCACGAGGGATCTGGTCTATAATTTTCTTTTTCAGTGGTGTCTTTGCCTGGCTTTGGTATCAGGGTTATACTTGCTTCATAAAATGAATTCAGGAGTATTCTCTCCTTTTCTGTGTTCTGGAATAGTTTGAGTAGAATTAGTGTCAGCCATCTGATCTGCAACCTGTACAACTATGAGACCAGAAGAACTAGATGGTGCCCGGCTACCACTGTCATCCACTTGGAAGGGATGTAGGAGATCCTGGATAGAGAGGGAGAACAATGTGGAACAAAACAAAATCATTTGGAGGGAAAAAAAGAAAAAAAGATGGTTGGGACTGGGTTTGCTGGTTCAATAGAGCCTGGTGGAACCACTGAGACTATGGCCCCTAGCTGCCCTTCAGGTGTGGAATTGAACCCACACCTGTGGTTTCCAGCCAAACAAAGTATAGGCATGTGAGTTAAACATTTACCTCGAGTAGACACATGCCCTGGAGAGAACAATCATGGGAGAAGGAAGGACTGCTTATGCACAGGGAGACAGCTCAGGGGGCAGGAGAGTATGGAGGGATGGACACTGGAAAGTGGTAACTATGGGGAGGAACTGGGAGGGGAGCTGTTGCATTGTGGTAAACTGTGGTCAATGACATGAGACAGTATATGTGAACTGCTGTATGGAAAGTGAATTTGCTCTGTAAATCTTCACCTAAATCACAATAAAAAAAAGAAAAAAAAAATAGAATTAATGTCAGGTTTTCTCTGATGTTGGTAGAATTTGCCAGTGAAGTCATCTGGACCAGAACTTTTTTTTGGTTAGGAGGTTTTTTTTTTTTTTTTTTTTTGACTTGTTCAATTTCTTCTTTTGTTAGGGGTTTGTTCAGATTTCTACCTCAGTCTGTGTTAGTTTGGGTAGGTAGTGTGTTTCTAGAAATATGTGTATTCTAGGTTTTCAAATTTGTTGGAGTATAGTTCTGCAGAGTATAATGTTATTATCCTTTTTATTTTAGTTGGTTCTGTTGTGATGTCCCCCATTTTGTGTCTTATTTGTATTATTTGCATCTTCTCCTTCTTTTCCTTTGTTAGATTTGCCAGTGGTTTGTTGTTTATTAATGTTTTTAAAGAACCAATTTCTAGTCTTGTTGATTCTATCTGTTGTTTTTCTATTTTCTGTTTCATTTATTTCTTCTTGAATTGTTACTATTTTTTTCCTTCTGGCTACTGTAGGCTTATTTGCTGTTCTTTTTCTAACTCTTGGAGATGTTGAATTAAGGTGTTGAATTTAGCTTTTTCTTCTTTTTTGGTGTGTGTATTTTTTTGCTATGAATTGCCCTCTAAGCACTACTTTTGCTGTGTCTCAAAGATTTTGGTATATTGTGTTTTCATTCTTGTTTGATGCAAGGAATTTTTAAATTTTACCTCTTATTTCTTTCATTACTGAATAGTTTTTAAGCAGGACATTATTCAACTTCAGTTTTCATATGTTTATTTGTTTTTCTCATGATCATCCTATTGTTGATTTATAATTTTAGAGCATTGTGATATGAGAAGATGCTTTGCAATATTTCGATGTTTTTACATTGATTAAGGCTTGATGGTGGCCTAACATATGATCTATTCTGGAGAATGTTCCATATGCACTAGAAAAGCATGCATATTCTGCTCTTGTCATGTGAAATTTCTGTATATGTCTAGAAGGTCAAATTGGTTGATTGTGTTTAGTTCTTCTATGTCTTTGTTGAGTTTCTTTCTAGTTCTATCCTTCATTGAAAGTGGTGTATTAGAGTCTCCTACTGGGCCAATTCTACCCCGAGTCTTAGTAGGAATCATATTAAGACCTGAATCTTCAACTAAGTAAAAGGCCTATCATTAGTCTTGCAGTTCTTGCATTTAGTTTGGGCCTTTTCTGTTTTCCTCTGTATTCCCAGCTTTTGTCTCACGTATATGTTCAATAAATACAAGCCTTGGGTACCTGCCCACAGAGCCTTAGCCTCTGGACTTTTTTTTTTCCTGATCCCTTCATGTATGTTTAGCTGATTTGCCTGGCTTTCAGGATTGTGCTTCTGATTTGTGTCCACTTTTCTATGCTGGGAGAGACCCAGCCCTCTTAACTGATAGCCTGTATAACCCTCACCAGTTTCTAGTTTGAGGGCTTGGTTATCCTGCTCCTTGTTCCTGAGCTGCCACCTGCCTGATTGGATTTTGTCAATGCCAGGTGAGCCCGCCTGCCAGCCCTTGATCTCAAGCCTGCTTTTCTTGATTATAAGATGTGTCTAGCTAGGAAATGCTCAGATTTCCTACACACTTTCATTTGGCCCACAGCTTCTACCTCCCTTCCCTGCCATTCCTGTTGTTGTTGTTGTCTTACGTTGTCAAATCGGTTCTGACTAATGGCAACCACATGTGTGACAAAGTAGAACTGATCTGTAGGGTTTTCTTTGCTGTAATCTTTATGGAAGAAGATTGCCAACATTTTGTTTCTGTAGTGGCACTGGGTGGGTTTGAACCACCAACCTTTCAGTTAACAGCTGAGTGCAAACTATTTGCACCACCCAGGGATATCCCTGGATGATCTTCCCTCTTTATTTGGTCCTGGCTTCTTCCTTTTTCCCTTTGATTTCTGCTACTGTCATCTCAATATGCTTGATATGAGACCATCAAAAGGGCAAGAATTCATGCACCTAATTAAAAAGTAAGAAAGTTATAGGGCTATAGTAGAGATGCAAACCAAGGGTTAGGGGTATCTACAGAAGGGGTGTCTACTGAAGGAAGGGGAAAGATTTCATGGAGGTAGTTACACTGTGCTGAGTGTGGAGGCTAAGCAATATTTCAGCAGGAGGAGCTGGACACAGGAGGGAGGACAAAAATACTGTAAGGTACAATATGAACTCAGGAGTGGCCAATGAGGGACAGGACTGGAGGTTGTGGTGTCCTTGGGGGTGGGAAAATGAATGGAAGGGAAAGCAGTGGGGGGCATGACTGGAAAGGATGGGAGAGAATCATTTGATACAGAATTTTATGTAGAACAAACAAAGCAGGTGTTTCTTGGCCCCTTGACCAGATTGGCTTCCACAAAACAATCATAGTGAAGTGCCTGGTCTGTGAGTTTATAACACAAGCACTAGAAAGGTCATTTTCACATTTTTATGATGACTGTTTGGGGTAGGAACTCTGGCCAGAGAGTCTGGAGAACGATTCTAGTCCTGACTGTTCCACTAAAGACTTGGAAGAGATTTGGGGGTTTCACATCCCTCATCTGGACAGCAGGAGTGGGCAGGAGTGGACAGCAGAACTGGATAAGGTCTGACATTCTTTTTAGCCATGAAACTTTAAGACTTTGACATAAATTTTGCTTTCAGGAGTAATTAAAAGAGCAGATTTACAATTAAGGACTTTTTAACGATAAAATTTCACACACACACAAAGTATGTTTACCCAGTTGATAAGATCTTGATACATTTGCTACATCTATTACTTTTCCCTCTCTCTCTTTTTGGTTCAATTATTTAAAAATACTGATGTCATGTTATCTCATCTCTACATACCTCAGTATTCTAAAGCATAAGGACATTTTAAAAAGAATTACAAAGCCATTATTATATTTAAGCAAAAGAACTTGGTATCATCTAATATTCAGACCATAATCAAATTTTCCTGTTAGTCTCAAAAATATCTGTTTACAGTTATCTTGTTTGTATCAGGATCCAGACTAAGTCCCCATGTGACATTTTGTTGCTCTGTCTCTGTAATATCTTTTAAAGTTCAGATATTTTAAATATAGTCTGTTATGGATTGAATTATGTCCCCCCAAAATATATATCATAAATCCTAATCTATATGCCTGTGGTTATAATTCCATTTGGAAATGGGTTGTCTTTGTTATGTTAATGAGACAGGATTAGTATAGGGTACATATTGAGTCCATTTCTTCTTCTTCTTCTTTTTTTTTTTTTTGAGTCTATTTCTTTTGAGATATAAAAGTGATTTAAACAATTGAGCAGAGGAGAGGTGGGGTAAGAAGGATGCCAAGACATATGGAAATCTCCAAGGAACCAAGAAGCAGGAGCTGGAGAGAAAAGGACCTTCCTGTAGGGTCAACTGAAAGAGAAATCCTTACCCTAGAGCTGGCACTTTGAATTCAGACTTCCAGCTTCTTAACTATGAGAAAATAAATTTCTGTTTCTTAAAGTCATCCTCTTGTAGTATTTCTGTTATAACAGCACTGGAAAGATACAGTCTAAGAAAGTGAAGGCCTGCCAAAGCAGCATTTAAAGATATAATGCAATAGCACTTCTCTGTGACTAGGTCCCTTTGGTTGTCTTCTCAGCTAATGAAACAGGTACTGTTTCTATTAGGCAGTTCCCTTGTCACAGATTCTTTTTTTTTAATTGTGATTTGGGTGAAGGTTTACAGAGCAAATTCACTTTCCATACAGCAGTTCACATACACTTTGTCTCATGACATTGACTACAATTTACCCCAATGCAACAGCTCCCCTCCCACTTCCTC
>NW_006921595.1:6103470-6126930 GCF_000298275.1 Orycteropus afer afer | reverse complement strand
TGCAGCTCTGTATGTCTCCTTTTTTGGTATTTTCACGCAAATTCTTCTGCTAGTTGGGGTTTAGTCCATTTCTATATCCTTCCCTTCAAGGCTCAGGGTTCCAAGATTATCTTCTGTGTCTGTGTTAATTGGTTTCCCTTTTCTTTGTTGAAGAGGGTATGTGCAGTCTTTCTGTGTAATCTACCATCTTGCCGAAACCCCATGTCACAGATTCTTGCCTCTTAGGACACATTTTCAAAAAAGTATGCAGAGCTTTGAAATATTGAATGATGCAGGAAGTATCAAAGAAGATGGAAGGAATACAGAGTCACTATACCAAAAAGAATTGTTCAATATTCAACCATTTCCAGAGGTAGCATATGATCAAGAATCAATGTTATTGAGAAAGGAAGTCCAAGTTGCACTGAAGACATTGGTGAAAAACAAGGCTCCAGGAATTGATGGAATACCCACTGAGATGTTTCCACAAAGTGATGCAGTGCTGGAGACGCTTACTTATTTAGGCCAAGAAACTTGGAAGACAGCTACTACCTGGTCAACCAATTGGAAGAGATCCACATTTGTGCCCATTCCAAAGAAAGGTTATCCAACAGAATGTGGAAATTATTAAACAATATCATTAATGTGACACTTAAATAAAATTTTGCTCAAGATAATTTAAAAAAGTTGCAGCAGTACATTGACAGGGAACAGGTAGAAATTCAAGCCAGATTCAGCAGAGGACATGGAATGAGGGACATCATTGCTGATGTCTGATGGATATTGGCTGATGGCAAGGAGTAACAGAAAGATGTTTACCTGTGTTTTATTGACTATGCAAAGGCATTTGACTCTGTGGATCATAACAAATTATGGATAACATTATGAAGAATGGGAATTCCAGAACACTTAACTGTGCTCACAAGGAACCTGTACATAGACCAAGTGGCAGTCATTCAAACAAAACAAAGAGATACTGAATGTTTTTAATCAGGAAAAGTGTATGTCAGTGTTGTATCCTTTCACCATACTTATTCAGTCTGGATACTGAGCAAATAATTCAAGAAACTGGACTATATGAAGAAGAATGTGGCAAAGGATTGGAGGAAGACTCATTAACAACGTGTTATATGCAGCTGGAGCTCTGGTAGCATAGTGTCTAAGGCACTTGACTGCTAACCAGAAGGCTGGCAGTTCGAACCCACCAGCCACTCCTCAGAAGGAAGGTTGGGCAATCTACTTCCATAGTGATACTGCCTTGGAAACCCAAGGAGGAGTTGCTATGAGTCGGGCTGACTCAACGGCACATAACAACAACAACATATGCAGATGAAGATTTTTATCAACTTCTGCAGTCTGAAATTGACCGAACATGCAATCAAGATGTGTTGCTTATCACTGGTGACTGGAGTGCAGAAGTTGGAAACAAAAAAGAATCACTGGTAGCTGGAAAATTTGGCTTTGGTGACAGAGAAAACACTGGAGATCGCATGATAGAATTTTGCAAGACCAATGACTTATTCATTGCAAATACCTTTTTTCAACAACATAAACAGCAGCTATAAACATGGACTTTGCCAGACAGAGTACACAGGCATCAAATCTATTACATCTGTGGAAAGAGGTGATGGAGAAGCTCAGGATCTTCAGCTAAAATCAGGCCAGGAGCTCATTGTGGAACAGACCATCAACTGCTCATATGCAAGTTCAACTTGAAGTTGAAGACAATTAAAACAAGTCCACAAGAGTCAAAATATGATCTTGAATATATCCCTCCTGAATTTAGAGACCATCTAAATAATAGATTTGATTCATTGAACACCAGTGACTGAAAACCAGAAGAATTGTGGGAGGACATCAAGAACATCATCCATGAAGAAAGCAAGAGGTAATTAAAAATATGAGAAAAAAAGAAAAGACCAAAATGAATGTCAGAAGAGAGTCTGAAAATTGCCCTTGAGTGGGGAGTAGCTAAAGCAAATGGAAGAAATCACAAGATATAAGAGCCGAACAGAAGATTTCAAAGAGCAGCTCAAGCAGACAAAAGCCAATTACTATAATGAAATGTGCAAAGATCTAAAGTTAGAAAACCAAAAGGGAAGAATATGCTTGGCATTTCTCAAGCTGAAAGAACTGAGGAAAAAATTAAGCCTTGAGTTACAATATTGAAAGATTCTATGGACAAAATATTGAATGATGCAGGAAGCATCAAAAGAAGATGGAAGGAATACACAGAGTCACTTTACCAAAAAGAACCGGTCGATCTTCATCCATTTCAGGAGGTGGCATATGTTCCAGAAGCAATGGTATTGAGGGAAGAGGTCAAAGCTGCACTGAGGGAATTGGCGAGGAATAAGGCTCCAGGAATTGACGGAATACCCATGGAGATGTTTCAACATACGGATGCCCCACTGGAGGCACTCACTCAGTTATGCCAAGTGATTTAGAAGACAGCTACCTGGCCAACTGACTGGAAGTGATCCATATTTGCACCCATTCCAAAGAAAGGTGACCCCACAGAATGTGGAAATTATCGAACAATATCATTAATATTGCATGCAAGGAAATCTTACTGAAGATAATTCAAAAACGGTTGCAGCAGTATATTGACAGAAAACTTCCAGAGGTGCAGGCTGGATTCAGAAGTGGCATGGAATGAGGGATATCATTACTGATGTCAGATGGATCTTGGCTCAAAGTAAAGAATACCAGAACAATGTTTACTTGTGTTTTATGACTATGCAAAAGCATTTAATTGTGTGGATCATAACAAATTGTGGATAATATTGAGAAGAATGGGAATTCCAGAACACTTAATTGTACTCATGAGGAACCAGGAGGCTGTCGTTCAGACAGAAAAAGGAAACACTACATGGTTTAAAATCAAGAAGGGAGTGTGTCAGGGTTGTATCCTTTCACCATACTTATTCAATCTGTATGCTGAGCAAATAATCCGAGAAGCTGGACTATATGAAAAAGAACTTGGCGTCAGAATTGGAGGAAGAATCATTAACAACTTGCAATACGCTGACAACACAACTTTGCTTGCTGAAAGTGAGGATGACTTGAAGTACTTACTGATGAAGAGTGAAGAATATAGTCTGCAGTATGGATTACATCTTAATATAAAGCAAACAAAAATCCTCAAAATGGACCTATAAGCAACATTATGATAAATGGAGAAAAGATTGAAATTGACAAAGATTTCACACTGCTTGGTTCTGTAATTGACGCCAATGGAAGCATCAGTGAGGATATCAGATGACGTATAGCACTGGGCAAATTGGCTGCAAAGAACCTCTTTTAAGTGCTGAAGAGCGAAGATGTCTCCTTAAGGACTAAGGTGCGCCTGACACAAGCCACGGTATTTTCAATCACCTCATATGCATGTAAGAGGTGGGTAATGAATAAGGAAGACCGAAGAAGAGTTGATGCTTTTGAGCTGTGGGGTCGGTGAAGAATGCTGAAAGTACCGTAGGCTGCTAAAAGAAGTAACGGGTCTGTCCTGGAGGAAGTGCAGCCAGAATGCTCCTTGGAGGCGAGAATGGCCAGACTTCGTCTCTCATACTTTGGTCATGTTGTCAGAAGGGACCATTCCTTGGAGAAAGTTGTCATGCTTGATAAGGTGGAGGATCGATGAAAGAGGGGAAGGCCCTCAATGAGGTGGATTGACACGGTGGCAGCAGTGGATGGGCTCAAGTGTATCAAGAGTAGTGGAGCTGGCTCATGACTGGGCGGTGTTTTGTTCTGCTGCGCATGGTGTTGCTGTGAGTCAGAGACGACTTGATGGCACTTAACAACAACAATATGTAGATGACACAACTTTGCTTTGAAAGTCAAAAAGACTTGAAGCATTTACTGATGAAGATCAAAGACTATAGCTTTCAGTCTAGATTACACCTTAACATAAAGAAAACAGAAATCCTCACAACTGGGCCAATGATACATGGAGAAAAGATAAAACTTGTTAAGGATTTCAATTTTACTTGAATCCACAATCAATGCCTATGGAACCAGCAGTCAAGAAATCAAACAACATATTGCCTTGGGCAAATCTGCTGCAAAAAAACCTCTTTAAAGTGTTTACTAGCAAAGATACCACTTTGAAGACTAAGGTGCACCTGACCCAAGTCATTTTCAGTAGCTTCATATGCATGTGAGAGCTTGACAGTGAATAAGGAAGACCACAGAAAAATTGATGCATTTGAATTGTGGTGTCAGTGAAGAATATTGAATGTACCATGGACTAGTAGAAGAACAAACCTCTTTTGGAAGAAGTACAGCTGGAATGCTCCTTAGAAGTGAGAATGACAAGACTTCATCTCTCATACTTTGGTCATGTTGTTAGAATGGACCATGATATCCCAAGTAGAATATCATGCTTGATAAAGTAGAGTATCAGTGAAAAAAGGGAAGATCCTCAATGAGGTGGAGTGCCACAGTGGCTGCAACGTTGGGATCAAGCATGGCAGCAATTCTCAGGATGGTTGTACATTGTCTTACTATGAGTAGAAACTGACCCGATGGCACCTAATAACAACATGCAGCATTTTAACAGCTGTGTCACATCTTTAAAAATAATCAAAGCCCTGTGCAATGCTTTGAAAATATATCCACCTTGTTCTCTTTCTTGTGCCACAGATCATTCAAGGTGACCTTTTTTGTTGTTTGTTTTGTTTTGTCTTTTTTGGACATGTATATTGTGCTCTATATTCTGTTGTTAGTTGCCATCAAGTTGGCTCCTATTCATGGCAAACTTATTTATAACAGAACAAAGGTTGTCCTGTCTTGTGCTATCTTCATGATCCTTAAAATGTTTGTCTATTGTTGAGGCTACTGTGTCAATCCATCTCATTAGGAGTTGCTTCATTTTGTTGACCCTCCACTTTACCAAATATGATGTCCTTTTCTTGTGATTGGTCTTTCCTGATGACATGTCCAAAGTAAGCCAGATGAAGTCTCAACATCCTTACAAAAGAGCATTTTGGTTGTGTTTCTTTAAGATTTACTGATTTGTTTGTTTTTCTGGCAGTACACAGTATATTCAATATTCTTTGCCAGCACCACAATTTGAATACATCAGTTATTCTTTGGTCTTTCTTTTCCATTGTCCAGCCTTTACATGCATAGGATGTGATTTAAAAGACAGGTTCAGGTGTACCTTAGTTACCAAAGTGATATCTTTTTTTTTTTTTTGTAACTTTAAAAAGATCTTTTGCTATATCCTACCTCAGCTGGACAATGAATAAGGAAGACTGAGGAATAATTGATGCATTTGAATTATGGTGTTGGCGAACAATACTGAATGTACTATGAACTGCCAGAAGAATGAACAAATCTGTCTTGGAAGAAGTACAGCCAGAATTCTCCTTGGAAGCGAGGATGGTAAGACTTTTTCTTACATTCTTTGTTCATGTTATCAGGAGGGACGAATTTTTGGAGAAGGACATCATGCTTGGTAAAGTAGAGGGTCATAAAAAGAGAAGATCATCAATGAGATGGATTGACACAGTGGCTGCAAGAATGGGCTCAAATATGGCAATGATCGTGTGGATGGCAGAAGAGCTGGCAGTGTTTTGTCCTGTTGTACATAGGGTTGCTAAGAATTGCAACCAACTCAATGGCACCTAATAATAACAACCCCAGAAAATTAATATAACCACTGATGTGCTTAGTCACTTTCTTTCTTTTTTTTTGTTCCTCAGTTTTCCACTGACTTTAACTTAATTCCATGTTAATGCACATTCCTTTAGAAAACAGGAAATCAGAAGTCTTGCGATTTAGTCCTGGTTCTGCTGGTGCCTGGCTTGGGCAAGTTATGTCACCTTTCTGGGCTTCTGTTATCTGCAACTAAGGATCCTGACCTAAACATTTAGAGCAGGGATTAACTAACCAGAACCCTCCCCTCAGCAAAGTTGTCAAATGTAAAGCATTTTCTCTACTGTCCTAATTTTTCCCCCTTTTTTTTAACTTCCCTGCTCCTATGGTCCCTCCCACAGTCCCTGTATATTTTCTGTGATGCCCTGGGATGTTAGGACCACTCCTTCTACCTCAGGCCTCCTTCCATCTCCTCCCATGTCAGACCTCTTTGGGAGGGCTCTGGCTTTGTGCCCTTTGTTCCTCTGTCTCATATAATAACTCACTGCCAAGTTGGAAAATATCTAATTAGCAAATTTACACTCTAAAATGTAATTGGCTATTGCAACTTAATGAGTTACTCCTTTGGGGTTATTGTAATTTTAGTAGATGAAAGTGCTTGGCAAATTGATAGAAAAGTGGAATTTTAGCTATAGTCAGCTTTTTAGGGTCTTCTTGGTTGCCGTCAACCTACAACCCAAAGGCAGACTCATATGCTGTGCTCCTGGAGGATTGGTTTGGAGGGCAGTCAACTAAAAGTATCTTTGTAAAAGGATTAACTACCCACTATTGGGATTTAAAGGGAGGATGGTACAAAGTGGTAGAGAGCTGCAAGATGTAGTGGGCAAGAGCTGGAAAGTGACATGGTCTGTGGCTCAGGGACTGCTAACATGAGAAGGAGGAGGGATGTGGGTTGAAGGGAAAGACATGGGTGTTGAATCTCTACAAAGTGATTTTGATTCCCAGTTCAGGCATTTACTAACAGAAAATACCACAAGTGGATGGCTTTAACAAACAGGAATTTATTCTCTTACAATTTAGGAGGTTAGACGTCCGAGTTCAAACTGCTAGCTCTAAGGGCTAAGTGAAAGCCCCTTGACCTTGGGCTTCAGCTCTGCCTCTTGCTTCTAGCCCTGTGGAGCTGGAAGCATCTCTTAACTCAGGCAGCTGCTGGCCTCTGAGGGTGACAAACCCAAAGTTGACAAATAAAATGGCACAGTCCCAAAATTATCAAGCAACATGGCAGGCCACTAATTCAAGTCCATTAACAGTCCCAAGATCAGCAGACAACATGGCAGGCCATTGAAATGAAGACTTGGCCAAATGCAGGATCCAGATGTGCCAAAAGCTAGAGACCTTCCTTAAATCTGCTTATATAATATACAGGAAGCAGATCACATCTGTAAGGCAGCTACTCAGTTGCTCACAGTAGATTTCACCATAGAGTTTGTTACCAGTCTCATCATGGGGGTATAACTACATCCAGCTGCCCAGTCATTCAAAACCAGGCCCAGCCAAGTTGACAGACAACCTTAACTACTGGCTATGTGAACTTGAGTAGGTCACTCAACTACTTCAAGCCTCAGTTTTTCATCTGTAAAAACTGGGATAGTAATAATACCTATCTCATAAGATTATGGTGGAGACTAAATGAGATAATTAGTATGAACCAAACCCAACCCACTGCCATCTAGTTGATTCTGACACATAGCAACACTTTAGGACAGAGTAGAACTTCCCGGTAGAGTAGAACTTCCCGGTAGGGTTTCCAAGGCTGTAAATCTTTGTGGAAGTAGACTGCCTCATCTTTCTTTTGCAGAGCAGCAGGTGGGTTTGAATTGTCAACATTTTTGGTTAGTAGCCAAATGCTTTAACCACTATGATATCAGAGCTTCTTAATTAAAATAAAAGTCCTTGCTATAAGGTAGCCAATGGTTCTCAATAAAGTCCCTTGAGATGGTGGAAAAAGCACTGATGCTTAGGCCCCACCTTCAGAGACTTGGGATTATTATTTTTTTTTGTAGCTCCTCAGGTGATCCTAATGTCAGGTTTATAATTTGTTGTTGTTGTTATTTGCCGTCGAGTCTGCCCCGACTCATAGTGACCCCTCCTTGGGTTTCCAAGGCAGTATCACTACGGAAGTAGGATTGCCCAACCTTCCTTCCGAGGAGTGGCTGGTGGGTTTGAACCGCCAGCCTTCTGGTTAGCAGCTGTGCTAATACATCTGCATTCTTTACATAATTAATACTACTGTCAAAGCGTCCGGCCTGAGTGTTAATGTTGTTTCCTAATCTACAAAAGGAAATAATGCAGACCAAAGAGTATTATTAGATTGGTAGAAATACATGGTTGGATGGTCAGGTAGTGCAATCACTTGTCTACTGGTGGGATCCTCTTTGCAATAGTCTTGCCAAGTGGTAGTTTAGGCCAGTGTCTCTCAAACATTAGTATGCATCAGAATCACCTGGAGGCTTGTTAAACTACAGATTGCTGATTCTGAGTCAGCAGGTCTGGAGTGCGTCCTGGGAATTTTAATTTGTAACAAGTCTCCAGGTGATGGTAATGCTACTGGTCTAAACCAAAAAAAAACAAACACACTGCTGTCGAGTTGGACCCAACTCATAGTGACCCATCCTTAGGTTTCTGAGGCGGTATTGCTATGAAAATTGCCCAACCTTCCTTCCGAGGAGCGCCTAGTGGGTTTGAACTGCCAGGTTTCTGGTTAGTAGTCAAATGCCTTAGGCACTATGTCACCAGAGCTACTGGTCTGCGGACATTTTGAGTACCACTGATCTAGACAATGCTTGCATACCTCCAAGAATAGAAAACTTCGTACCTCATGAACCTCTTCATTATTCTTATAGCCTGATATACTAACAATTTAATCTGCTAGAAAGTTCCTTCTCATATTACTCTGAGATCTGTCTTCTCTTCCCCCTTTACTCAGCAGCTCTTAGTCTCACGGCTTTGACAGTAGAGTTAAAAATGATTCATCCGGGCTGTAATAAAAAAAAAAAAAAAAGGTTTTATTAGTTTTGGTCTGTGATTCAGTATTCTAAGAGTAAAAGAGAACCTGATTCTATTGGCACTCTGAAAATATGGCACACACAGACAAAAAAAAAATCAAGCCATTTTAAGGATAAAAAAAATCTACTATTCTTGGGATAACAACTTTAATCAAACAAATGTAGTTTTAATGCTTAGTATGTTGGGGGGGGGGTGGATACACAGGTGAACATCCACTTTAGGAATCCCTGTGAAGATTGGACTAGCCACTTCAGCCTTCTATGAATATGGATTTTTAGCATTGCTGAAAGTGATGGACAAACTCAATCTTCCTCCATGAATTCACCTCAGCTTTATGGACTCGTGACCATTCTAGCAATGAAATGCATATTTTGGCATACACTCTACTTGCTGAAGAAATAAAAATTTAATACACATATATCTGAAAGTTTCTAGCACCTTGGGGAGATTCTGAGATTTATTCTAGCATACCATACAATGAGTTTTATTTGGAACTGCAAAAATACATAATTTTAACAGGAATAGGTAAGCACAAAACCTTGACACCACTGAAAAAATATTGGCCATGCCAAAGCAACCTCCATAAAAGTTTGCAGAATGTTTCAGAAAAGATTCAGAGAATTATTAGGGACTGATTTTTAGTGGTACTTCAGCCACAGCTTCAGTTTTAAGAAAACATATCCATGTTTCCAAGGAAAAGCAAGTATTTGCTGCCTTAGAAAAGAAGCTGTTCTGTTGATTCTTACAGCTATATGAGGAGAGATCATAGACAGTGTTTTATACATATTTGGTGAAAAATCCTAATTAATAATTTGAGGCTCAATAGTCATGTTATATTGGACCTGTTTTATGAAAACACTTCAAGGTTAAATAATAGCAATCTATATTCAAAAGATAGAAATTTAAGTAGGAGTACTGGTCAACTCAATGTTGTCCCCTTGGAGATGGTACTGGCCTTGTTACCCAATTTCACTACTTGTTTCAAGCTAAGATGGTTGATTTCATGCTGCTGATTATAGGGCTTGAATCCCCCTCCTTTTATGTATAGAGCTTTAAAGCACCACCCATCTGAGACCCTAATATCTCTGGGCTTCATGTTTATTATTATTATTATTATTATTGTGGTAAAATATATATAACAAATCATTTGGCATTTCAACCTTTTTTAGGTGTAAAATTAAGTGACATTAATTATGTTCACCATGTTGTGCAACTATCACCTCTGTTTCCAAAATTTTTCATCATTCTTAACAAAACTAAGTGTTTCTTAAGCAACAATTCTCCTTTCCCCTTTCCCATTAGTCCTGGTAACTACTAGTAAACTTTGGTCTCTATGCATTTGCCTATTCTGGATATTTCATGTGGGATCATACAGTACTTATCCTTTTGTGTCTGACTTATTTCTCTCAGCATAATGTTTTTAAGGTTCATCTATGTCTTATCATGTATCAGAACTTCATGTTTCTGTTTTCCTTTTCTGTTTTTGATTTCTCCTTATGGCTGAATAATGAGCTTATTTTTATCGTCCACAAAAACAGAAGACTACTACCAGCCAGGTATGTTGCTGTGAGATATAGTGTGATGATATATTTGACACACTCAACACAGCACCTGGCAACCTACAAAGGCCTCTGTATGCTTTGGGGTGAGAGTCAGATGAGCAGCAACACACCTATTCCAAAGAAAAGAAAGGCAGATGCTCACTTCCTAAAGTGAACGTTGTCCCAGGTCCTAACCATCTGGTTCCCAGGAACCTATAGCAAGCAATTCTTCCCTAAATGTGGGAGGTGAAATATGCCTGTGACAGAAGGAGAGGAGTCAGGCATCGGAGTGGGTATGAGTGTGGGTAAGTTGAGTGAGAGACAAGGCAGTGGCATATTCAAATGAGAACGTTAGTAATAGCTGGAGGTTGTTGTTGCTGTTATAGTTATCTGCTATTGGTGACTCTGTATACAATAGTGTCACTAGGGTTGGTGTTACCCAGTTGGTAACTCATATTGTCACCCTGCCCACCCGCACGGACTTCCTTCTGTAACAGACCATACCAAAAAACCAAACCAAATGCACTGCCGTGGAGTCAATCCGACTCATAGCGACCCCTCCTTGGGTTTCCAGGGCAGTATCACTACGTAAGTAGATTGCCCAGTCTTCCTTCCGAGGAGTGGCTGGTGGGTTTGAACCACCAGCCTTCTGGTGAGCAGTCAAATGCCTTAGGCACTACGCCACCAGAACTCCCATAACAGACCATAGAGAATCCTTAATAATATTTATCACCAATTTTAATTATAGAATAATATGTGACAAATAAAGTTGTAAATTGCTTAAATATAGTATTTCTTAGATTATATGAATTTTAACAACAAAGTTGTTTTGTAAATTCATTTTACATTGAATTACAGCATTAATTACATTATTAGTGACTAAAAGGAAGACTTGTGATTTTTCTTTTTCTTTAATTACCACTTAATTCTCAAAAAAGATTCATGAATACTAATTATCACATATTGTAGCTAAATCACGAGAATATTTGACCAGATCAACAACTATAGAAGCACTGGCAAGAAGTGAAAGAGCAGAATATGCCTATAGTGCCTGCAGATGAAACCACATAATGACTTCTCTTATGGGAGCGCACTGGAAGGTTCAAAAAGTAAATTAGCCTTGTGGGTATATTGATACACATAAGCTGGGCTAGGGAGCTCCGGTAGCATAGTTCCTAAGGCACTTGACTGCAAACCGGAAGGCTGGTGGTTCCAACCCACCAGCCACTCCTCGGAAGGAAGATGGGGCAATCTACTTCTGTAGTGATACTGACTCGGAAACCCAAGGAGGGGTCGCTATGAGTCAGGTCCGACTCGACGGCACATAACAACAAGAAGCTGGGCTGATGAAAAATGTTATTGTTATTATAACTAATTACAGGTATGTTTTTATAAAAAGTAATACATTTCTGAAACACTGCACAAAAATGTTGTAGACAGTCATTTTAGTGTCACCTCCTCTGACAGTGTCACTTATTATGGTCCACACCCTTCTAGTGATGCCACTTGCAGAGGATACTGAAGAAAGGATTCTGTTCTCCAACAACAAATTTCATCACTTCGAGGTTCACATACAGTGTGTTTTCCCCTGCAGTTTCAATCCTCTTTCTTCTCAGAAAGGAATCTTTTGTGGTTGGTCTAGGCCTGATGGGTTGGTAAACTTCCTGCCCTCACCGGCTATTAATTCTCCTTCATGTGCTGACTTGCTGCAGCCAGAGCACAGTCATTTACAAGTTTTCCCTCCCTAGGTTTTGCAGATCGCTTGACTACACATCTTCAAACGTGTTCCCTTTTGTGGAGAAATGAGCCATTGCCAGAGACGGGCTCTGTGACACTGAGGACTGGCTAATTGGCGGGCTGCCCTGCATGATAATCTGGAAGTGATCAGTGGAGGAAAAAGATAACACAGCTGTTATTTTCAAGGAGACAGGCCCCGATTTTTCTACCTGCCAACCACGTTTCCTCTGAGGAGTTTTTCGGCAAGTGCTATGAAAGAGACCTTTTAATCTTGTTTCAAAAACCTGGAGCCCCAAGTTGTTCCAGATCTGGGGAAGAAAACAGGCCAGGGAAACGTGCGTTGCCGAGGAGCTGGGGGTTTGTAAGAAAATGCAGGCGAGGGAGGGAAGGCAGGCGAGATGCCTTTGCCATTCGTGTCTCCACTTTGCATGTGCTTGAGAGTACTTTGTGAACTTGGCCTCCAAATGCTTTCACCCACAAATATGAGATGGTTTGGGGTGGGGGTGGAGGGTGTTTCTGAAGCTGATGAACATAAATCTGTCAGTGGGTAATTTTGAGACATCTGCCTAAAGCAATTGCAGATAAACACAGGAGTCACTGGAGCCAAGGATATGCCTGGGAAAGCCTGAGCCGAAAAACTGCCTGGGAGACTGCTGGGCAGCGGAAAAAGGATGTGTCATTAATAAATAGTTTATAATTTAAATTTGGATCTAAGAGGGTAGAAAAAAGAAAAATCAATCAGGATTAGGAGCTTGGGAACTGAATATTCCTTTTGTTAGGAGTAAATGGATGCTTTAGGAACACGCTGCTAGATCCTGGCAATGTCTGCCACGCACCAGGCATCTCATGTCACTCCTGCCACCTCATGTCTCTCCTGACGCCAGGCTGGTGTTAGCTTACGGACAAGGCCTGGGAAGTCCCCAGGATGTGGTTTCAGAGATTTGCTAAACTAGAGTATTTCATCTTTCTTAGTACCTAACTGGCAGTTACTTACTATTTTATAACAGCTATTTCTGCTGCTTAGTACAGTATAGTCAATTCAATACATGTTACTGTGGTTACACTTAAAGATGCTTGTAAAATTTACCTGTTGATTTACATTGTTGAATGCATATGGTAGAAGGCAGCTGGAGTCCTGGGGCTTCTTCAAGCATCCATTTCCTATTTTTTAAAATGAGAATAATCATTGTGGTCTTGTAGGGTTGTTGAGTGATACTGCCTCAGAAACCCAAAGAGGGGTCACTATGAGTCGGGATCGACTTGACGGCACATAACAACAACAACAAAGCATTGTTAAAAAGAGCTAGCATGCAGTAGGGCTAACAACAAATATGACTTCTTGTCCCCTAAAGTGTCACCTTTTCATTTTGAAGATAAGTTATGATTTAGGAGCGTCTTCTCTGATTATTATACTACAGAATTAACATCCGTATCAATATTTGGCAGTAATATGAAAGGAGACTCTGTGTTTTATAAGACTTATATCCTCTCCTCCCCTGACAGTGTTTATCTGAGAATGGTTTCCTTTTTGCTCTCTGTATCTCTGCTTCGGTTTCTCCTGCTGCACAGTGCTAAATTGGCATCTCATCTGGAAAAGGTTGAGAGGTGCTGTCCACAGAGATCAGATTATATATGATAGCGGAATGCAGAGAAATCCCCATCCACAGGAAACCAGAGTGGGCACAGCAGGTGACTGCCTTTGAATCAGAGTGGACTCTTTTGGATGTTGTTTCCCCACGTGTCAAAGAGCAACAGCTGGTTTCTCTCTTCTTCTACCTGGGGCATCCCATAAACTTCAAACTTCAAAACATACTTGGAGTAGACAAGGGGAAGAGGTTCTTCTGGTATCACCCTTGGCTTTCTGCATCTATGAATTCCTAAAGCAGAAATAGCTGCTGCTATGCTATGATGTTTATGTCCTTGGGTGGTATGAACAGTTTGTGCTTGACTGCTCACCTAAATATTAGTGGTTCGAACCCACCCAGTGACATCGCAGAAGAAAGGCCTGGTGATTTGCTTCTGTAAAGATTGCAGTCAACAACACCCTAAGGAGAAGTTCTACTCTGTAACACATTGGATCACCATGAGTTGAAATTTACTCAATTGCCACAGGTATTCTATATGCATTAGACTGTAGAAGAACACAGTATTTAAAAGCAATGGTTTTTTACTTACTCCTTGAGACATGGTTTTAATCTCAGTTTTACAGTCCACAATTATGTAACTTTGGGCCTTTCAGTTTCCTTTTCCAGCTTGTGGTTTCCTCTGCCTCCTCCTCTATTGTGTTGTTGTGAGGCTTGTATTAGGGAATGTATATAAAGTATTTATTTAGCACAATGCTTTGGAAATTAGTAAGCCTTCAATAAATGTTTATTAATAATAATATATAATGTGTGTTTTATGTCATTGTTCCATATGTGTCAGGTTAAGCTCTTCATTTCAGTTCTCTGTACTTAAGGAGAGGGACTGCTTCTCATATTTCTTAGGTGTCACATGAGGTCACTGTAGCACTGACTGAACACACAACTAGATGGTCATTTAATATTTGAAACGTTGGCACTACTATGTATATATCCAATGAGCTTTGGTAGTGTAGTGCCTAAGGCACTTGAGTGCTAACCAGAAGGCTGGGGGTTCAAACCCACCAGCCACTCCTCAGAAGGAAGATTGGGAAATCTACTTCTGTAGTGATACTGCCTCGGAAACCCAAGGAGGGGTTGCTATCGATAGCACATAACAACAATAGGTATATATCCTAGAAAAATAAGAGCCATGACTTGACCAGATATATGCACACCCATATTCATTGCAGCACTATTCATAATAGTAAAAAGATAGAAACAACATAAGTGCCTGTCAGTAGATGAATGGATCAACAAACTATGGTACAAACACACAATGAAATATTACACAACGTTAAAGAACAATGATGAATCTGCAAAACATCTCGTAATGTGGATGAATTTGGAGCCTATTATGCTGACTGAAGTTAGTAAATCACAAAAGGAAAAATATTGAGACCACTATTGTAAAACAGTCAAGAAGAGAGTTTCACAAAAAACAAATTCTTTGATGATTACCAGGGGTGGGTAGGAAGGGAGGGCAAATCACCAACTAGAGGGCGGATATATATTAACATGGGTGGAGGGGGAAAAATTGCAATATTGAATTCTTGTGACAAGGCAAAGGTAACCATCAGCAAGGGAGAAGATTGTGCTTAGATTCTACTTAAGGCTCTGTTGTTGATAGTAGCCAGCAGTTGACCCCTGACTTATAGTGACCCCACACAAAATTATAAGCTGTTTATTCTTGTGCCATTTCCATGATTGGTTTTTGGATTATTGTGATCCATAGGGTTTTCATTGTCATATTTTCAGAAGCAAATCATTAGACCTTTCTATCTAGTCTGTCTTAGTCCAGAAGCTCCACTGAAACCTGCTCAGCATCATAGCAACACGTAAGCCTCCACTGATGGATAGATGATGGCTGTGCAGTAGGTGCATTGGCTGGAACGTGAACCTAGGTCTTCCACATGGAAGGTAAGAATTCTGCCACTGAACCACCAATGCCCCATTAAGGCTCTTTAGCCATTTTAAAAAAAGTTTGAAATACATTTCTGGAATTTACCAACAATACCACAGCAATGCATGTTGTTGTTGTTGTTAGTTACCATGGATTCAGTTTCACGGTGACCCCATGTGCGCAGAGTAGAACTGCTCCATAGGGTTTCAAGGCTGTGACCTTTTGGAGGCAGATCTCCAGGTCTTACTTCTGAGATGCCTCTGGGTGGGTGGAATTGCCAGGCTTTCTCTTATTAGTCCAATGCTTAACCCTGGCACCTAGGGCCTCCATAACAGTGCATATTATGTTCCAAATTTCCCAATAAATTCTTACATTTCTAGGCCACATTTTCCAGCAAAATGAATTTATGTAGTTTTAAAACCTTTACAAAATGAATTTCTTTTTTTAAGTTTGGAATGGTTCTGGCATTCTGATCTACCACAGTCTATATTTCTTTTCTATAAGTCCTCTGATATTAAGATCATTCCTTCAGTTCCTATTGCCACAGAGGGATGTTCAACTTGATACATGAATGTTTTATTATTGTTGTAGCCAATCTGTAGTTTATTGGCTCCAAAGCACAGCCAGCAATAATGATGGCTCAGCAAACAAGATGCAGATGTTCTAGAAATATCCATTCCAGCCCAAAGTGTATTTCAAAAATGAGTAGGTGTTATTTGTAGGAGTATTTGAAATACTTTTCTAAGTTTCAAAATATGTTTACTGCATTCCTGGAGGCATGAAATAGATAAATAGCTGCCATAGTGTTGACTCTAATTCATGGAAACTTGTGTACAACAGAACAAAACACTGCCCAGTCCTGCATAATCCTCATGTTCCAGTCCATCCTTGTGGCTGTTGTGCCAATCCATCTAACAGAGGCTCTTCTTTGCCCTCACTGGTCCTCTGCTTCACTAAACATTATGTCCTGCTCCAGTGATTGATCCCTCGTGATGACATGTCTAAGCAAGCAACTTGGTCAACTTTCTGTTGTGATCCGTAACGTTTTAATTGGCTAATTTTTGGAATTATATAATATGTCAGGCCTTTCTTCCTCATCTGTTGTTATCTGGAAGCACCATTGAAACCTGGCCATGATGAGTGAGCCTGCTGGTATTTGAAATACTGATGGACAATATAACTGGTGGCTTAGCCTCCAGCATCCTAGCAACACATGAGTCACCATATGACAAACGGACAGACAGTTGTGGTGAGACATTACTGAATCAATTTTAAAATGAAAGCATTATTTACTTAAAAAAATATGTGATTTAGCAGTACAAATATTTTTAACTTCACTGATTCTCCAGTAGGGCCTCACCTCTCCAGCAAAATGCCTAACTCACACGCTTGCCTCTAAAGAGCTGGATCCCAGGGTTTGACCTGGGAAGCAGGTTCAGTCTGGGAGAGGCTTAAGGCAGAGCCAGTTCCTGTCCAGGGTTTGTGCCAAGAATATTGTGTATCGAGTCATATAGAGTTAAATGCTTAGAAGAGCCACGTGACAAGATCCTAAGCTGTTACACTCACGAGGGAGAAATTTCAAGGTTCATCAAGGTCTAATTGCTTAGGCTTTTGCAGATTGACAATATAACACCTTGGAATGATTACGTGGGGAAGAAAAATTAATTGTACCAGACACATTTCCCCAGACATCATCTACTCAACAGATTCAGAGTCGGGACTGACATTCTTATTCTTATCTGTGGTATTTCAATCAATTTAGCCTAAAGGGAAACAACTTATCTGTATGTTAAATGTCTAAATTCCATTGGTGGAGTGACACTGAGAGGTGATTCCAATTCTCTTTTCTAGTTTCTTTGAGGTTAGGGTTTAGAACAGGCTTTAAGACCTAGTATCTTTCTTGCCTAAGGCACTTGATTGCTAACCAGAAGGCTGGTGGTTCAAACCCACCAGCCACTCCTCTGAAGGAAGATGGGGCAATCTACTTCCATAGTGATACTGCCTCAGAAACCCAAGGAGGGGTCACTATGAGTCGGGTCTGACTCGATGGCAAATAACAACAACAACAACATCTTGCTTGGGAAGGGCAAGGAGCCATAGGGTACAACGGAGGGCCAGGAGAAGAGGAAGGAAATGGCCCTACCAGGTCTGCCTAAGGAGCCTTGGTAAGGAGCTCTGTGGTGCAGTGCTTAAAGCATTTGACTGCTAACCAGAAGGTTGTTGGTTCAGACCACCAGCCACTCCACAGAAGGAAGACAGGCCAATCTACTGATGTGAAGATTTACCACCTTGGAAACCCAGTGGGCGTTGCTGAGTTGGAATTGACTCTGTGGCAGTGGATTTGGGTTTTTTGGTTTTAAGGAGTTTTGGTGGTGCTGTGGTTAAAGTGTGTGGCTACTAACCAAAAGGTTGGCAGTCTGAACCCACCAGCCACTCCATGGGAGAAAGATGAGGCAGTCTGCTTCCATAAAGATTTACAGCCCTGGAAACCCATGGGGCTGTCCTATAGGGTTGCTATGAGTCAGACTTGACTCATTGGCAGTGGGTTTGGTTTTTTGGTTTGGATTAGTTCTGCCATAGGAGCCCTGCTAGTGTAGTGCTTAAGTGTTTGGCTGCTAACTGAAAGGTCAGTGGTTCCAACCCACCAGCCATTTCACAGGAGAGAGATGTGGCAGTGTGCTTCTGTAAAGATTTATAGCCTTGGGAAAACCTTGTGAGTTTCTGCCCTCTAGGGTTGCTAGGAATGGGAATTGACTTCATGGCAATGAGTTGGATTTGGCTGATTAGGTCTGCCAGAGTTCGGTGGTAGAATTCTTGCCTTCCATGCGGAACACCTGGATTGGATTCCTGACTAATGCACCTCATGTGCAGCCATCATCTGCCAGACAGTGGAGGCTTTCGTGTTGCTATGACACTGAACAGGTGTCATCAGAGCTTCCAGACTAAGGTGGAGTAGGAAGAAAGGCTTGGTGAGCTATTTCTGAAAATAAGCCTATGAAAACCCTATGGACCAGCCTATGGATCATAATGGTCTGATCTGCAACCAATCATGGGGAGACCCAGGACTGGGTAGCATTCTGTTCCATTGTACATGGGGTTGTCATGAGTTGGAGGCTGACTTGACACAACAACAGCAATTAGGTCTGCCATGTTACTTGGCCCATGTAGAAGGCCTGTGGGTTACATAGCAACTGAACAACCCACTAAAAAAAAAAAACCTCACTGCCATTGAGTTGATTCTGACTCATAGCGACCCCTTTTGGGTTTCTGAGGTGATAAATCTTTATGGAAATAGATTGCCCAGTCTTCCTTCTGTGGAGTGGCTGGTGGGTTTGAACTGCCAACCTTTTGGTTAGCAGTTTAATGCCTTAGGCACTATGCCACCAGAGCCCCTTGAACAACCCGCTGTTGTTGTTGTTGTTATGTGCCGTCAAGTTGGACCCGACTCATAGCAACCCCTCCTTGGGTTTCCAAGGCAGTATCACTACGGAAGTAGATTGCCCCATCTTCCTTCAGAGGAGTGGCTGGTGGGTTTGAACCACCCGCCTTCTGATTAGCAGTCAAGTGCCTTAAGCACTATGCTACCAGAGCTCCCCACTGGAGAGCCCAAAAAGCTTCCTGTGTCTTACAGATTAATCCCTGTATGTCTTATCTATTTTTCACTTGTTCCATGCATTTCCATAGTATTCTTTCAGCCATAAGTTGATGTAGCTATAAGTTGGAGTATTTTGACACCTGAATATGGATAAGTTGCAGGGCACCTTTGAGTAAAACAAAGCAAAGTTATGTTATCCTGTGATTCCCAAGTTTCCTAGTGAATAGTAGATAACATTTTCATTGTTATTCTCTGAACAAAAGAGAAAGTGAAGGCCAAACCTTCAGGCTTTCAAGAAAATGCCACTTCTAGCCCTCAGTCCAGATGTGACCTCCAGGGGATCATTTCGAGAACATGGAGGTGAAGGTGGTTGAACTGTCCACCCACCCTCCTTGCTCAATCTACTCCTCTGAGGGCTATCCTACAATTTTTCATCAAGTCCAGGGTCAACATCATAAAGGTGGAAATGATCACCCACCTCTGGTGTTAGCTTCCTCATTTACTACTTATGTAGTCCATTTTTAGTGCTTTTCCAAATTTTTGGAGACAGTGTTAACTGATAAAAACTGTTGGGTTGCTTGGATTTAGGAATGTGGGTAAACTTTTATATTTATTCTGATGGAAATCAATTCCCCTTTATACATCTTTTTACTACACATTGCTTTTTTCTTGAATGTAATTTTGATATAATACCAATTGTCTTAGGCTGGGTTCTCTAGAGAAGCAAAACCAGTAAAGCTTATATATATGCATAGAGAAAAATTTATCTTAGGAGAATGGCTCACACTTATAGAAGTTGGCAAGTCCCAAGCGCTTGGATCAAACTCAAGCTGGAGGCTTTTCCCGACTCACACAGCTGTAGGGGCTGACGAGCTCAAGGTTGGCAGGCAGTATACCAGCTGTTGACCCCAGTGAATGACAAATCCAAGATCTCCAGGATGAATGGTGGATTGTTCACTCACAGACAGTTGTAGGCAGCACAACAGGATCCCGATCCACAGAAGAGTGTCTCTTTTTCCCAGAATGTCCATAAATATATTGGAAGCAGGTCACACCCCTAGGGGAACTCCTGTTCAACAGATTGGCTGCTCAAAACATACGCATCCAATCTTATCATGGGAATAACCCACATCACAACTGCTTAACCCACTCAGAACTGTGGTCCAGCCAAGTTGACACACAACTCCAACCAGCACACCAATCCTATGTATTCAGCACAGATTATAAAGGGTGTAGATACCTGATGAGAAATAATTCCCTTCTCAAATAGAAAATTAAAACAATACCACCTATAACGAGAAATCCAATGGTCCTTAAATGGCAGAGGATGCTGTGCAGGGAAGCTGGTAACTACAGGCATAAAAGCCAGAGTTTGGAAGAAATTTATCCAAGAACACCAGCCATGTGGGAGTCTAGCTCCATGATATTCTTTGTCAGGTTTCTCTTCTCCTCTGGTGAATTATAGCTTCCATTCCTGCCTGAGTCGTTATGGCTTGTCTTGTGTAAACAAAACCAGTTGCCTTCAAGTTGACTCCAACTCATGGCGACCTCATGTGTATCAGTGAAGAACTGTGCTCCATAAGGTTTCCGATGACTGATTTTTCAGAAGTAGATCACCAGGCCTTTCTTCCAAGGCACATCTGGGTGGACTCAAACTTCCAACCTTTTGGTTAGCAGCCCATCATGTTAAATGTATGCATGACCCACGGACTCCGTCTTGTATAAAAATCCTAACAAAACTAGTTTACAGAATTCAGGCAATATGGTGAAGGTTGTTATATGTTCAGGTTTCAGGCCAAGTACAAGCCCATATCCTCAGCTGACAGAATTATTGGTGAGTGAATAAATTAGGCTTGCCTACACTTGTAGTCTGTTTAAGCAAAGACAACATTATAAATATAAAAACTCTCACTTAACACTACAGAGTCAAGATTATTTAACACTTCTATTAGTTGTGGGTCAGTAAAGCAGAAGATGATTCTTAAATTAAGCAAACAAAAAAAAGTTTTATAAGTGGAAGGACAAACATAAGAGAAGTGAATTCATATTCTGAAAGTTTGATATCAAAATAACATCCTTTAAGGTGAGTAAATGTTCAGGTTCAAGGATGTATAATTGATACATAATATAGAGAGATGGAATGGGAAAGTAGTAGTGAACAGGGACTCTGGCCTTGCCACTATGCCCACTATAAGAGCATGGGCAAATGACAATCTTTCCGGGCCCCACTCTCTCTTCATCTGGAAAATGAGATAGTAATAGTACTTATCACAAAGGACTGTTAAGAGGATTAAGTAAATTAAAATACTTTGGAAAACCTTTGAAACAGTGCATGGCACTTAGTAAGTGCTATAAAAGCATTAACATTGAAACAAAAACATCTGTTTTCTTCTCCTGTTTTTTCTCTTTCTCCTTACTCTTCCTTCTCTTCCTCCTTCCTATCATCATCATTATTATACATACCAAATGGCCAGAGGTAATAATTTGTGGTTCTCAGTGCAAAATGAAACTGCAGGGCCTCTTCAAAAACTAGGAGAAAATCTGTCTTCTCTCTCTCTCTCTCCCCCTCCCCTTCCCCCCTCCTCCTACCCTCCCTCCTCACCTCCCCCTTCCCTATCCCCCCTCCCCCTTCCCCTCTTCTCCTCTTTCCCCCCTTCCCCTGTCCCCCTCCCCCTCCTCCTCTCCTTCTCTCTCTCTCTCTCCCTATCACGGGTGTTTTAATTTAAATTTTCTGTTTAATGACACTCTCCCTCTTGGGCACAGGGATATTCCAGAGCAAGTGCAGACCCTCACAAGTGCCTGTGGCCCTGCTTGGTGACTTGGCACACTGAGTGTGCACACCCAATGCTGACTGTCCCCATGTTGTGCCCAAGCCACCATTCTAGCTCACACTCTCGACCTCTTTAGCTTCAACAGACTGAAATAACTTCCTGATTGGCTATCCTACTTCCGTTCTTGTACCTTTTACAGTCATTCCTCTACATAGCAGTCAGAGAGATGTTTAAAAAAAGTAAATCAGAGCATGTTTAAAACATTCCAAAGACTTCCCATAATACTGTGAATAAAAAACAGCCTTTTTGTGTTGGCTATACCTGGTTTAGACCTGTCAAGTTTTTCAGCCATTTCATAAGACTTTTTCTGGGTTCACCATATATGCTGCAGACACACTGGCCTTCTTCTTTGTTCAAGTACGATAAAGTCACCTTAACCAAGAGACTTTTGCCTAGTTCCTACTGCCCAGAATGCTCATGCCACTGGTTGCTTCTTCTCATTCAGATCTTGGTTTAAATCTTACCCCTGTTATTTATATCACTATGGACTCATGAATTCTCTATTAGTCAATGAGTTATAGTCAATTATTAGTGTTATTCACAGGAGCTCTGGTGGCATAGTGCCTAGGGCACTTGACTGCTAACCAGAAGGCTGGTGGTTCAAACCCACCAGCCACTCCTCAGAAGAAAGATTGGGCAATCTACTTCCGTAGTGATACTGCCTTGGAAACCAAAGGAGAGGTCGTAATGAGTCTGGTCCGACTCGACGGCAAATAACAACAACAACAGTGTTATTCATTTTGATGCTGAAATGGTCCCAGACTTGGCCCACTGAGAGTCCCTTCAAGCTGGACTTCTGCATTCTTTTAACATGCCTTCATCACTCTTTGAGTATTTATTTTTATGTTTTGGCACAAAAAGATGTTTATGGCTAATTTTATACTTTTCTCTGGACTTTTAAGCACACCATTTCTCCAAGGAACCCAGATGCCTTTTAGTGGAGAATAGTATTTAGTAACCAAGATATAGGTGCTGGATATGGTCATTGTTACTGGAGTGTCATTGCTTTTAGACTTTCCCAGCAGACAGAACTAGATAGCTATGTACACCCCTCCACACACATATATGTCTATATCTATTTCATATACATGTATATATGTATCTGTCTTAAAAATTATGAGTTCACACTGATGCCTCCAACGCCAGTCTATCAATTCATACTTTATTCTAGCCAACCCTCTTTTTTTACTTGTAATTCTCTTTTCCAACAGTGAGAAATCAGGCTCCCATTCTTCTTCTTTTTTTTTTTTTTAGTTTTTATTGTGATTTAGGTGAAAATGTACAGAGCAAATTCACTTTCCTTACAGCAGTTTACATACACTTTGTCTCATAACATTGACTGCAATTTCCCACAATGCAACAGCTCTCTTCCCACCTCTTCCCCATAGTTATTTCTTCCCTGTGTCCTTCCCTCCCAAGCACTCCTGCCCCCTGAGCTGTCTCCCTGTGCATACACAGCCTTTCTATTCTACCATGATTGATCTCTCCAAGGAGTTTATCTACCTAATGTAAATGGTCAGCTCATATGCCTGTCTTTTGTTTGTTTGGAAGCCACAGGAGAGGGTTCAATTCCAGACTGAAGGGCAGCTAG
>NW_006921595.1:6091080-6103276 GCF_000298275.1 Orycteropus afer afer | reverse complement strand
GCTTGGACTAATTGTTTCCATGAATCTTTGGTTTTCTTCATTCCTCTTTGCTCCAGACAAGGAGAGACCCATCACTTCATCTAGATGGCTGTTTGCAAGCTTTTAAGATCCCAGTCGCTACTTGCCAAAGTAGGATGTGGAACAATGTTTTTGTGTACTATGTCAGTTGAGCTTGATGTCCCCTGAGACCACAGTCCTGAGCCCACAGGTCCAACTACTTGCTCCCTCCAGGTAGCTGGCTGTGGCGAAGAACTAACTACAACCTTGCCCCTTGTCAGCTCTACTATATACCTGGAAATTCTTACAGAACATGCAAATACACTTGTAGAAAATCATTGTCTGCCAAACCTATACATGGTCATGGGCACACTCCCCCCCATAGACATACATAATTGTTCACTCTGTCCACTCATCTATCCACCTGTAGATCAATATTTGCCATCACTGACAACACATATGTTGCAAAAGGGTTCATCTTTGTTGTTTGTAACTCCCAGCACCTCTCTATGTCTTCTTCTTCCTTAATGCCACTATGTTGATCACTCACATTTAATTCATTGCCCTTCTCTTCACCCAAATCAGTACTTGTCTCTACCTATCTAGCAGTGTTCTCTCTCCTTCCCTCCCCTCCCACCCCTGGTACCCAACAAAGAAAATTTCCTTCCATATGTAAACCTTTCCTTAACTTTTTACAGGCGCTCTGGTGGCATAATGCCTAAGGCACTTTACTGCTAACCAGAAGGCTGGCGGTTCAAACCCACCAGCCACTACTCAGAAGGAAGGTTGGGCAATCTACTTCTGTAGTGAAACTGCCTTGGAAACCCAAGGATGGGTTGCTATGAGTCGGATCCAACTCAATAGCAGTGAGTTTGATTTTGGGGTTTGTTGACTTTTTACACTAACGGACTAATACAATATTTCTCCTTCTGTGATTGACTTATTTCACTCAGCATAATGTCCTCCAAGTTCATCCACGTCATGCGGTGTTTTGCAGATTCTATGTTATTCTTTAGGGTTGCATAGTATTTCATTGTGTGTGTGCTGGCTTCCATTATTCTTAATGTATTTATTTGCTCAATCCTTCTGTATGTTATCAATGTTCTGAACACAAAGACTTTCTTCTTTAATACCCTCACTGCTGATTCATATCAAGCTCATGTTGGTTAAGGAGCCATCTTTCAGGCCTAGTACTATTAGATATTAACCATTTATAATTTCCCATTAGTATGTATTCATTCATTTGTTTATCCATCAATTATTTACTGAATATCTAGTCTCTGTCAGGCATAAGGCTAAATGCTGGGAAGACACCAATGAACAAGACAGTCAGAATCTCTGTCCTCATGGTTGTTACTCTAGACCAAATGTCTTTGCCATAGATGCATTTATCTTTGTTGTTAGGTGCCATAGAGTTGATTCTGACTCATTGCAACTCTTTATATGACAAAATGAAACACTGCCTGGTCCTATGCCATCATCATGATTGTCGCTATGTGTGGTAGTTAAATTTGTATGTCAACTTGGCTGGGCCTGGTTGAGTGGCTGGGCAGCTGGTGGTAGTTATTCCCCATGATGAGACTGGCAGTCAACTCCATGGTGGAATATACTGTGAGCAGCTGAGTAGCTGCCTTCGGGAATGTGGTCTGCTTCCTGTATATAAGCAGAAGCCTTGGGGAATGGCCTCTAATTTATGGCACATTTGGATCCTGCACATAGCCGTGTCATTGTTCAGCAGCCTGCCATGCTCTGCCAACCTTGGGACTTACAATGGACTTAAATTAATGGCCTGCCATGTGGTTTGGTAATATCAGGACTGTGCCTCTTTACTTGTCAATCTTGGGTTTGTCAGCCTCAGCAGCCAGCAGCTGTGTGAGTGAAGAAATGCCTCTACCTCCAATGGACTGGGAGCAGGAGGCAGAGCTGGACCTCCTAGAGCCTGGCATTTTGAACTTGGACTTACAGCCTCCAAACTGTAAGAGAATAAACTCCTGTTTGTTCAAGCCATCCCATCTGTGGTATATTCTTGTTAGAGTGGCACTAGGTAACCAGAACACTATGTTTGACTCCATTGTTGCAGCCACTGTACCAATCCACCTCATTGAGGAGCTTCCTCTTTTTTTGCTGACCTTCTACTTTACCAAGCATTATGCCCTTCTGCAGGTATTGGTCCCTCCTGATAACATGATTGAAGCACATGAGACAAGTCTCACCTTCCTTGCTTCTAAGGAGAATTCTGGCTGTACATCTTCCAAGTCAAATTTATTTGTTCTTCAGGCAGTCCATGATATAGACAGTATTCTTCATCAACACCATTCCTTATTCATTGCCCAGCTTTCACATGCATTTGGGTAATTGAAAATACCATGGCTTGGTCAGGCTCACCTTAGTCCTCAAAGTGACATCTTTGTTCTTCAATACTTTAAGGAGATCTTTTGCAGCAGATTTGCTTAATGTAGTATGTTTGATTGGATCTATCCTTAGCAAACTTTAAAGTTTGTAGTACATAAATAGGTTGGTATATTATGAAAAATTCTTGTTATAGAATTAGGGCTCAGTCATTCTTAACATACCCTTTTTCTGTTTCCATTGCAGTCCCATGTTAAAGAATACTCTAAGTAGATGTAGGTGGATAAATATATACACCTTATTTGGTAGACTTTGTTCAACTCTGATTCTGGAACAGAGTAGACATAACTCAGTAGATATTGCTTTTTTCTCCTGCTATGTTAAGCATTAACCATACCCAAGAGTTATAAATTTTGACTGCAAGTAATGCTTCAAACCTGGGAACCTGCATTTTGTCATGCATCTCAGAGGGACTTAATGATTGAACTCATAAACTGTAGTAATATACAATGAGCTGCTATTAAGAAATGAGATGTAAATTATAGCCCTAATATTCATCTGCATTGGAGCAGTGTTCCTTATACATAGTAGGTGTTTGGCAAAAATTGATTGTTTGAATTAAAAGTTTACATATACAGGAGTCCCTAAAAAAAAACCAAAAAACAAACTCATGCCATCAAGTCAATTCTGACTCACAGTGACTCCCTTTGGGTTTCTAAGGCATTAAATCTCTATACAAGTAGATTGCCCAGTCTTCCATCGACAAAGTGGCTGGTGGGTTTGAACTGCCAACCTTCTGGTTAGTAGTCAAATGCCTTAGGCACTACACCACCAGAGCTTCTTACATGGTCCCTGGGTGCTGCAAATGGTTAAGCATTGGACTACTAACTGAAAGGTTGGTGGTTCAAATCCACCCAGAGGCTACTTGGAAGTAAGCTTGGTGATCTGCTTCAGAAAGATCACAGCCTTGAAAACACTTTGGAGAGTTCTGCTCTGTACACATAGGGTAGCTAGGAGCTGAAATTGACTCAATGGCAACTAACACCACCACCAACAGCATATACATATAATTTATGTACTGATGTAGTATGTTGAGTAACATGTTTATTAACAGCATTTCTTGTTTGTCTCTACCTTGCCCCCTTCTTCCACAGTTTAGCATTTCTGTTGCCTTTGCAGTCCCCTGACCCCTTAAAAGCACTTAATTTTTTCTTTTAACTTGCTATTTACTGTGTGGACACATGTCTTGCTGAACAGTCTTGGCAAAAAGATTCTTCTATCTTTAACATCTCTGATATAGGTTCTCAGAATTTCACTGGAATAATTTTTACAACCCCTACCCCCGCCCCCATCCTGAGAGAGAGAAAACACTAACACAGATATTGGAAATTGTTCATGAGGACTGATTTGTGGTAGATAAGATGGCTTCTTTGAGACTCAATTTGGGAATAAATGGTTACTTTATATTCCATTTCCTTTTTCAAGAAACAAGTCTGGTTTTGTTCAGACCCTTTATTACATTTAGCTTCTGTTCTCATAATCCATCACTACTAGCAGAAAAGATCAAAAATAAAAATAAGTGTTCCTGTTTTGAAGCACACTGCTTAAATAACTGCAGCACTCCTCAAACATGTGGTGGTATCTCCTATTTGCTTCTAGGATTTCCTGCAAGCCATAGAGTTCTCTGTCATATCAAGTGAACTCTGAATAATGGATGAGAACAAGTCACCCTTTTTGGATGGCAACTTTCCATAACTGTATTCAATGTAGGCCCAAAGGCCTCAATTAGTTTTAGCCTCCCCTTCTTTTTAGTAAAACTCAATTTATAAACTGCATTTTCATTGTATATCATGCCTGTGGTTGGCCACAAGAAAGGAACAGAGAAATGAACAGAGAAGCAACTGAGACAGTCCCAAATACAAAAGTATTATCAGTGTGTCTCAATTGTCATTTTCAGTGAAGTACAGCCCTCCCTTTCAAATTGTTTCAAATATCCCTGGCAAAAGAAAAACTGTCAGACAAGGTGTGGGAACACCCAAGATTGTATATTTTTAAGGTGAGGCCAGGTTTCCATCTGGCTCTTCTTTCCCCTTAGCATTTCCTTACTGTCAGAAGACTTATTTTGAATAATAAGAGCAATAATAACAATATTTGCTGAGTACTTAATATGTGCATTGAGTCTTCTAATATGTGCATTGACTTTAGGTGGAGTCCATCCAAATGTATACTCATATACTGCCAGTAAGTGCTCTGCTCCTGGGAAGTGGTTATCAGAAGTAATCACCTGGTGGAGAGTTTGAAATGCAGTTTTAAGGCTTCACCACCAGAGATTTTAATTGTATGTTTAGGATGGGACTCAAGAATTTGATTTTTCAAAAATATCTGGTATAATTCAACTATTAAAAAAAAAAAAAAAAAAATCACTGCCATTGAGTTGAATCTGACTCATAGTGACCCCTCCTTGGGTTTCCAAGGCAGTGTCTCTATGGGAGTAGATTGCCCAGTTTTCCTTCCGAGGAGTGGCTGGTGGGTTTGAACCACTAGGCTTCTGATTAACAGTCAAATACAGTAGGCACTTCGCTATCAGAGCTCCCAATTCAACTATAGTGGATTATATTTGAAAAATATGATTTAGGATATTGAGGGGACTCTTGGTTGTCACCATACACATATTTATGTATATGTAACACCCCTCATTGGGTTTCCAAGGCAATATTTCTATAGAAGTAGATTAAATTGCCCAATCTTCCTTCCAACGTGTGGCTAGTGGGTTTGAACAGCCAGTCTTCTGGTTAGAAGTCAAATGCCTTTGGCACTATGCCACCAGAGCCCCCCCCCTTTTTTTTTTGGTTAACACTCCTGGAATGTGATACACAAATACATTTTTAATGAAGCCACTCCAATTTTGTCCATGAATTACACTATCCTTTCTGAGAGGCATTTCTGATTTGGTCTTCTGTTGTGTCAATTAATACAGAACAGTTACCATTGATTCTGACTCATGGTGACCCCAGGTGAGTCAAAGTAGAACTGTGCTCTATAGGTTTCCAGTGGCTGATTTTTCAGAAGTAGATCACCAGGCTTTTCTTCCAAGATGTCTCTGGGCAGACTCAAACTTCCAATCTTTGGCTTAACAGCTGAGCACTTTAACCGTTTACACCAAAGAACAGAATGAGATTGTAAACAGGGAAGCTTTCCATTAAGAGAAACATCTTAAAACAAAACAGAACAACAACAACAAAAACACAGACATTGAGTTGATTCCAACTCATAGCAACCCTATAGGACAGAGTAGATCTGCCCTATAAGGTTTCCAAGGCTATAAATCTCTATGAAAGCAGACTGCCTTGCCTCATCTTTCTCTTGCAGAGCAGCTGGTGAGTTCAAACTGCTGACCTTTTTTGGTTAACAGCCAAATGCTTTAACCACTGCATCATCAGAGCTCTTTAGGAGAAAAGTTAAAGCTAAGAATTTGTTTGTTAAGCTAAGAATTCACTTGTGTGAATAGTTACCCTTTAATAAATTAATTTAACTGTGTGGATCATAAAAAATTATGCATAACATTGCTAAGAATAAGAATTCTAGAACAGTTAGTTGTGTTTGTGTGGAACCTGTACATAGACCAAGAGGCAGTCATTCAAACTGAACAAGAGGATGCTATGTGGTTTAAAATCAGGAAACATATCTTTTCACCATGCTTTTTCAATCTGGATGCTGAGCAAATAATCCAAGAAGCTGGACTATATGAAGAAGAATGTGGCATCAGGATTGGAGGAAGACTCATTAACAACCTGTGATATGCAGATGACACCATCTTGAAATCACCTGAAAGCAAAGAGGACTTGAAAAGTTTAGTGATGAAGATCAAAGACTACAGCATTCAGGATGGATTACACCTCAACATAAAGACAACAAAAATCCTTACAACTGGACCAACAAGCAACATCACAATAAATGGAGAGAAGATTGAAATTGTCAAGGATTTCATTTTATTTGGGTCCACAATAAACACTCATGGAAGCAACAGTCAGGAAATCAAACGACATGTTGTATTGGGTAAATCTGCTGGAAAAGCCTTCTTTAAAGTGTTGAAAAGTAAAGATATCACTTTAAGGGTGCAAGAGTGCCCGACCCAAGTCATGGTATTTTCAGTCACTTCATAGCACACAAAAGCTGGACAATTAATAAGGAAGACCAAAGAATTGATGACTTTGATTTATGGTGTTGGTTAAGAACTTTAAATATACCACAAACAAACCTGTCTTGGAAGAAGTATATCCACAATGCTCCTTAGAAGCAAGGTTGGTGAGACTTCATCTCATGTACTTTAGGCATGTTGTCAGAAAGGATCAGTCCTTCCTAACAACAATAATACATTAACGTGAAACAGTGGTGGCTTAGTGATAGAATTCTTGCCCTCCGTGGGTGAGACGGGGGCCAATACACCTGAAATGCAGTCACCCCCTATTAGTGGAGGCTTGTGTGTTGTGATGATGAGCAGATTTCAACAGAGCTTCCAGACTACAGCAGACCAGGAAGAAATGCCTAATGATCTACTTCCAAGAAACTAGTAAGTGAAAACTCTATGAATTTCAATGATCTGATTCCATTATGTAAGGTGTCGTCATGAGTCAGTGGCCAACTCAACAGCAACCAACAGCAACAATAAATTAACATGGATCATCATATGGCGGTTTCTTAAAGTAAGAGAACAACCATTCTCATCTCATAAAAGGAAGACAATTGTCAAATCTACTAGCTGAAATCACTTATGTTTCCTTTTCCTGCATTATTTGCTATTCTTTATTACAGATGTGGTTATAGTTGTGCTGCTAGTGGGTCAAAGGCTGGAGTGGAGGTGAAGCTGTGTTTGTGATTGTGTTTCCAGAAACTTTATCTTTGGGGAGTTCACCCTACATTAGCCTTTCAGCTACAGAATGGAGGGACACTGGGGAGAGGAATTGGGGCTGTTGTTTCTAAGGCTGGGCTCTATGCCCAAGGTTCCTGCACTCAGAAAACAAACCCAGATTCAAATTTTAAACATTCATAAAAATCAGAATGGTGATATTTTTGACTTGCTGCCAACTTGTTTAACCTTTTTTTTTTTTTCTTCTTCTTCTTCTTCTTTTTTTTTAAATCAAACTGTTAGAATATGATGTGTGAGATTTCAGAGCCAGCATTTTCTCTCCCCTCTTGGAAAAAAAGTTCCCCAGAGTGAGAAATTTTGTGTTAGGTTTTAGCCATGAAAGGGTGCAGCTCTTTGTCAATGAGAAAACTGCAGTTCTCCTCACAAAATGTGAGGACTGATGCCCTTGGCACTTTACGGTGTTAATAGGGCTGAGAGGCATAAATTCTCCTGATGTTAAGACAAGGGTAGACCTCACAACTCTGGCTGTGCCATCCCACATGGCTCTGGTTGGAGAAGTAGAACCAAACCAAACACGTTCAATAAGAGCAGATGCTTAAGTGCTTTTTAAATGGATGGCTTTTGTGGAGCTGTTTTCTCTTAAGGATGGAATAATTTGAAACACCTTTCCGACCTGTTCATCCCCTCTGGAGACAGCAAAGCAGCACCACGGGGCCTCGTATGTGCTTGCTGCCTGCAAGGTTAGGTCCACTGAAGGGCAAGCGTGGCCCAAGCCGCCCTCACTTGGCCACAGGTTTCAGAGGACATCTGCAAATCATTGTGCAAAACAGAAAAGTACAAATTCACCACAGCTCCACTCTCTTGAGTTGAGTCTGATATTTCCTGTTTTGAAGGTTTCCTTGGTATCTCACACATTGACTGCGAAACCCCAGCTGCTCTAAGCAAGCAAATTTATAGACCCTTTGATCAATTATCTCATCATGTCACCCAATTTCTGGATAATTGAGAGGAGGGTTAAACTATCCCCTGAAGAATATATAAAGCTGAATTTTTAAAAATCCAGTCTTTTTGCAAGTGCTGTAGACAGAGCCTTGCCCTCGTTTTTCATATTTCATTTGCTTTAACAGTGGTGTCCTTTCTCTCTAATCATAACATGCTTTCCACGCAGACCAAACTGGAATTAATGTAAATGATTGATTGAGAACAATAGTGTGATTTAACTGATATTTTAACTCTTTGCTAATACACTTCATTTGTAGTGTCCTTAGTGTGTGCAAAATAGACAAGCAAAAGTGAGTAGGAAAAGAAAAAGAAACAACCTTGGACTAGGAGCTAGCTCTTCCCACTGAAGGGCAGGTTGAGAATAACAGTACGAATTTTCATTCAGCTGTTGTATTTTTTGTCTTGGTAGAAGTTCTAAAGTGATGTTTAGGGCATATGTATGGCCATAGAGAACAGACATTTAGACTTGCAGTAATTGGAATTGGTTTTTCTAAACCCCAAAGCAGCAGAAGAAATATCCAAGGGAGTTGTGTCTATAATGTGTCATATACAGATGAAGCTTGAGGAATATTTCAATGCTCATTCTGACATTTATCTAGAGAAAATCAGCATCTAACTAACCTCTACTTGAATACTTCCAAAGGCAAAGTGCTTACTCCCTAGTGGGGTGGACCTAGTTCCCTGTGATGCAGCTTTACTTATTCTAATGCTTCTCCTTATAAATTATCTCCCTGGACTTCATTCATTCATGCACTTATTGAACTAATAGCTATTGAATACTTTGCCTGAGACATTAATGACTACCAATGGTTCTTGGCTTTGTGGGGTCCATGGTCTAGTTCAGAGATCCTCAATTTTTTTTTCACTGTCCCCCTTCTAAGGAGCTTTTTAAGACGTTTCCCCGAATTGCCCCTCCTCCCAATAAAATTTTAATGCAACAGATATTCTATATATCTGTTTATGTACTGTATGTGTAGCTGTGCTTTTTACATAAAAAGAGTAAGATTTTGTTGCCCCTCAAGAAGCAGTTTCTGCTTCCTTGGAGAGGATAGCATCCATGCTGAGAATATGTGGCCTAGTGGGAACTATAGACACATGAGCAAATAGTTAAAGCCCAATACATATGTCAGAATACCCCTTCCTCCAACCCTATTATCTGCACTCTTCTCTTCCCATACCATGCACAAATTTCTAGAAAGACTATATTATACTTTAATTATTTGCTTGATGTTGTTGTTAGATGCCATTCACTCATTTCCAGCTCATGGCAACCCTATATATAACAGAACAAAACACTTGAGTCCATTCATTGCTGCAGCCATTGTGTCAATCCATCTCACTGAGGGTCTTCCTTGTTTTTTGCTGATCCTCCACTTTCCAAGCATGATGTCCTTCTCCAAGGATGGGTCCCTCTTATAATATAACTGAAAATACATGAAAGGAAGTCTTGCAATCTTTGCTTCTAAGAAGCATTCTGGAAGTACTTCTTCCCAGAAAGATTTATTTGTTCTTCTGGCAGTTGATGGTATATTGAACGTTCTTTATCAGCACCATAATTCAAAGGCATCAATTCTTCTTCAGTCTTTGTTATTCATTGTCCAGCTTTTCCATGCAATTGAAAATACCATGGCATGGGTCTGGTGTACTTCAGTCCTCAAAGTGACATCTTTGTTCTTTAACATTTTAAAGAGGTCTTTTGCAGCAGAGTTGCTCAGTGCAATACATCATTTGATTTCTTGACTCCTACTTCTGTGGGCACTGATGGTGGATACAAGTAAAATGAAATCCTTGACAATGTCAGTATTGTCTCCATTTATCATGATGTTGCTTATTGGTACAGTTGTAAGGATTTTTGTTTTGTTTATGCTGAGCTGTAATCCATCCTGAAAAGCTGTAGTCTTTGATCTTCAATAGTAAGTGTTTCAAGTCCTCTTCACTTTCAGCAAGCAAAGTAGTATTATCTGCATATCACAGGTTGTTAATGAGTCTTCCTCAGTCCTGATGCCCTGTTCTTCTTCATATAGTGCAGCTTCTCAGATTATTTTCTCACCATCCAGATTGAGTAAGTATGGTGAAAAGATACAACCCTGACACACACCTTTTCTGCCAAGTCCTTCTTCCTAGTCTATCTTATCCCAGAAACCTCTACAGAAACCTGTCCATGTTGTGTGACCCTCCTGGTATTTGAAATAGTAGTGGCATAGCTTCCAGCATCACAGCAACATGCAAGCTACCACAGTGTGAACTGACAGATGAGTGGTAGAATTATTTGCCTAGCCACTTGTAATGGATTGATTGGTGACTCCCCAAAGGTATGCCCATCTGGAACATATGAATGTGACTGGATTTGGAAAAAGGGTCTTTGCAGATGTTAAGGATCTTGGGATGAGATCATCTTGGATTGTTTCAGTGGGCCCTAAATCCAATGACAAGTGTTCTTATAAATAAAAGGGACAGAGAGGTTTGAGACAGCCACAGAGAAGGTTCTATGAAGATAGAGGCAGAGTTTAGAGTAGCTTAGCTGCAAGCCAGAGAGCACCAAGGATTGCCAACAGCTACCAGAAACGTGAAGCTCCCCTAGAGCTTCCCTCTGTAGGGAAGCAGAGCCCAGTTGACATTTTAATTTGGACTTCTGGCCTCCAGAAGTGTGAAAAAATAGATTTCTGTTGCTCAAGTCACCAAGTTTGTGGTTATTTGTTGTGGAAGCATCAGGAAACTAATACTCACTCGCTCTCCTCAACTCTGTTCCCCTAAAGACAGTCTCATTCATCTATTTCTAGGGTGTAGTTCAGTGACTGACATATAGTTAGTGCTCAGTTTATGTTTGCATGATAATGGCAGTGAGTAGGAAGTGACTCTAGGCTTCCTGTCCCTTTTACTTGGTGGGCTTTGAAATATCTGAGGACTATGACCATATATACCTTCCTTGCTGCTCACACTCTCCAACGATCTTCTCTTGTATAGGCTAAACAGTCCCTATATCTTATATTTTAATATTTAGAAATACAGGTTTTTTTCTGATTTTAATGCATTTTATTGAAATATAATTTATGTACAGTGAAATACACAAAACTAAAGTGACATGGGTCAATGCTTTTTTTATTTTTCAGTGTTCCCTCCCCTCCCTTCCCACCCCTGGCAACCAACAAAGTTCACTCCATATATAAACCTTTCCTTGACCCTCCACAACAACGAACTAATACTATATTTGTCCTTCTGTGATTGACTTATTTCACTCAGCATAATGTCCTCCAAGTTCATCCATATTATGCAGTGTTTTGCAGACTCTACATTATTCTTTAGTGCTGCATAGCATTCCAGTATGTGTATGTACCATAGTTTGGTCATCCACTCTTCCACTGATGGGCACGTAGGTTGTTTCCATCTTTTTGCTATTGTAAATAGTGCTGCGATGAACATTAGCATGCATATATCTGTTCCTGTCCTGGCTCTCACCCCTCTAGGATTTATACCTAGCAATGGGATTGCTGGGTCAAATGGTATCTCCAATTCTAGCTTTCTAAGGAGTGGCCATATTGCTTTCCACAGTGACTGTATCACTTCACAATCCTACCATCAGTGTATGAGAATCCCAATTTCTCCACATCCCCACCAGCATTTGTTATTTTCTGTCATGTTGAACCTTGCCATCAGTGCTGGGGTAAGATGATATCTCATTGTTGTTTTGATTTGCGTCTCTCTTGATGGCCAATGATTGTGAGCATCTCTTCATGTATTAGCTGGCCACTTGAATATCCTTCTTGGTGAAGTGTCTATTCATGTCTTCTGCCCAATTTTCAAATGGATTGTTGATTCCTTTGCTGTTGAGGCATTGGAGTTTTCTATAAATCTTAGAGGAAAGTCCCTTGCCAGATATGTAATTATTGGCAAATATGAATTTGTTGCTGTCATTTTTGTTATGTGCTTTTTCATGGTGTCGATTTCTTTATTCCATATAATTTTCTATGCTGAGCTCATTTT
>NW_006921595.1:6066232-6089695 GCF_000298275.1 Orycteropus afer afer | reverse complement strand
ATCTTCCTTAGGGATGTGTTTTGGGTCTGTATCCTGGTCCCTTGTTTCTCCTGCTTTATCTTGCTTCTTTGTGTGGACTGTGATGCTCTGTTGTCTCTGAGGCATTGTGATGTTTTTGTGTTTATATATAATTGGTGATTGTGTATTGGAGAGACTTGCCCACAATTTTTGTTTTGTTTATATGTTATCTGCGCAAGCAGGGTACTGTGCTGTGCTCCTCTATTCACTAGTTGACAGCACTTATACACTCACTACCTGTCTCCTTTCTGGTTGTCAGCCTCTTGTATGTCCCTGCTAACCTTGGCAAACAGAGCCTATTCTTAGTTCCCTGGAATCCGAATGAGAATGTTATCACTTTAAAATCCAAAATGGTTGCCACTTGTAAACATTCAAAATGGCTGCGCTCTCAGTCACTTTAAATATCCAAAATGGCTGCTGCTTATAAACATTCAAAATGGCTGCACCCTCTGTCACTTTAAATATCCAAAATGGCTGTCATGTGTAAACAATGAAATGGCTGCACCCTCCAGACAGTGGAAAGTCAACAACTCAGGTTGTCTCCCTCCTTACTGTTTCCCTTCCTAGTCATAGGCCATCAGCTCAGTCATTCCTGCAGCCCTTGGTGACCAGGGCTGATCTTTAGGTCAATTCTCAGGTCCCAACACCACTTGGAAATATTCAGGCTGTTGGTCCTGTCAGAGTAGCTGACAGTCCTCACCTCCGACCATCTCCATACTCACTGTTTCATTCAGGTTTTTCCACTAGTTGGTGCCTAATCCCCTTCTGTATAGTTCCTTTCAAAGCTCAGGGATCCAGGATTATCTTCTGTATCTCTGTCAATTGGTTTTCTTTTCTTTGTTGAAGATGGTCTGTGTTGCTTGTCTGCCTAGTCCTCTATCTTACCAGAAATAAAAATACAAGTTTTAAAAATAAATAAAAAATTATTAAAGTGCATAGACACACAAACATTATAGAAACTGGATAACGTTATATGGGTTCTTCTGTAATCTTTTTTTTTCCTCATTAAGTGATGTATCATGAGTATTATTCCATGTCAATAAATGCAGCTACACAACATCATTGTTTTAATGGCTACCTGGTAGGTAGTTTGTTGTGTGGATTACTGTAATATATTTAACCAATCTCCTATTGATGGATGCTAATGTCCCTATTAAAATGGAATAGCAATTTTAACAGAAGGTATTGTAAATTTGGCCTCACCAATATAGTGAGACTCTTAGTGCTTTCAACTTGAATGCTACGCTTATTTTAATGTGGCTGGCAATTTCATTTACTTTGTAAGGCAGTTGCTACCTTCTTTTGATAGCAGATTGCTCTCTTCTTTTGACCCTGTAATTAACTAAAACCCCTATGTCTTCTAACTTGAAGAGCCATGACGTAGGAATGTTCCTAACTTGTGTTTGAGCAGTTGATTACATATATTTTAAATTAATTCATGTGGGATCTTTACGTAACTCTAATCATAGTTTAGACATGATCTTGTTTCTGATTTTAAATATAACTCTGAATGATAAACATCTTTTGTACATTGATTTTTCTTTAAATTTTTAAGATTTTAAGATTTTGCATTTATCTCTGTTTATTACTAGAAAAAAAAATTATCCCAATATTTCAACCCACTTAGGTAATTGTGGAACTAAGCTTTGTTCTTTATTATACCAGCCATTCACACGTAGTAAGTAGGTATTTTATGCTTTGTTCTGTGTTAAGGATTACAGAGTTGACCAGAACAAGGCAAGTGATGGAACTCTGACTCTCATGTCAAAGTGCCTCCCTCCTGGTGGATATTAAACTCTTAGTGGACATTATTCTCCATTCTTCCATTATTCTCCTCCTAAACAGTATACCTATTTAATCACACTAGCTTTTGTCTTGGCCTGCTTAGGGCAGGCTTTGTACCTTACTTTGTTTTGCATTCTATGTTGTGCTTAGACAGTGCCTGACATACATACTAAGAGGTACCCAATAAACATTTGCTGTTTTAAATTGAATTGTCTCTAAAAATCTAATGACTGTACTTAGTGGATCCACACAGCCTCTTAGTGATCTGTAAATTCTCTTGCCTTTGTTCATTAATCATCTAGTCAATAATCCATTCTGGAAATCACAAGGGATTGATGCCGATATCACTAGATTATATCCACCTTTGCCCTTTTCTTGAAAGTCAGGAGTAAGGAAATGGGATTTCAGTTGGCTTTGATGGACTAGATTGATTTGAATAGAGGAAAGGGTAGGAAGAGTCATTTGGAAACCAGAGTCTCTTAGTAATAAATTGGTTGGAATACAGAATTATTCACAGACTCAAAGAATAGGCTTATGTTAGTGAAATCATGATTAAGTGATTGTTATGTATTAATTGTGTCCTCCCAAAAGATATGTTGAAGTCCTAAGCCTTGTAAGTATGTGCCTGTAAATATGACCTTGTTTTGGGGAAACCGTGTCTTTCTTTGAAGACATTATCAACTAAATCATACTGGAGCAGACTGGGTCCTAATCCTAATCCCTTCTGCATGGTGTTTTATAAAAGGAGGGAATAGACATGGAGAGAGTGTCACACACAGAGGGAAGCCATAGCCCGGTGAGGATGGAAGCAGATTCAAACTATAAGCAGCAAAGCAATGCCAAGGATTGCTGGCAGCCATTGGAAACCAGGAGAGAGTCGTGGAACAACTTCTCTCTCAAAACCCTCCAGGGGAATTGACAGGGCCAAAACCCTGATTTGGGTGTCTGCCCTCCAGAACTGTGACACAAAAGCTTCTGTTCTTTGGAGCCACCCATTTTGTGGTATTTTATTATGGCAGCACTAGGAAACTAAGACAGTGAGCACCAGGATAACCTTGAAAAAGGGAATGTGACATCAGAAACAGAGAATGGCCTGTCCTCTCTTACCCTTCTCCATCTACGGCCCTTGATAACCAGGGTCTTGAAATTTAAAATTTCAAGTATATAAAAAGGCCAAGGAGAAGCCCAATCCTACAGATTAAAGAGATGGGATGGCATAAGATGGGGCCTCAGTTCATGCTCAAAATTCAGATACAACATTACTACAGGGGGCGCTATAGAGATGTTAAGTGTCATGAGTTGGGTTCTCTGGGAAGCCAATTCTGGCATGTAGATCAATGTACAGGAAGTTTATTCTGGAATGTTCTTAGGATCAATGCCTGGGGAAGGGAGAAATGGAAAGCAAGACTAGGTAAAGGAAGAAGGTAGCTGATATGTGGGCCCAACAAAGTCCTTAGCCTAACCAATGAGGATGCTTGGGAGCTAGAAGAACCCCTCAGAATTGTTCTGAGCTGGGGGAGAAAGGGACCAGGCCTGTCTACCCCCACATTGATCAGTCATTGGATGCTGGCTGATGCTGGAAGGAGGTGGGACTTTGACCAGGCACTTTTCTCCACCAGAAGCAGGTCCCAAAGATGGCTAACAGCTAAGGTCCATCTCTGGTAGCACTCTCCGAAGCTAGGAAGAAGTTCTTCCTGAAAGGGAACCCGAGGAGTACTTTACAACATCCACCACAGGAAGCTACAACTTGGACACAAAAGTGCCCAGTGACCACAAATGATAAGATGGGAATATTAGGGTTTTGATCAGCATACGAGGAAGAAAAAATATCAAGTCCCATTTATGTTGGCCTTGATGTGAAGGAGGTAAGGACGAACAAAGAAAAAAGTAGGAAAGAATGAGGAGGAACTGGATAAGACTATTTACACATTTCCTCTATTGGAACCCAATTGCTCTGGACCCTGAGATGAAATGAGGGGAGTGGGGCAGGCTATGGTGGCTGAGTCTACCTAGGTTGTTGTTGTTTTTGTTAATTGCCATCAAGTTGGCCCCTGACTCATGGTGACCCTAGACACACCTGGATCAGACCATTGTGATCCACAGGGTGTTCACTTGCTGATTTTTGGAAGTAGATCGCCAAGCCTTTCTCTCTGGTCTTAGTCCCCTACATACGTTGTTGTTGTTGTTGTTGTTATGTGCCGTCGAGTCAGCCCCAACTCATAGCGACCCCTCCTTGGATTTCCGAGGCAGTATCACTACAGAAGTAGGATTGCCCAACCTTCCTTCCGAGGAGTGGCTGGTGGGTTTGAACCGCCAGCCTTCTGATTAGCAGTCAAGTGCTTTAGCCACTATGCTACCAGAGCTCCTTAGGGGACCAGTAAACCCAGCTATGAGAAAACCAGGAAGACAGAGACAAGGAGATAAAGCAGCCCTATGGATATGTGTGGGGCAGTTCTTCTTGTCCATTAATAGCAAATTTACATCATGGCCCTGGGGCTTACAATGTCTAAAACATGTTCCAACAGTCAAATCTACTCATCATGTACAAACAAGCAGTATTAATTTTAAGTACTTCTCAAGACATCAATGCAATTTTGTCCTGTAGTCCTCAGTGAATATTATTTTATTGTAAGATTTCTAGTGTGCTAATCCAGCCATTTTGTGTTCTGAGACAGGCAATATTTGTTTATGTATTTATCCCTTTTCTGCACAGTGCAAAGTGGTCTTTGATTTGATACCCCTTGTGGGGAGGAGGGGAACTCTGGTGGCGTAGTGCTTAAGGCACTTGACTGCTAACCAGGAGGCTAGTGGCTCAAACCCACCAGCCACTCCTCGGAAGAAAGGTTGGGCAATCTACTTCCATAAAGATACTGCCTCCGAAACCTAAGGAGGGGTTGCTATGAGTCAAATTGACTTGATGGCAGTGCATTTGTTTTTTTATTTTTTGGTTTGTGGGGAGAATAGGAGCAAGAAGGGAGAAAAATTGTTGAGTCCAAGAATAGATTTTTTTTTCTCCCCCCAAAACACTTTCCCCTTTTAAAAATGAAATGAGTAAGCAGTGAGGAACTCACATTAGAGCATGGTTCAATGTCAGCATTTAATGTATCACAACATTTGGCTCATCTTGGCAAATTATGAGATTTTTATAATTCCTAAAGTTTCATCAAACAGCTGTTGTTTCTTCTTTAAATAAGATTGCCTATTCCCATCCCCACTCCAGACTGTCCATGTTTCAATAGCTTGAAATTTCAGTTCTATCACTCCAATTTCGCTTTGGAATCCTTTCACAGCTCATGCGTCCACTACACATGTGGGGGTGTGACTCCTCATGAAATGGTCAGGCAGGCAGTTGGAGTCTGTTGTTTGTGAAAAGACTCAGCTGTAGGGGCATATGGAGAACACACTTTAAAAATGGGCTTATTTCATAATTGGATAGACTCTGTCCAAGGAAAGGGAACACATTCGAATTCCCTGTAATTCAAACCATTTGTTAGTGGAGCCTTCCATCCTGAGCTGGGGAGCGGGGGCGGTGTTATCCTTGAGGAACTGTTGTGTTCCAAACCTTCCACCTGGTTTGAAAGGGCCCTCCTGGGCTTGGTACTCCGGCCATGGAAGTTGTATGAAGGCCTTTCTTGGTGAGGGGTGATGCAATGCTGCTGGTAAGTTGGATATGGGCTGCATTTATGTGCTGAGACTCTGAGTGCTCTCATTTGAACACCCCCACAGGTGATCCACGGGTCTTGTGTGCACAGGAGCACCAGTGATTCCTATGACTTCTTATTTCACATGCGTGGAAGCAGGGCATGGCATGAGACAGTGGGACACAGCCGGGGAAACATGGACTCTGGAGCTGCAGAAACCTGGGTCTGCATCTCCTCCTGTCACATTACTAGCTTTAAGCAAGTCATTTAACATCTCCAAACATCTGCTGGAGGCCCTGAGTAGTACAAATGTATTCAACTCCTAACCAAAGGGTTGGAAGTTTGAGTCTATCCAGAGGCACCTTGGAAGAAAGGCCTGGTGATCTGCTTCTGAAAAATTAGCCATCCAGTTCTACTCTGGAGTCACCATGAGTCAGAATGCACTCACAGAAAACTTTTTTTGTTGTTATTCAAAACATCAGCTTCTTCATTTATAAAAGGAGAATAAACACACATCCACATGTGTACCCCTTGCATAGTAGTGGTGAGAATTAGAGATGATATATCTAAAATTTTCAGCATAATAAGTGGGCCACAATAGGTATCAATACATGGAAGTTATTATTACTATTACTATTATTAAATGACGTCTATAAAAAGAGTCTATGTAATCCAAATTCCCAGTATGCTCGTCTTATGTACAATCTGGCAGCAAAACAGCTTGCTGACAGCATCCATCTTTCCATTCTCAAGTCACATGAAATATATGGCCTTTTCCCCAAAGGGTTCCCAAAGGTCTGCTAGGTTTCCTGGCAATGAGACAGCAATTCAAGCTGGTCCAGGTACAGACCCATGTTGTGCCAATAGCCACATTCCCTGCACAGAACACTCCTCAACTGGGCCGTACATACGGTGACCGTGTGTGCCAGCCTCTCGGGCCTGCCTTACCAGGCAGCTGCATAAATTGCTTCAAACATGAGGTTATTTATGGCATACCCAACTCGACTTTGGCCTAGCTCTTGTTCTCATTTCTTAAATGATAGTATTAGTGCTGGGGGAAGACGTGCGGTGGAGGAAACTGAATTCCACAGACAAACGTTGCCAGGTGCAGGCTTACCAAGGCGATTGCACTAGACCTTGTCCGTTTATTGTTGGCTCTGTAGGTCCAGACTTCAGTGGCAATGACTTCCCTATGTGAAGACAGTCTACTACACAGCAGAACAGCAGAGACTGCTAGGCAGAGAGGGGTGGCTTGATTTTTTTTTTTTTTTTAATTTTGAAGGCACAAGAGCTCTCCACAGGGTATTCTGACAATGATTAGAACCTTAGAAGTAAGGCTAAAAGAAAATATAAAAAAGAGTACCTAAGACTCCTCCCAATTCTTGTATCTTAATTTCCTCTTCCTCCAAAGAAGCTTAAGGTGGAATAGACTTAGCTTTTCCTAATTTTCAAGGCAAATTAGTGACATGTTGGAAACTACACTTAAAATTTAATAGATTTTCCAGATTTACTGTTCTAAATTATCCCCATCCCTATCCAATCTAGTGTCCCTTTGTGGTAGGAAAATGATAAGAGGGGTTGACATTGATTTTTGGAGGAGAGGCCAATTATAATTTTATAATTTTGCAATTTTGCATTTGCTACCAGTCCTTATGCTCCAGGAACCAATTGAGTAATTGAGCCCTCACTTGCAGAGTGGGACTAAATTTTAAATATTTTTAAAAGCTCATGTCAATGTGAATGGCCATCTGCTTAATAAAGAACTCTGGCTCTAAGGGATCCCAGGAGATCATGTGTGACTTGAGGATGTGACAGTGATGATTATTCTTTTTTATTTTGTTATATCCTGATAAGCTTCATTTGGTAGTTTATTCAATCAAAAAAATTTTTTTTCAGCTTCTACTATTCACAGTGCCCATTGTGCTAGATATTTGAGAGACAGCCATGTATTTTGTTCCCTGTGTGGTAGTTTTGGGGAAAAGTTGCCATGATGCCCACCAAAAAAGTGTCAATTCTTATTCTATTTATAGGTGGATTGTTTGATCCAATTATTGTGGCTGATTCCAGTCAAGGCCTTTACAGTCATAGACCAGGTGTTATGTTGTTGTTGTTGTTGTTATATGCAATCAAGTCAGAGCTGACTCATAGCGACCCCTCCTTGGGTTTCCAAGGCAGTATCACCACAGAAGTAGATTGCCCAACCTTCCTTCCGAGGAGTGGCTGGTGGGTTTGAACCGCAGCCTTCTGTTTAGCAGTCAAGTGCCTTACGCACTACGTACAGAAGGCAATTAGAGAGGAGAGTTAGCACTGTGTGTTTTCCCTACCTGTACAGGGGTTCGTCTATAATATGTAGGATGTAGGTCAAAGTGCTTACCTTTGTTCTTCACAGTCAAAAAGGTAAAGGAGGTAAGGTGTATATTAACGAATCATATTCATATCCATATCTACAGTTGAATCTCATTATTTGTGGATTATGTTCTTATAAATTCACTTACTCGCTAAAATTTATTTGTAACCCAAAGTCAATACTTATAGTACAGTCCCAGTCATTCATAGATATGCACACGTGGAGAGCAGCAAAAAAATTGAGTTGCTCACTGTATACATTCCCAGCTGAGATCCCACAAGGCTGATTTGGTATTTTCTAATTTAGTGTTGTAAGAATAGAACTACTGGAAATAATGAGAAGCAGTTCCACATCTTTATCTCTACCTCTGTATCTTAGAGATATATCATCTTTACCCATTTGACACCCTCCAAAGGGGTTGTTGTCTCTGATGTGGAGAACCTGTTGAGGTTGAGCTGTTGAATCCAAATCAAAACCCAAACTCACTGCCATTGAGTCAATTCTGACTCATAGTCATAAGTCAGTGATCTCCATTGGATTTTCAAGGCTGTAAATCTTTATGAAAGCAGACTGCCTCACCTTTCTTCCATGGAGTGGCTGGTGGGTTTGAACCACTGACAACCACTGACCTCTTGACTTCTCAGTCAAGTGCCTTAACCACTAAACCACCAGAGTTCCTTGAACTGCTTAGTAGAGGTGGAGTCATTGCTTGCTTCCCAGCACAGACTGCTTCTCTTCTTGGTTAATTAAGAGAACATACTTCAGATTACCTTTGGCAAACCTACTTTCTCCCTTGTAATCAGGAGGTGTGGGTAGAATTTTATCCCCCTTAAAACTTTCTAGGAGAGTCTTAATTGACTTAAGCCAATCACTGTGTCTTTCTTCTGGCTAAGGCGATTGGTTCAAGGGAGGCATTTAATCTAATAGTAGCATTGAGATGAGAAAAATCTGCTAGAATTTCTAGAAAAGAGAGCATCCTTTTTCTCTCATGGAATCTACTAGATTGCATGGTATAAAAGTATAAAGATGGAGATCAGACATTCATTCAATTTGTGATTACAGGGAGAGTCTTGAGCTTCAATCTTGGCAAGAGGAAGAGAGCCTACTGCAGGGAGCTTGAGGATGAAGCCAACACTGCAGTAGGAAGATCAGACAAAATTTAGAGAAGCCAGATCAATATGAGCTGCTAGATCAAGCCTTATTTGAAGTCAGATTTATGTCTGGACTTCCTAATTATGTGAGCTAATGTTATTGTAGTTAGTTGCTATCAAGTTGGTCCCCAATTCATGGTGATCCATGTACAATGGAATGAAATGCTGCCCAGTCCTGTGTTATCACATGGATGGTTGCAGTTCAGGCTGTTGTTACCCATAGAGTTTATGGTGGCTGATTTTTGGAAGTACTTTGCCAGCCCTTTCCTCCCGAACCTAGTCTGTCTTAGTCTGGAAGCTTTGCTGAAACCTGTTCAGCCTCCTAGCAACAAGCAAGCCTGCATTGACAGATGGGTGGTGGCTGCACATGAAGCACATTGGTCAGTAACCTGGATCTCCTGCATGGAACGTAAGAATTCTACCATTGAACCACCCCTGCCCTCATATGAGCTAACACATTCACCTTTTTGGCTTGAACCATCTTGACTTGCACTTCATATCAGTTAATGACATAAAGAGTCCTAACAGGTACCATGGATTTTTTTTATCTCTTCTTAAGTGCTATTTATATGGTGAGTTTCATAAATTTCCATCAGACATCTTTATGTAACAATAGAAGTGAAATGCATCCTAAAGGTGGATTATACACATCTCTGCTTAAACAAATTCAGAGCTACCTGTGATAAGTGGCTGGGATTGCAAGGAGAAGCAAGAATTGAACTCATACAAGAGTGCAAAAGGCATTTTTTAAATATATAATATATGATTTTCAAAGAGCTCTAGTGACACAGTGGTTGAAGCATTTGGCTGCTAACTGAAAGGTTGGCAATTTGAACCCATCAGCTGCTCTTCAGAAAAAAGATGAGGCAGTCTGCTTCTGTAAAGATTTACAGCCTTGGAAACCCTATGGGGCAGTTCTACTTTGTCCTATAGGGTTGCTATGAGTTGGAATCAACTCAATGGCAGTGGGTTAGTTTTTTTTTTTTTTTTTTTAAATATGATTGCATGGTATAAGCTATTATAGAAGATACCTTCCTGAATATCTTCATGAAACACATCTCCTATAAAATCAATCCTTGGATTGTACAGTTATTAAGACACTAGGTTTTCCACAGTGCTCCAGGTTTATTTCATGCATAGGAATTAGTTCTTCCATTTCCATCACTGCAGTCCAGAGGTTGCAGGTCCACACTGTTGGGCTGCGTTATGGAGGAAGAAAGATGTTTGTGAGGGGGCCAGGAGAAGGCAAGTTGCCCGTGCCAGGAATAGAGTGTCTTTCATGTTCTTTGATAACTTTGAGATTTCCCTTTCCTATTCCTTTTCTCCTCATCTATTAATGAGCATGAACTACATCCTGGCCTTTAATCATTGATATCATTTCATATACACTTTTTCATTATCCTCATCCCTCTTTTGCTCCTGCGAACATCTGTTTCCCAGACCCACTCTTTAGCATTAAGTGTATACATGGCAGCTTTCCCCATCTCTGAGCCACGAAGCTAAATTTCCTATGCACCTTCAAGCATTAAATTGAAAATTAAGCTAAATGTACCATATTTTGTTATAATTACAGTTTAGGGAAAAAAAATCCTTGTTAATTAGGTATCCAAGAAAGTTATGTGGTCCATATGCGATGGAGGAATTTATAGTCCACAGTAATAAAGTTTGGTAATAAAGGGATAGTGATGAGTGAAAGGGACAAATATAAATTAACATCCCCCAAATAAATCAAGCAGTTTAGAAAACTGGGCCATTCATGGCAACCACATGCAACTAGTTATAATTGCCAATTTTGAAGTGTCTGATTTTAGTTTTCTTAAAAAAATATTTTAAAACAAACAGACATGATTTGAGACTTCATATTTTCATATCATTTGACAAGCATATAGAACTGCTGAGCCTGCTGTATATTATATTCAGAAATATACCAGCTTCATAAAGTATTTGGCACTGTGTTGGATAATGATGGAAATTATTGAATTTTCCCCAAGCAAAATTCCTTCCTTCAAGGAATTTATCCTTCACCATTATCAGCACCAACTGGAGCTTCATTGGGAGCAATCTTTCTTCATTGACCTGGAAGAGTCCCCTGGATGACCATGATGATCACTGAAACCATGTATCAAAAGCTTGCTCTGGGCCAGGTCCTACACTAAGCACTTCACATTCATTAATTCTTTTAATTTTCAGTCTTCAGAGGTAGTGTATTAACTAAGTTTTTCTTTTTTTCAGTTACAAGTTTCAGGGAAAAAAAAACAACTAAAAATTGACATAAGTGATACGGAAATGAATTGTATCTTATAACAATTAGAGATCTAAATGTAGGGCAGCCCTGGCTTGGCAAATTTATCAGCTTGACACTGTTGAGGACTTGGATTCTTTCTGTCTTTCTGCTCCCAGGGTGTGACTTAGACTTTGGGTTGGCTCTCATCATGGTCACAGTATGGCTGGCATAATTTCAGGGGTCACATTCTTCATGACAGCCTTCAGAGGAAATGGAGGGGACTAATTTTTTCCTAGGAGCTCTGGTAGCATAGTGCCTAAGGCACTTGACTGCTAACCAGAAGGCTGGCAGTTCAAACCCACCAGCCACTCCTTAGAAGGAAGGTTGAGCAATCTACTTCTGTAGTGATACCATCTCAGAAACCCAAGAAAGGGTCACTATGAGTCAGATCTGACTCAATGGCACATAACAACAACATCTTTTTCCTGGCATCTCATCTTCTTTAGAGCAAGGAAGCCTTTTACAGAATTCTTCTATGGTGAATGGGAAGTAGATGTTGAGTAGGCAACTGACCACATCTACTGTATCCCCATTTTATCAATAGGGAAACAGACTTAGTGTGGTTGAGAATTTTACCCAGTGTCTCTCAACTATTAAATGATGAAGCTGGGGATTGAATCAAGGTCATTTGACTGTACAACATACGTTCTTATCCACTGCAGTGAACAGCTTAGCTGTGAGAAACATCCTAACTATGAACAGGGTCTAGGGGCCAGGTCCAGTAAAAGCAATAGGTAAAATTTGTCTGTGATTTTTTGCTCATCTTTATTCTTTTTCTTAGAAGTGTCTCTTTTTTCTCTTTATGACCCTGTTCTGGAATGCATACTCTACTAAGGATGTATGGGATTCTAGGACAGTCTATGAGAGGGGCAATGAACTTGGTGTACAAGGCCAGAGGAACTTACATTATCTCTACTGAGATCTATGAATGGGAAACCAAAACCCAAACCAAACTCACTGCTGCTGAGTCAGATCCGACTCATAGTGACCCCTCCTTGGGTTTCTGAGGTGGTATTACTACCGAAGTAGATTGCCCAATCTTTCTTCTGAGTGGCTAGTGAGTTTGAACCAACAGCCTTCTGGTTAGCAGTCAAATGCCTTAGCAAATCCACTACCATCTACTGGATTACAACTCAGTAACCCTATAGGACAGAGCAGAACCACCCCATAAGGTTTCTAAGGCTATAAATCTTTTATAGAAGCAGACTGCCTCTTCTTTCTCCTAGCAGAGCTGCTGATGGGTTAGAACTACTTACCTTCTGGTCAGCAGCCAATGCTTTAACCATTGCACCACCAAAGCTCCTTGAGAAAGAATTTACTCACTGCTGTCGAGTCGGATCCAACTCATAGTGACCCCTCCTTGGGTTTCCGAGGCAGTATTACTACAGAAGTAGATTGCCCAGTCTTCCTTCTGAGGAGTGGCTGTGGGTTTGAACCACCAGCCTTCTGGTTAGTAGTCAAATGCCTTAGGCACTACACCACCAGAGCTCCTTGAGAAAGAATTAGCCAGGTGGAAAACATTATGTGTGTATAAAGTACTTCAGGTAGAGGAAGCCACATACAAAAAAAAAAAAATAGGAAAATGAGATGCAGTTGGAGAAGTGAAAGTAGTTCAGAATAAACAGAATCTATCAGAAAGACCTGGCAATCTGTTTCCATAAAGACTAAAGCCAAGAAAACCTTACAGGGCGGTTCTACTCTGTCACACAGAGTCTTTATGAGTCTTAAGTAAGTGGACAATATAACAATAACATAGAGCACAAAGGGTGGTATAGTGGAGAGATGAGGCCCTTGAGGTAAAAAGAAGTGAATCATGAAAGAGATGATTAAACACATTAAGAAGTTTGGGCTACATCCTAAGATCAGTGGGGAGCCATTAAAAATTTTGAGTTGAAGAGGATTTGATCAGAATTAAATTTTAGGAAATTTCTCTGACTGCAGGTAGAGAGTAGATTTCTTCCGTTATAAGGCTGTGCTTAAACTACTGCTATCAAGCTGATCCCAACTCATAGAGACCCCCACAGAGTTTCCAAGGCTGTAAATCTTTACTGAAGAAGATTGCTTCATCTTCCTCCTGTAGAGCAGCTGGTGGGTTTGAACGACCAACCTTCTAGTTAGCAGCCAAATGCCTTATCCACAGCACCACTAGAGCTCCTGAAGGCTGTGCTTACATGTACAAAATTAGATGTAGGAGGAAAGTCACCATCTGCTAATTCAGTCTCCCTCATTCCATTACCAGGGTTCTCCCTGTAGCAGATTTAGTTGGTTGACTCACCAGTCACACCCAATCCTTTTCTCTTTGTCCAACATCCCTCTTCAGAGACTAAAAAGCCAGATACTTGCTTTCGCAGACATTCAGCTGGGAATGGCCATGTGATCCAGGTTGGCTGGGGGCTTCTGGGGAAGAGTTTAACTTTTCAAGAAAAAGAGAGACTCAATAAGAAGACCTGTGATAACTTGATACTTAGAGCCATCTTTCAACCCTGAAGTGACATGCCTAAAGATGGAGTGGAAGGAAGGAAGGAGCCTGGGTCGCTAATGACAGTCTGAAGGCCCAGTTACCTCCAAAATTGTTGTGAAACAAGCAATCAGTGTGCCTATGGTTTAACCTCCTATTGATAAAGTCTTCTATTACTTACAGAAGAAAGCATCCCTAAGAAAATAGCATGCATTAATCCAATACAAGAGCTTTTATAATGCTATCTTTCATTTTGACTGTGTATGTATGCACTGCTAGAATTCCTCAAGCAGGAATAGAAAGATTATTAAGTTGGAAAGCTGGAGAACTCTGTGACACTTCTGCTTCCTTTGGTAAAAAACCAAAAACAAACAAGTAAATCTGTTGCCGTCCAGTAGATTCTGACTCAGTATGGCTCTAGAGGACACAGTAGAACCACCCTATAGGGTTTCCAAGGCTGTATTCTTTATGGAAGGAGTCCTGGTGGCACAGTGGTTAAGCACTTGGCTGCAAACCAAAAGGTCTGCAGTTTGAACCCACCAGCCACTCCTTGGCAGTCTGCTTCTGTAAAGATTTACAACCTTGGAAACAATACAGGGCAGTTCTACTCTGTCCTAAAGGGTCATTATGAGTCAGAATCAACTTGATGGCAATAGGCTTTTTAATCCTTATGGAAGCAGACTGACATATCTTTCTCCCACAGAGCAGCTGGTGGGTTAAAACCACCAACCTTTCGGTTAGCAGCCAAGCATTAACTACTGTACCACCAGGGCTCCTCTCCCTCTGGTACAGAGCATAAAAATGTGGATGTGGGTACATGCTTCAGGCAGCACAAAGAAAATCTGATAAATTCCTTTAGTCATGGCTAAATTTTTTTCTTTTGACCTTTGGTTTGGGGTTGGAACAATGTCCATTTGGCCTATGCCTGGATCTGAGGGACCAAAAACAATACTAGAGAGGATGATGACAAATTCTTTATTTTTTTTAAAGTACCTTGAAGTTTTAATAAAGATTTATGGTTGGAGAAAAATATTACTTACAACATGCTTTTCCTTAAAGCAATTTATGTTAATAGTAAAATGTCCTAAAGAAAAATTAAACTCAGCAGTGGGGCATGCTATATTTTTCTCAAACACACACACGGCACTTTTATTGGAATTCTAATGAAATATATACCCATAAAAATGCCTTCCCTTCATTGTGCCCTCACCACTTAAGCACGGCTGATGGTGTTCCCATGTATAGAATACTTAAGCCAACCACCACTAACATGTCCTCTGAGGTCTGCCACCACCTGACAGAATAAAGCTAATCGGAGTTGACTACATGCCACATGTTTATGACATGGAGTGGTTGAAAAGTCTAGGAACAATTAACTGAAAATGTAATAGAGGAAGTTCTCTCAGAGCTCAGGACTGTCACTGTGTGTAACACCTGATATGGTTTCCCTGAGCACCAGACCCACTGCAATCACACTTTTTAGGGTACTCTCTGAAGAATCAGGAACTCAAGTCGTCCGTCAATGCAATTTGTTCTGAATTCATTCTGTGGCAGGTATGTAACAGAGGTGCCTTGTTCCACTGAGTGACACTAATTATGGGTAAGGGCTCTGTAAACACACCTCTCTTTTCAGAGGGAAGTGAACAACATACAGTAAAGTGCTGGCATCACCAAAATGACATCTATAAATAAATAGAAAATAACAGCAATTTTCTAATTGAATGCAGATAGGAAAATAAATCAGGAGCACTTAAGCCCATGTTAGATACAATGAGTCATTTTCTATTCCTTGACAAAGTGAAAAAGGCAATTGGCTTTTGGAGTTGACCCAGATACAGCATGCTGGAAAGAAGGCTTTCCACCTAGACAGCTGCTATCTCAATAAAAAGTGTGTATATATTATAATACACATGTGTGTGTGCGCATTTACAGATTTGTGTGCCAGATCAGCTTAATTTAGGATTAGGTTTCATTTGACAACATTGTTTTAGGCAATTGTTTGGCACTCTGAGTGCATTTAGCTAGAGAAAAGGTGATATTCATGCCAATGATTTACTCAAGCTGTCCCACAAACGTGAGCTTGTGGCCCATGAATAGGGTTCTGGGGGTTAGCTTGAGAACCTAGGAGTACTTGGTTGGTACAAATGGTTAGGTTAGGAACCTCAGCCTGAAAGATTGGAGGTTCATTTCATCCAGAGGTGCTTCAGAAGAAAGGCCTGGTAAACACTTCCAAAAAATCAGCTGTTGAAAACCCTTTGGAGCACAGCTGTACTCTGACACACATGGGGCTACTGTGAGTCAGAATGTACTCGAGGGGTACTGATAGGTCAGTTGGTTGAGAACCTACACTCTCCTGTTGCATTTGTTAGGACTGAAATAGGCTGTGAGTGATAAAAACAAAAACAAATAAGAGGTTGGATAGGATGGTTGGATAGGTTCATTTAGCTCTAGTGCACACTGGGTCAGTGAGCCAGGCACTCTCTTCTGTGTGGCTCCACTCCATACCCCAGGGCCCATGACAGTGATGTCTATATTTCAGCAATGGGAAGGAGGAGGGGTGAGAGAAATGTCAAAGGGCACACCTGCATTCCTTCTTAATTAAGTTCCCAGGAACTGCCACATGGCCCTTCTGCCTTCATCTCATTGGCAGAGCTAAGTCATAAGGCCACTTCTACCTACAAGAGGGCTCACAATGTGTGTCCATGGCTGGAGGTAAAGAATTTTCTCACCATTAAAAAAGGGAGAATGGAGGACTCTTAGCTAGTTTTGCCATCCTTATTTGTATAGAAGAAAACTGTTTCTAGAATGCAGTAAGACTGCAACCCTTAGAGCATGTCAATTTTCTTCATTATTCTTTCCCTAAATTGCTCACTAAAGCCACAGAAAGAGATGCGTGGTGTGGGTCAGGAAGTAATTTTTAAAGAACAGAACAGAACTTAGCTTCTTTAGCAATTCTGAAAAATAGAACTTGCCATCCAAGGAGGGTTAATGGCAAAGTTGCACTGCTACTTCCTTCTTCCTAAATCTCAAGTTGCACATGTCCAAATTCCACCAAACATCTTTCTTCAGCATGGGTTTAGATTCTTGTTCAAAAGGCAACTTCTTCTGGGGATAATGTTCAATGTCTAGCAGATTTTTACACTCCAATTTGAGTGGATTTTTACACTTCAATTTGAGTGTGATTCCGAGTTTCTAGCTTTCTTGAGAGCAGCGATCTTTACTAGGAGAAAATGAGGTTAAGCCTGCCCATATAACTTGTTAGAGACTAAAGGAATTAGTGAGTCCCTTTGGGTTTCTGAGGCAGTAAACCCAAAGTAGAAGTAGATCTCCCAGTTTTCCTTCTGCGGAGTGGCTGGTGGGTTTGAACTACCAACCTTCTGGTTAGCAGTCAAATGCATTAGGCACTACACCACCAGAGCTCCTTAGATATTTAAGTATTTGTATGACTTATTTAGAGTTTTGCTATTTGCAGCCACTGGCTAAGAATTCTATTGACCCAGGTTAAAAAATTTAAAAAAGGAAGGAGAATTATTTTATGGGCCTTTTTTTCATGTAAGCAATTAAGAAAAAAAATCACCACAAATCCTTTTCTTTTCTTGGTGAGCATTTATGTCTCTAGTTTAGAGCTGTATGACTTCATGTAGATGAATGTATACTACTTGAAATATGCTTTTGGAGAGCATGAAATGTATGCATTGGAATTATTCTGTGTATGACAAGAACTAAGTAAACAGAACACTGTGCCAGGAGTTCATTGTGGAAGCAATTGCTTGCAATAGCATTTAGAACCACTCTATCCAAGGCAGAACTTTCATTAAAGAATTCTCGGAAGTGGTTGTGGCTCATGAAAGGAAGGAAAGATTCCTAAAGTAAAAGAAGAGCATTTTGGGGAATTATGAGCTGAAAAGCATAAGGGGAGCTGAATTCAAACTCACGTTACTGTATTTAGTATGTGCTCTTATTGGTAGCTGAGGAGAAGGCCGGTATAGAGGAAAGAGCCTGGGCTTTCAGGTTCCGTAATGAAGGAGACTTTATTGAAAACATACTACATGCCATATATTGTCCTTGGTATCTTGCATACACACCTTCACTTAGTCCTTACAACAACCCTGGGAAACAAATGTGGTTAGCCCCATTTTACAGATGTGGAAACTGAGGCCAAAAGAACTTAAGAACCTTGGACAAGGTCATATCCACTGAAAGCCAGGGCCTAGAATACAGATCTGTTTGACTTCAGAGACTCTATTACACCATGCTAGGTTCTGGCATGGGGGAGCTCTGGTAGCGTAGTGCCGAAAGCACTTGACTGCTAACCAGAAGGCTGGTGGTTCAAACCCACCAGCCACTCCTCAGAAGGAAGGTTGGGCAATCTACTTCTGTAGTGATACCGCCTTGGAAATCCAAGGAGGGGTTGCTATGAGTTGGGTCCGACTCGACAGCACGTAACAACAACAGGTTTTGGTGTAAGGGAGGCAGGTAAAGAAAAGAGCTGTTAAATTGGTTTAACTTAGAGCTCTTGCTCACACAACCTTCACATCTTCTACTGCCCCACCCCCTCACCAACATTTGGGCATTCACCAAGGATAGGGGCAGCTGCTGGATCTGTGGGCTTGACTTGGCCTCTGGTAGCTGGTAGGTCAGTGATGATAGTGCAAGTTCATCATCAGGATCATAAGTGGTTCTTGAATATCATTGCTGGTCATCACTTACCAGCAGATGGGACAAGGCTTGGGAGCTTCAGTGGTTAACCAAGGCATATTGTTTTCTTTTTAGGCATTGTCTTAGTTCCCAATTAGCCAGAATTTTGTTTTGCTTTCAAGTCACGAACATCCCAGCTGTCAAAGTCTTTCTTCCCCGAGCATCTGCAGTCATTCTGCCTTGGGCCATGAGCTCATCTGATTTCTTCCTCCAAGCTGCCTCACATTTGACCTGGTCTTGGCCATGAGACCTTCAATGAAAGGCTAAGTGGTAAAGTGGTATTTGTGAGTCACTCCTCCCTCTGAGTCAGAAATAAAACAATGCTTCAGCATGTTCGAGAGAATATGGGGCCATCCTGGGATGAAACACAAGACAATTTGACCCCTGTGGTTCTACTGGGATGCAAAATGACTTGTGATATATACGGAGGACTGTTGGTGAGAGAAGAAAACCTAAGGGCAAATAGAAATAATAATTTTTTCTTCCCTCCTTTCCTTCCATGACTTCCTCCCCCCCCATACTTTCCTCCTTCCCTTTTTTCCTCACTTTCTCCTTTACTCTTTCTCTTCTCTTTCCTCTTCTTTCTTTCACTTCTTTCTAATTTAGTAAAGGAGTCCCTTTGTAGTGCAAAGGTTAATGCACTCAACTGCTAACCAAAAAGGTTGGTAGTTCAAGTCTACCCAGAGGTGCTTTGGAAAAAATGCCTGGTGATCTACTTCTGAAAAATCAGCCATTGAAAACCCCGTGCAACAAAGTTCTGCTCTAACACACGTGGGGTTGCTGTGAGTCAGAACTGACTGGACAGCAACTGGTTTAATGTAATAAAACCTAATAATTCAAGGAGGATTTCTATTTCTTCTTGACATTTTGATGGAGGAACTTATTCCTAATTTGAATTCTATTGTTTAGAAAGATTGTGGTAGAGTGGAAAAAATACTAGGCTTGGAGGAAAAAAAAAAAAAAAAAAAAGGCTTTTCCAGTGCTGACCTGACAAATTTGGATTTGAGAGACCTTTAGGCAAGTCACAAACTCTATGAGGCCTTGTTTCTTCAAATGAAATAAAAAGATAGCCAGAATTGTCTAACTGCCCCACAAAGCTTTTATCAGATGCTAGTGAAATAATTCATATGAAAATGCTTTGTAAACTGTAAACTGTTTCACAAACATGGTTAGCAGCTTGGATTTGGGTTTGAGACAGGTTGGGGAATCTTGCTTACTAGTGGTGTGACTTGGTTAAATTGTTTTATCTCAGTAGTTCTCAGCTGGAGCTATTTCCACCTCCTATTCTGGCAATGCCCGGAGACCTTTTTGATTGTCAGAATATGGGAGGGGTGCTACTAGCCTCTAGTTGCTAGAGGCCAGGGATGCTGCTACACATCCTACAGCACACAGGACTGCCCCCCACCATAAAGAATTATCCAAACCAAAATGTCAGTGGTGCCGAAGCTGAGAAATTCTACTTTATCTTTATAAACCTTAATTTTTCCATGTTACCATGAGACAGAAATAGTAGCAGTAGTACTTATTGCAGACGATTGTGGTACAAGTTAGATAAAGTAATGCATCAAAATCATAGCCCAGTGCTATGGCATATAAGTGCTCATGAAAATGCTCATGGAAGCTGATTCTATGCTCAGTGTTCCCGTGGCTGCTATCCTCAGAATCCTTCCTATTTGTAATCATTAATTATCCGTCCTTCCTAAACTCATATTAGTAAACACTCATATAGTTTTCATTGCCCAGTATCCATTTCTCCTCTTCAACAGTCCACCAGTTTCCTTTTTGAGAATTTCTTTTCCTCCATTATGTGAGATGCTGGTGGGAAGCTAAATCCAGTTGTCTCTCTCTAAGGAAAACAAAGGGGACACATCCTTCCTCCCGTGCCCCAGCACAGCCAGGGAGTGGGCATGTGACCCAACCCAATTTCTTCCAGGATGTTGAGTCTTTTTGTTTGTTTAGTTATGTTGTTGTTCTTTTTTTTAAAAAAACTTTTTATTGTGATTTAGATGAAAGTTTATTAAAGAGCAAACTGGTTTTCCATTCAACAATTCATACACATTTTGTTTTGTCATGTTGGTTGCAATCCCCACAATGTAACAGCCACCTTCCCACTTCCTTCCTGTGCTCATTGTTTCTATTCATCATTCTTTCCGATGATCCCTTCCTGACTTCTTAGTTTTATCCCTGGGGAAAGGCTGCCCTTTTGATCCCGCTTGGTTGTTCTGTGGAGTGCATACCTCCCTAGTGTTAACATTCACCTTACAGGCCTGTCTATTGTTTGGTTGAAAATTGAGCCACTGGAGGGTGAGTTCAGGTCCAGGCCCGAAGGGTGTTTAAGGGCTGCAGTCTTTTTGATTACATTGAGTTTGTTCCACATTTTTCTTTCCACTCTATCCAGAACTTTCTATTGTGATCCTTTTCAGAGTGGTCAGCAGTGGTAGTGGTAGTCAGGTACCATCTAGTTCTTCTGGTCGCAGGGTTGTGGATATGTTCCATCAGTCCTTTGGACTAATTGTTTCCTTGTATCTTTGATTTTCTTCACTCTTCTTTGCTCCAGATGGGGAGGGACCAATAGTTGCATTTTAGATGGCCTCTTACAAGCTTTTAGACTCTAATTGCTACTCACCAAAGTAGGATATAGAATATTGTTTTATTAGACTATGTTATGGCAATTGACCTTGATGTCCCCTGAGACTATGATTGTGAGCTCCCAGGCCAAGCAACTCATTCCTTAAAGGTGTTTGGTTATGGCTAAGAAGTTTTCAAAACTTTTCTCCCTGAATGCTCTATTATACTCATGTATATATTTGCAGCCTATGTAAATACATGTAGAAATATCCTCTGTCAAACCTATATCTATTCATGGGTGTAGTCCCATTTGAAGTGAGGTGGTACAGGGGGTTTTAGAGTGGCTGAGAAAGGCCAGGAAGGAAGTGAGCTGGGGCAGCAGGTTTGGAGCGGCTGAGGGAGACCAGGAAATGAGTGGAGGAGTTTGGAACAACTAAGGGAGATGAACTTGTCTGTCACTTTGTCACACTGTGGTGGTTGCTAAGACAGACTCAGAAGAAAGAAGAGGCCATCCACTTCTCAAAGAATTGGCCAGTGAAAACCTTATGAATAGCAGTGAAACACTGTTTGATACATTACTGGATAACTTTATGAATAGCCCTGAAACGTTGTCTAATATAGTTCTGGAAAATGAGCCCCTCAGGTTGGAAGGCACTCAAAATATGACTGGGGAGGAACTGCTTCCTCAGAGTAGAGCTGACCTTAGTGATGTGAAGAGAGTAAAGCTTTTGGGACCTCCATTTGCTTATGCGGCACAACTCAAAATAAAAGGAAACAGCTGGAAACATCCATTAATAATGGGAACATGGAATGTATGAACTATGAATCTTGGAAAATAGGAAGTTGTCAAAAATTAAATGGAATGCATAAAGATCAATATCTTATGCATTAGTGAGCGGAAATGGACTGGTTTTGGCCATTTCTGATCAGACAACCATATGATCTACTATGCTGGGAATGACAAATTGAAGAGGAATGCTGTGGCACTCATTGTCACAAAGACTGTTTCAAGATCTGTCTTGAAGTACAATGCTGTCAGTGATTGGATAATATTCATACAACTACAAGGAAGACCAGTTAATACTACTGTTATTCAAATTTATGCACCAACCATTAAAGCCAAAGATGAGGAAATTGAAGATTTTTACCAACTTCTGCAGTCTGAAATTGACCAAACATGCAATTAAGATGTATTGATTATCACTCACTAGTGACTGGAATGCAGAAGTTGGAAACAAAGAAGAATCACCAGTAGTTGGAAAATATGGCCTTGGTGATAGAAATAATGCTGAAGATGGCATGATAGAATTTTGCAAGACCAACGACGTATTCATTGCAAATACCTATTTTCAACAACACAAGTTGCAGTTACACATGTGGACTTCACCAGACGGAGTACACAGGAATCAGATCGACTACATCTGTGGCAAGAGGCTATGGAAAAACTTAATATCTTCAGCCAAAACAAGGACAGGAGCTGATTGTGGAACAGACCATCAACTGCTCATATGCAAGTTCAAATTGAAGTTGAAAACAATTAAAACAAGTCCACAAGAGCCAAAATATGATCTGGATTATATCCCTCCTGAATTTAGAGAACATCTAAAGAATAGATTTGATGCATTGAACACCAATGACCAAAAACAGAAGAATTATGGGATGACACAAGAATGTCATCAATGAAGAAAGCAAGAGGTCATTAAAAAGATGAGAAAGGAAGAAAAGACCATAATGGATGTCAGAAGAGACTCTGAAGCTTGCCCTTCAATGAACAGTAGCTAAAGCAAATGGAAGAAATGACAAGATAAAAGAGCTGAACAAAAGAGCAGTTCGAAAAGACAAAGTCAATTATGATAATGAAATGTGCAAAGACATGGAGTTGGAAAGCCAAAAGGGAAGAACACGCTTGGCATTTCTCAAGCTGAAAGAAATGAAGAAAAAATTTAAGTTGAAAGATTCTATGGGCAATATATTGAATGATGCAGAAAACATCAAAAGAACATGGAAGGAATACACAGAATCACTATACCAAAAAGAATTAGTCAATGTTCATCCATTTCAGGGGGTGGAATGTTATCAAGAGCCAACAGTATTGAAGGAAGAAGTCAAAGCTGCACTGAAGGAACTGGCAAAAAAAAAAAAAAAAGCCTCCAGGAATTGATGGAATACCCATCAAGATGAGACTGTGCTGGAGGCACTCACTTGGCTATGCCAAGATATTTGCAGCCTATGTAAATACATACATTTGGCCACTGACTGGAAGAGATCCATATTTGTACCCATTCCGAAGAAAGGTGATCCCACAGAATGTGGATATTATCGAACAATATCATTAATATTGCACATAAGTAAAATCTTACTGAAGATAATTCAGAAATGGTTGCAGCAGTATATTGACAGAGAACTTCTAGAAATGCAAGTTGGATTCAGAAGAGGATGTGGAATGAGATATCATTGCTGATGTTAGATGAATCTTGGCTCAAAGCAAAGAATACCAGAAAGATGTTTACTTG
>NW_006921595.1:6063379-6065547 GCF_000298275.1 Orycteropus afer afer | reverse complement strand
CCAGTGGGCTGGGAGCAGGAAGCAGAGCTGGACCCCAAGGTTGAAGGCTTTTCACCCAGCCCCTAGAGCCTGACACTTTGAACTTGGACTTAAAGCCTCCAAATTGTAAGTATAAACTCCTGTTTGTTCAAGCCATCCTATTTGTGGTATATTCTTGTCAGAGTGGCACTAGGTAACCAGAACATAATATGGTACCGAGAGTGGGGTGCTGCTCTGACAGATACCTAAAATGTGGAAACAGGAGTAGAGTGCATCCTTGACCTGAGACCCTGACAGAGATCCCAGCATATGGCATGAGAGACAGCAGGAGCAGAGCCCAGAGACTGGCATTAAACAGCAACAGGCTTACCAGCCCATGGAGAAGAAAGCCGGGTGCCTTTGGGTAGGCGGCTTCTTGGTGGAGTGAGTTGCCTTCAGGCATTAATTGGTAGAAAAGACAGACATGAAATGGAGTAGCAGATTGGCCAGCCCATGGAGCAAGAAAGTGGGCCATCACATTAATCGGCAGAAGTGGGGAGACCAAGGAAATGGGATGCAGAGCTGCCTCAACCTCAAGGGTAGGACCATGGCCTTTGAGGGTGGAACCACCACAGCCCCTTAGGTTTCGAAGAGCCAGACCTTTACCAACTTGGTTCTGGAGTGTGGGGCTGCTCATTCATGTGAGCTAGTAGGATGGAGTCATAGCTGCTGCCCAAGAGAGAAGAGGCAGGGCTACCATGCCCAAGAGGGAGAGGAACAGGCCCACCGGGCCAAGGGGTAAGATCACCACTCAGGAACTAGGGGACTGGAGTCACCCAGTAGAGGAGACCTGTACAGATACCACCCATTGAAGATCTATACAGGCGCCAAGTTAATAAGGGGTGGAATTGTGGTGGTTATATTTTTGGGTCAAACTTGGCTAGGCCTGGTTGAGTGTCTGGGCAGCTGGGCGTAGTGTTTCCCATGATGAGACTGGTAATCAACTCCATGGTAGAGTCTACTGTGAGCAGCTGAGTAGCTGCCTTAGGGAATGGGGTCTGCTTCCTGTATATAAGGAGAAGCTTTGGGAATGGTCTCTAGCTTATGGCACACTTGGACTCTGCAATGTACCTGTGTTGTTGTTCAGCAGCCTGCCATACTCCGGCAACCTTGGGACTTACAATGGACTTGATTTAATGGTCTGCCATGTGGTTTGGCAGCATCAGGACTGTGCCATTTTATTTGTTGACCTTGGGCTTGTTAGCCTCAGCAGCCAGTAGCTGTCTGAGTGAAGAGATGCCTTTGGCTTCAGTAGGCCGGGAGCAAGAGGCAGAGCTGAAGCCCAAGGTTGAGTGGCTTTCAGCCCCTAGAGCTTGGCACTTTGAACTTGGACTTCTAGCCTCCTGAACTGTAAGAGAATAAACTCCTGCTTGTTAAGGCCATCCCATTTATAGTATATTCTTGTCAGAGTGGCACTAGGTAACCAGAACAGCAAATAATCCGAGAAGCTGGACTATATGAAGAAGAACGGGCATCAGGATTGGAGGAAAATTCATTAACAACTTGTGATATGCAGATGATACAACTTTGCTTGCTGAAAGTGAGGATGGCTTGAAGCACTTACTGATAAAGATTTAAAACTATAGTCTTCAGTATGGATTACATGTCAACATAAAGAAAACAAAATTCCTCACAACTGGGCCAACAACCAGCATCATGATAAATGGAGAAAAGATTGAAGTTGTCAAAGATTTCACACTACTTGGTCCCACAATCAACACCAATGGAAACAGTAGTCAAGACATCAAATGACGTATTGCAGTGGGCAAATCTGCTGCAAAAGACCTCTTTAAAATTCTGAAAAGCAAAGATGTCTCTTTGAAGACTAAGGTGCACCTAACCCAAGCCATGGTATATTGCCTCGTATACAAGTGAGAGCTGGACAATGAATAAGGAAGATGGAAGAAGAGGAATTGATACGTTTGAGTTGTGATCCTGGAAAGGATACTGAAAGTACCATGGACTGCCAAAAGAACTAACAAATCTGTCCTGGAAGAAGTTCAGCCAGAAAGCTACTTAGAAGCAAGAGTGAACAGACTTAGTCTGACCTGCTTTGGTCATGTTATCAGAAGGGACCATTCCCTGGAGAAGGATATCATGCTTGGTAAAGTGGAGGGTCAACAGAAAAGGGAAAGGCCCTCAACAAGATA
>NW_006921595.1:6059639-6062839 GCF_000298275.1 Orycteropus afer afer | reverse complement strand
GGCACATAACAACAACAACAACAACAAAACCCTCTAGTTAGTGATTTACCTTCCCTTCTCCTCTCACTTCTGGTAACCTTCAAGAATTTTTCTTTCAGTGTGTACACCTTTTCTGGACTTTTTACATTAGTGGTCAATATTCATGCAATATTTGTCCTTTTGTGATTGACTAATGTCACTCAGCATAATATCCTCTAAGTTCATCCATGTTATGAGGTGTTTCACAGATTCATCATTGTTCTTTAATATTGCATAGTATTCCGCTATGTGTATTTACCATAGTTTGTTCATCCATTCGTCTGTTGATGGGTATTTAGGTTGTTTCCATCTTTTTTGCTATTGTGAATAGAGCTGCAATGAATATGAGTGTGAATATATCTATTCTTGTCATGGCTATTATTTCTGTAGGATTTATACCTAGTAGTGAGATGTCTAGATCATATGGTATTTCGATTTTAATTTTTTAGGGAAATACCACACTGTTTTCCACAGTGGTTGCACCATTTTATAGTCCTATCACCAATGGATGAGGGTTCCAATATCTCTGAACCTAACCAGTGTTTGTTTTCTGTTTTTTGAACTTTGCTAGCAAGGCTGGGGTGAGATGCTTTCTCATTGTTGTTCTGATTTGCATCTCTCTAATGGTTATTACTCTCTTCAGGTTTGTGTTGGCCACCTGAGTGTCTTCTTGGGTGAAGTGTCTTTTCATGATGATGTTGACTCTTGAGAGTAAGAAGTGATGCAGCCATGCAGCACCATGCTGGCCCTAGGGTTTCTGCTACATGTTTATCACTCCAGGGTCTGATTCCCAATTCCACAATGTTCCTGTCCTTTCTAGTATCTGTTCTCTAGTCTCCTGTGCACTCAGTAAGGCTCCTACACCATTCCAATACATTTCCAGAATTGGTTCTGTTGCTTGCAACCAAAACTTTTAACTGATCACTTACTCATCAATGACACAATGAATAGAACCATAGCATTGTCTGTATTGTGTCAGGTGGTAGAGGAGAAGAAAGTGAGAGCATTTGCAGGCTAGAGGTATCAAAACAGGGAAGAGCTTCTAATTGTATTTTCTAAATAGCATTGCAGCACTATGAATGAAGTTCCAAGTTCTAGAGTCATATCCTTTATGTAGGAAGTAGAAGCTGAATCTTCCTCCTCTAGCCAAATCCTTATCAATAAGCATAAATTAGGAAAGTAGCTTTAGTTCTGTCCTGTGGTGAACTCTTTACATTTGACTAATAGAATTGAGCAACAATATGACTTCATATATTGATTTAAATTCTCATAAATTCATGGTATATTTATTGTAAAAGTTATATTTGAAACTATTCTTTTTTCTGACTTTTATCTTTAGTATTTGTTAGTCCCTCTTTTAATATCTCTGTAGAATGGAAAATTACATTTTGTATTATTTTGGAAAAAGTCCAGTCAAGCAGTAACACTGGATAGTGCTAAGTACCGGGCAAAAAATCAAAACCAAACTCACTGCCATCGAGTCAACTTTTGATTCATGGCGACCCTATCGGATAGAGTAGAACTGGTCCATAGGGTTTCCAAGACTGTAATCTTTATGGAAGCAGATTGCCTCATCTTTTTCTTGCAAGGCAGCTGGTGAGTCCAAACTGTCAACCTTCTGGTTAGCAGCTGAATGACTTAACCACTATGCGACAGGGCAGAACAATTAATAAATTCATTAACTATTGTTTTTAATTTAGGTTGTTTCTCTGGAACAGGAGAGTGACTGAAAAAAATCCAATGAGTTTCCCTTACTGATTTTTTTTTTTTTACTTGTGGTGAAAATATACATATCGAAACATACACCATCTCAATAATTTCTATATGTACAGTTCAGTGACAATGATTACATACTTCAAGTTATGCACCTATTCTTGCTGTTATTTTCCAAATCATTCCATCACTATTAACATAAAATTAATGTCCCTTAAGCATAAATTGCCTCTTTTTCCCTCCTTTTCACCCTTGATAGTCATTAAAAATCTTTGGTTTCTGTGTATTTGCTTATTTCATATAAGTGAGATCGTATAGTGTTTTTCCTTTTACATTTGACTTATTTCACTCTGCATAATAATTTCAAGGTTCACCCATGTTGTGGCATGCATCAGGACTTCATTTCTCTTTATGGCTGAGTAGTGTTCCATTGTGTGTGTATACCACATTTTGTCTATCCAGTCATCTGTTAACAGACATTTTGGTTGTTTCTAATTTTTGACTGTTGTGAAAAGTGCTACAGTGAACATTGGTGTACAGGCTTCTCTTTGTGGTCCTGCTTTCACTTCTGGGAATATATCTAGGATTGGGATTGTTAGGCCATATAATTCTTTGTTCATGTGAATGAAAAAGGAACCACCACACTATTCTTTTTATTTATTTATTTATTTTTCATTTTCATTTTTGCAGTGTTTCTTCCCCTCTCCTTCCACCTCTGGTAGGCAACGAAGAAAGTTTCCTTCCACATATAAGCCTTTCATTGGCTTTTTACAATAATGAACTAATACAATATTTGTCCTTCTGTTATTGACTTATTTCACTTAGCATAGTGCCCTCCAAGTTCATTCATATTATGCAGTGTTTTGCAGCTTGTACATTATTCTTGAGTGTTTCATGGTATTCCATTGAGCATCACACTATTCTTCACAGTGACTACACCATTTTGCATTCTCACCAGCACTGGATGGAGGTTCCAGTTTCTCCACAACCTTGTCAATACCTGTTTTGTTTGTTTGTTTTGTTTTAAATCATTGTCATTCTAATAAGGATGAGATGGATCACTTTTTGTTTTGAAATAATAGCTTAATGACAGATCACATTTGTGATGGTTTAAAATTTTCTAAGTGTTTTTTAAGTTTACAAAGAATGTTTTGTGTGTACCTTTTCTCATTGTAAATTTAACCTATGAAATTCAAGTGTATGAGAAACTTTAAAAGCAAAACCAAGCCTGCTGCCATGGAGTTGATTCCAACTCATAGCAACCCTCATTGGGTTTCCAAGGCTGTAAATCTTTACAGAAGTAGATTGGCTCATCTTCCTCCTGTGGAACGGCTGGTGGGTTGGAACCTCTGACCTTCTGGTTAGCAGCCAAATGCCTTAATTACTACACCACCAGAACTCCTTATGAGAAACTTTAGTAGTTTTTATTTTCTAAGGGTGCAAAAACAATATTGGGAACAGAAATACAG
>NW_006921595.1:6056333-6058819 GCF_000298275.1 Orycteropus afer afer | reverse complement strand
CTCATTGAACCTTGCCATGAGTGCTAGGGTGAGATGGTATATCTCAATGTTGTTTTGATTTACATCTCTCTGATGGCCAATGATTGTGACCATCTTTTCATGTATTAGCTGACCACCTGAATATCCTCCTTGGTGAAGTGTCTATTCATGTCTTCTGCCCATTTTTCAATTGGATTGTTAATTCCTTCTGTGTTGAGGCATTGGAGTTTTTCATTAATCTTAGCGATAAGTCCCTTGCCAGATATGTAATTATCAGCAAATATGAATTTGTTGCTGTCATTTTTGTCATGTGCTTTTTCATTGTGTCAATTTCTTTGTTCCATATAATTTTCTATGCTGAGCTTGTTTTGTTCATGAATCATGTTATCACTTCCTTCATTGCTGTTGTTTTAGTATTTGCTGAATATTTATGCTGGTCCTCTTTTTAATTTGAATGTGAAGGTTTCTCATTTTTGTTTGAGGTTACTCTGTGATTTATAGTTTTCTTCCCAAGTTTAGAACTGTCTACCTTGTAGTTGTCTTGACTTCCCTACCATCTAGAAGTTCTGTAACAACACAGATTTTTTTTTTTCCCCTCTTTTTGGTTTGTAGTTGTTCTCATTTGTCGGTTGGTGTCTCTGGTTCCCCAGAGTTGCAATTCTTGAATTTTGCACTAGCAGTTATTCCAAGTTTAGGTTGGAATGGATGAGTTGTAATTAATATGATTTGTAAAGTCATGTTATTTATTTATACATTCCCTTCGTGGTAGTTGTCATCCACACAATCCTTTAGTAGAGGCATAAAAAAAGAAAATTGGATGAACAAGCCTTGCAGATGTTTTTAATAAAATCATTAAGTCTTCAATGAAATCAGTTAAAAGACAAACATCTCTGAGGCTCAGTTTTCTGTTCTCTAAAGTAGGGGAAATAATAGTAATTATTTTAGCTGGTTGCTCTGATGATTGAATGAGATCAGGTTGTAGACAGTTTTAAATTTATTTAAGGTATTCTTTTATAAACAAGGATTTTATCTGTGTGCTGAGAAAATAATCTGAGAAGCTGGAAGAAGAACACAGCATCAGGATTGGAGGAAGACTCATTAACAATCTGTGATATGCAGGTGACACCACCTTGCTTGCTGAAAGTGAAGAAGACTTGAAGCATTTATTGATGAAGATCAAAGACTACAGCCTTCAGGAGGGATCATATCTCAAAATAAAGAAGACAGAAGTCCTCACAACTGGAGCAATAAGCAGCATCATGATAAATTGAGAAAGATAGAAATTGTCAAGGATTTCGTTTTACTTGGATCCACAATCAGTACCTATGGAAACAGCAGTCAAGAAATCAAACAACATGTTGCATTGGGAAAATCTGCTCCAAAAGATGCCTTTAAAGTGTTAAAGAACAAAGCTGTCACTTTGAGGACTAAGATGCACCTGACCCAAACCATTGTCTGTTCAATAGCCTCCTATTTGAAAGCTGGACAATGTATAAGGAAGACCACAGAAGAATTGATGCATTTCAATCGTGGCATTGGCCAAGAATATTGAATATACTGTGGCATACTAGAAGAATGAACAAATCTGTCTAGGAGGAAGTACAGCCAAATGTTCCTTAGAAGCGAGAATGACCAGACTTTGTCTTTTGTACTTTCATCATGTTGTCAGAAGGGACCAATCCCTGTAAAAGGACATCATGCTTGGTAAAGAAGAGGGACAGCAAAAAATTAAAAGAACTTCAATGAGATGGATTGACATAGTGGCTGTGACAATGGGCTCAAACATGGCAATGATTGGGAAAATAATGAAGGACTGGGCAGTGTTCGTTCTGTTGTACGCTGGGTTGCTATGAGTCGGAACCAACTCAGTGGCACTTAACCACAATAGCAGGTTATATGTACTTTAGCATAAGAACTGTATCACATTATACTAATTTTTGTATCCTTTCTATTGTTAAAAGAGTAGTGCTGTGGTGTCAGCAGAGCACAGGTTCTGAAGTTCAACAGAGCTGGGATTGAATCTTGGCTTTACACCACCTAGCTATATTATATAACCCTAGAACCCTACTGTCTTATTTAGCTGGTGCTGCTATAACAGAGATACCACAAATGGATGGTTTTAACAAACAGAAATTTATGCTCAAAGTTTAGGAGGCTAGAAGTTTGAATTCAGAGTGCTATTTCTAGGGGTAGGCTTTCTCTCTCAATTGGCTCACAGTTTAGGAGGCAGACTCTTTTTTTTCTTTCGGATCTATGAGCTCACTGTTCCTTAGAAGTCTCTATGTGTCTTGACATTAATCTTCCTCTGGATCTAGGAGGTTCCAAGCATAGGGACCCTGTGTCCAAAGGACATGCTTGCTCCTGGCTCTTCTTTTTTTGTGTGGTGGTAGGTAGCTATGATCTATGCTCACTTGTTTAGTCTCTTTCTCTCTCTCTCTCTCTTTTAAAATACATTTTATAGAAATATAATTTCTGTACAGTGAAATACACAAAACTAAAGTGACATG
>NW_006921595.1:6049851-6056028 GCF_000298275.1 Orycteropus afer afer | reverse complement strand
CTTCTTTAGGATATATACCTAGCAATGGAATTGCTGGGTCAAATAGTATTTCTAATTCCAACTTTTTAAGGAATCACCATACTGGTTTCCACAGTGGTTGTATCATTTTACAGTGCCACCAGCAGTGTATGAGAGTCCCAATCTCTCCACATCCTCACCAGCATTTGTTATTTTCTGTCTTATTGAACTTTGCCTAATCTCTTTTGTATCTCAAATGTAATTGACTCAAGATATACCCTAATCCTGTTGTGGTAGTTAAGGTTATGTTTCAACTTGGCTGGGCCTGGTTTTGAGTGGCTGGTGCTAGTTATTCCCCATGATGAGACTGGCAATCAGCTACATGGTGGAATCTGCCGTGAGCAGCTGAGTAGTTGCTTTAGGGATGTGATCTGCTTCCCATATATAAAGGGAAGCTTTGAGAATGGTCTGTAGCTTTTAGCACACTTGAATCCTACATGTAACTGAGTTGTTATTCAGCAGCCTGCATGTTGTCTGCTGATCTTAGGACTCTTAATGAACTTGAATCAATGGCCTGCCATGTGGTTTGGTAATATCAGGACTGTGCCATTTTTTATTTGTCAGCCTTGGGCTTGTCAGCCTCAGCAGCCAGCAGCTGCCTGAATGAAGAAAGCCTCCAGCTTCAGTGGGCTGAGAGCAGGAGGCAGAGCTGAAGCCCAAGGTCAAGGGGTCTTCACCCAGCCCCTAGAGCCTGGCACTTTGAACTCAGACTTCTAGCCTCCAAACTGTAAGAGAATAAAGTCCTGTTTGTCAAAGCCATCCATCCTATTTGTGGTGTATTTTCTGTTAGAGCAGCATGAAGTAACCAAAATATCTGTAGATTGCATCCTGCCTCAACATGACTGCCACTGTCCTGCCTCATTAAAATCATAGCAGTTAAGATTTACAACACATAGGATAATCACATCAGATCACAAAATGGAAGATAATTACATAATACTGAGAATGATGGCCTAGCCACGTTGACACATATATTTTGGGATGACAGAAGTCAATCTGTAACACCTACTTAATCTCTGTGAAACCTTTTTTCTTTTCCCCCATCTATGAAATGGAGGAAATAATACAGATCTAGCAGGATTTGAGGTGAAGATTATCATGTCTCAATAAATATTAGTTTCTTCTTCCATATTCTTTTGATATACATTGTTGTTGTTGTTGTTGTTATATGCTGTTGAGTCGGACCTGACTCATAGCGATCCCTCCTTGGGTTTCTGAGGCAGTATCTCTACGGAAGTAGGATTGCCCAACCTTCCTTCCGAGGAGTGGTTGGTGGGTGTGTACCACCAGCCTTCTGGTTAACAGTCAAGTGCCTTAGGCACTATACTACCAGATATGTGATATACATTAGCTTTGATTTTATTGAATTAACAGGTTTTGACTGTGTATTTAGAAGAGCAGGGTTTGTAGTAAAGACATATTCTAATTAAAATTTGTGAACCAAATTAGACTTAGAATTAAAAATTCAATTAGTTAAAATGGAAAAGTAAAATCTACTAATTGTACATTTCTCTGAAATTTACACTTAGTTCCTACCTATGAATAGCTTAATGTTCAATACACTATTCAAAATTATACAAAATTCAGTTTGTCTTATAAGGAATTTATGCTTCCTCAGTGAGGAAATTGCTGTTGGAAATCTGCAGAAGCTTGGGCAGAAAGATCCCTGGAATAAAAGAGGAGATGCCTGTCTTGTTAAGATCATATGATTGTGGCAGCAATGCTACCTGGTGGCAGCATACCTAAATTGCAGGAATATTAAGGAAAATACTAACAACAACAAAACCCAGACTTTTGGGGATGAGTTATTAAGAGACAGCTTACAAGTATAATTTTTCTTTTACCAATTCCTCCCCCCCCATCTATTGCTTTTGCTATCAGTGAAAAATTAAGAGGTTGAGTGTCAAGAACACCCGCCTCCTTACCTTCTAAGTAAATCCTGGTGCGTCTTCTTCATAGAGGTCAACAAGGTGAATTCCATCATTACTGACATCATTAGTATAAGCCTCCTATGACATCCATCATTATCCCCCCATTCCTTTCTATCACATACACACCAGAAATCACAGTCTATCATCAGCAGACTCCCTCATATCCTTAACTTCTTCCCTGAACTGCCCTTGACCTTCATGTTCCACCTGCACGTGCCTTTCCTGCATTTATCTCAAATGACAGCTGCTTTTTCTCTCATGCCCTATATACCTCAGGGCATCTAGGTTGGATAGATACTATTTGTCTTCCTTCATCTTTGAGAAATCCCAGCTCCTTTAAAGTTCATGCCATCTATTCCCCTTAACATGCCCCTTTAGCCCTTTCCTATTAGGCTCCCAGTTATACCCCTTCATTTATAAGATTGGTAACTAGTTGGTCAACTGTCTTTTTATTCATTGCAACCTTGTTATTATTCTTTGTGATTTCAACATCCATGTGGGTGGGGAACAGTGGTGGTTCAGTGGTAGAATTCTCACCTTCCATGAGGGAGACCCAGGTTTGAGTTTTGGCTAACACACTTCATGCACAGTCTCCACCCATCTGTCAATGGAGGCTTGCATGCTGATATGATGCTGAACAGGTTACAGTGGAGTCTGAGGCTGACTCAATGCAGCTAACAGCAACAGCATCCTTGTAGGTGATTCATCCAATACCCTGGCCTCTCAGTTACTTAACTTCATCACTTCCAATCACCTTTTCCTCTTTTCTACCTTACCACTCATTTCCTTGATCAAAACAATAATTACACCTTCTCTCAAGTAATAGATACTTCTATTCTTCTGTCTTATTTACTCTGTTATCTTCACTACAATACTTTGTGGCCATATCCAGACTCCAATCCCTTGATTTTACAATACTTTTTACTATCCATCACCCTCCTCATCTACAAACATTATAGTATTGGCCTGTTTATCCACATCTACACCATTTTTCCCACTACAAAGGAAAACATGCACTGTAGGTCTCACCCCCTCACCATTGCTCCCGGGATTATGCCCTTTCTCTGATGCAATTTTTTCTTGTCTACTGGCGTCTTCCCATCAGCATACAAACCTGCTGTAGTCTCTCCTTTCTTTATCTACTCTACTTAATTCACCACCCCCACAGACCCTTTAGTTACTATGTCCTTTCTCTGCTCTCCTTCATAGCAAAATTTATTGAAACCCATCTTCACTTGCAGTCTGTACTTCCTCACCTCTCATTCTATACTTGAATTAGATTTTTGGTCCTTTTGCTCTACTGGAACTACTCTTGATACAGTCATCAATAATCTCTGTGTTGCCAATCCAGTTGTATTCTCATTTTACCACTCAGCAACACTCAACACAGATGACCACTCCTTCTTTGAAACCCCTTTTCTCTTGGCTTACATGCATTGTTTTCAAACATTTTTGCTCATATAGCACCTAAAATAATTCTGTAAAACTTTGTAGACTCTTGCACACTTTTAGAGTTGACATCTATATTTTTGTCATGAGTTTAAATACTCTCTAATGATAGAATTCCCCGTATGTTATAAATATTGACATTTAAAAATAAAACTGTTATAGTGCACTTTTTAAATGCATCTAGTGGAATGTGAACACCATAGAAATTTGATACTCAGCATTCATTATACATTAGAAAACACAGAGACTTCTGTAACTGTTGGGAATTTTACATTGTTCTCTTTTCCCCTTGACTTTATATTTCCAAATTTTCCTTACAAAATATTTTTTCACATGTAATATATTTTACCACTCTACTACTAAAGTATGAATATCAATTTAAATTTTAAAATTTCTTATTACTATAATATTCCAATTACAAAATATTTTATTTTTAAATAGATATACACCTTGAGAAAACCTGCTTGTGTAAATAATTGGATAGAGACTTTGTCATATAAATGTTTTTCAGTTTTTTAATTCTTTCAAAATTATATGCCAAAAATCACAGAAAACCTATCACAAAAAAATGATTTCTAATGATCCATTAGCCTTTAACTTAGTTCTTCTGAATTTGCACAAGGATTTGTTATCTAGTTATTGCATCACTAACTTTGTCAAATGACATCAAATAATTATAATTTTCCCCTCTGTGCCTAGAAAGTTTTTACATTGCTGAACTCCACACCATAGTAAGATTTGGGATGGCTGAAAGTGGGAGAAAGATGATTGTGAAAGAGATTTGGCATGGTGAACCTCTTACTTCATTAGGCACATTCTCAAGCAGGTAAGTTTTCACAGAAAGTACATGTGAAGTTGAGGTTCTGGAAATAATTTTCCTTAAAACTATCTATGCCTGTATTCCCCTTGTTAGATTGCGTCTTACTCAGTACACATAGCCTGATTTGAAGACCTCTGGTTAACACGAGATTATACTAGCCTAGATTTTTCTTAACTCAGTAGTCTTTCCTTCTCAGTTTCTCTGCTACCTGTCTCTGCTCTGCTTACCTCTTGATCACTAGATCATTCTGGAACCCCCTTATTTCTCTTTTTTGGCCATTTCTTTTCTAGGTGAACAAACAAACAAACAAACAAAAAACAAGCTCAGTGCCAGTGAGTTGGTTCTGATTTATAACAACTCTCTTTGGGTTTTGAAGGCTGTAAATCTTTATGGAAGCAGATTGCCCATTTTTTTCCTGCAGAGCAGTGGGTGGGTTTGAACCACTAACCTTTTGGTGCCTTAACCAAGTGCTTTAACCACTACACCACCAGAGCTCCTTAGGTGACTTTAGTCAGTTCTAACACATTGAATATTATTGATATTGATGCTCCCAAACTTTTATCTCCTGTTGTGACATTTCTCCTGACCTCAGATTCATACATCCAGCTTCAACTTGTTTTCTTTGTGTGGATGCTGATTAATATCCCAAACATGTTATTGTTATTAGATGCCGTGGAGTCATGTCTGACTCATAGCGACCCTATGCACAGCAGAACTAAACACCTCCCGGTCCTGCGCCAGCTCTGTGATCCTTGCTATACCTGAGCCCATTGTCGCAGCTACTGTGTCAATCCATCTCGTTGAGGGCCTTCCCCTCTTTCGTCGACCCTCCACCTTACCAAGCATGACATCCTTCTCCAGGGAATGGTTCCTTCTGACAACATGACCAAAGTAGGTGAGATGAAGTCTGGCCATCCTTGCTTCCAAGGAGCATCTTGGCCGCACTTCCTCCAGGACAGATCTGTTAGTTCTTTTAGCAGTTCATGATACTTTCAGCATTCTTTGCCAGCACTACAAGTCAAAAGCATCAATTCTTCTTCAGTCTTCTTTATTCATTGTCCAGCTCTCATATGCATATGAGGCAACTGAAAATATCATGGCTTGTGTCAGGTGTACCTTAGTCCTCAAATAGACATTCTTGCTCCTCAGCACTTGAAAGAAGTCACTTGCAGCCAACTTGCCCAGTGCTATACGTCATCTAATGTCCTGACTGCTGCTTCCATTGGCGTTGATTGTAAAACCAAGCAATGTGAAGTTTTTGGCAACTTCAATCTTTTCTCCATTTATCGTGATGCTGCTTATAGGTCCAGTTGTGAGGATTTTCGTTTTCTTTATATTGAGATGTAATCCATACTGTAGACTGTATTCTTCAATCTTCATCAATAAGTGCCTCAAATCATCCTAACTTTCAGCAAGGAAAGTTGTGTCATCAGTGTATCACAGGTTGTTAACTATTCTTCCTCCAATCTTGATGCCATATTCTTCTTCATACAGTCCAGCTTTTCAGATTATTTGATCAGCATACAGATTGAATAAGTATGGGAAAGTATTCAACCCTGACACACTCCCTTCTTGATTTTAAACCTTGATTCTCCCCTTGTTCTGCTCAAATGACAGCTTCCTGGTCTATATACAGGTTCCTCATGAGCACAATCAAGTGTTCTGTAATCCCATTCTTTTCAATGTCTTCCACAATTCGTTATGATCTATACAATCAAATGCCTTTGCATAGTCAATAAAACACAAGTAAACATCTTTCTGGTATTCTTTGCCTTGAGCCAAGATCCATTGGACAGCAGCTATGATATCTCTTGTTCCATGTCCTCTTCTGAATCCAGCTTGTACCTCTGGAAGTTCTCTGTCAATATACTGCTGCAACCGTTTTTGAATTATCTTCAGTAAGATCTTACTTGCATGCAATGTTAATGATATCGTTTGATAATTTCCACAATCTGTGGA
>NW_006921595.1:6043514-6049246 GCF_000298275.1 Orycteropus afer afer | reverse complement strand
TACTCTCCACTCAAGGGCAAGTTTCAGAGTCTCTTCTGACATCCATTTTGGTGTTTTCTTCTTTCCTCATCTTTTTAGTGACCTCTTGCTTTCTTCATCGATGGTGTTCTTGATGTCATCCCACAGTTCTTCTGGTTTTCAGTCATTGATGTTCAGTGCATCAAATGTATTCTTTAGATGGTCTGTAAATTCAGGAAGGATATATTCAAGATAATATTTTGGCTCTCATGGACTTGTTTGAATTGTCTTCAACTTCATGTTGAACTTGAATGTGAACAGTTGATGGTCTGTTCCACAATCAGCTCCTGGCCTTGTGCTGACTGAAGATATTGAGCTTTTCCATTGCCTCTTGACACAGATGTAGTCAATCTGATTCCTGTGTATTCTATCTGGCAAAGTCCACATCTATAGCCACTGTTTGTGTTGTTGAAAAAAGGTATTTGCAATGAATAAGTTGTTGGTCTTACAAAGTTCTATCATGCGATTTCCAGCATAATTTCTGTCACCAAGGCCAAATTTTCCAACTACCGGTGATTCTTCTTTGTTTCCAACTTTTGCATTCCAGTTAACAGTGATAATTAACACATCCTTATTGCATGTTTGGTCAATTTCAGACTGCAGAAATTGATAAAAATCTTCAATTTCCTCATCTTTGGCTTTGATGGTTGGTGCATAAATTTGAATAATAGTCATATTAACTGGTTTTCTTTGTAGGCGTATGGATATTATCCCATCACTGACAGCATTGTACTTCAGGACAGATCTTGAAACATCCTTTGTGATGATGAACACCACACAATTCCTCTTCAAATTGTCATTCCTGGCATAGTAGACCACATGGTTGTCTGATTCAAAATGGCCAAAACCAATTCATTTCAGATGACTAATGTCTGTGATATCAATCTTTATGTGTTCCATTTCATTTTTCGACAACTCCCAATTTTCCTAGATTCATGTTTCGTACATTCCATGTTCCAACTATTAATGGATGTTTGTAGATGTTTCTCCTCAATTTGAGTTGTACCATGTCCACAAATAGGAGCTCTGGTAGCATAGGCCTAAGGCACTTGACTGCTAACCAGAAGGCTGGCGGTTCAAACCCACCAGCCACTCCCCGGAAGGAAGATGGGGCAATCTACTTCTGTAGTGATACTGCCTCGGAAACCCAAGGAGGGGTCACTATGAGTTGGGTCCAACTCGATGGCACATAACAACAACATGTCCACAAATGGAGGTCTTGAAAGGTTTACCTTACCCATAGGAGTAAGGCTGGGTTTACTCTGATGATGCAGCTCTTTCCCAGTCCTGTTTGAGAGCCTTCTGACCTAACTGACTTAGTCTCCCGCACTGTATCAGACAATGTTTCTGGGCTATTCATAAGGTTGCATGATAAGGTATCAGATAGTGTTTCTCTGCTAGTCATAAGGTTTTCCCTGGCCAATTCTTTGAGAAGTGGATGGCCTCCTCCTTCTTCCTAGTCTGTCTCAGTCTGTAAGCTGAGTTGAAACCTGTGAACCATGTGCACTTGGGTTCGAAACACTGTTGGCACAGCCTCAAGCCTCACAGCAACACGCCACCACAGTAGAACAAACTGACAGACAAGTTTGTCTCCCTTAGCTGATTGAAACCTCTCCACCCTCCCCACGCTCCCCTTACATGGATCCCTGCCTCTTTCCTGCCACTTGGGGACAGGGCCTGGGTCCCTCACCTTACCTGGATTCCTGCCACTGCTTCCTTGCTCTGTCCTGTTTCCCTCCCCTCCCCTCCCCCCACCTGGCTTTTTCTCTGCTTTCCCCTGGTTTGGGAGGGGCCCTTGAGCTTACCTGGATCCCTGCTGCTGTTTCCTGGCTCTGTCCTGATTCCCACCCCCACCTCCTGGCTTTTTCTCTCTGCTTTCCTGCCACTTGGGAAGACCGTGGCCTGGGTCCCTGGCCTTACCTGGATTCTTGCTGTTGCTTCCTCATTTTGTCCTGGTCCCCCTGCCATCCTGGCTTTTTCTCTGCTTTCCCACTGCTTGGGAGGGGCATGGCCTGGGTCCTTGGCCTTACCTGGGTCCCCACCACTGCTACATTACTCTGTCCTAGTCCCCAACCCCCCTCCCGTCACCCCCCCCATCCCTGGCTTTTTCTCTGCTTTCCCACTGCTTGGGAGGAATGTGGCCTGGGTCCCTGGCTTTACCTGGATCCCTGCCACTGCTTTCTCCAACATATTATGTCTAAAAGAGAACTCATGATTCTCTAGTGCTGCTTCTGGCTAACCTGTTCCTTTGTCATCTTTCACACCTGAGGAAGTGATACCAGCATCCTCTTAGCTGTGAAATCCCAAAGCCTAGGAGTTAACTCTTCATTTCTCTTTTCTCTCACCCCTCACTGCACACTCCATCACTGTTACCTTTAAAATGTGCCCCAAGATACAGAAATGACCAGAAATACTGGTCGGATAGAGTCTGGTGGAACCTCCAAGACTATGGCCCTGGGTTACCCTTCGGACCTAGAATGGGACTCACTCCCATGGATTGGCTCTCAGCCTAACAGTAGAAAGACCTACATGGAGAACACCTACCCCAGGGTGATGCACCCATCTACTCTAGGGAGATAGATACACACCTTGGAGCAATCAGCATGGGGCACAAGAAGGGCAGCATTCACATAGCGGGAAAGCTGGACAGACAGGAGTGCATAGTTAAGAAGGGCACAGGGAGAGAGTAGTCACAGGGATGGGACCGGAGGAGAGTTTGTTATGGTTGGGGATGGTAATCGGGGTGTGAAGTCAAATGTACATGAACTGTTGAATGTAAAACAAATTTTGCTCCATAAATTTACACCCAAAGCACAATCAAATGAACAAAATAAAATAAAATGTGCCCCAAACCCATCCACTTCTCTTCATCCTCTTCACTCTAGTCTGAGATACCCACAGGGCTCACTTGGGGTACAGCAGACCTCACTGGTTTCCTTCTGCCCCCTGCCAAGCCAAATGATCTATTCTTCACAAAACTGGCAGTCTTTTAAACTTGTAAATCAGATTATGTCACTTGATTGCTTAAAACGACCATATGAAAAGTTACTTCAATCCCTTATCAGGGCTGGTCTGGACCTTGCCTACCTTTCTGAGCTCAGTTTCATGTCTTTGTCTCCCTTGCTCACAGTGCTCCAGCCACATAGGCCTTGTTCCTGTTACTAAACATGCCAAGCTTCCCCCCCCCCCACCTCAGGGCACTTGCACTTGCTATTATTTCCTTAGCCTAGAATTCTCTTCCCACAGATCATCACTTTGCTGTCTTGGTTTCTTTCTTCAGGCCCCAACTCATAAAATATCCCCTTTTAGAAGCCTTCTCAGACCACCTTTCTCTCTGTTTCATTATCCTATTTGCTTTATTTTTCATTGTACACTTGTGATTGGAAATTGTTTATTTCCGTTATTGTATGTTACATGATAATTATCCAGCGTTGCCACTAAAACACTAAGTTTCATGAAAGCAGAGATCCATTCTGCTTATTTATCTCTGTATCCTCAATGCTAAGTGTCAGATACAGAGTAGGTGATCAATATAGGTTTATTAAATGGATACAGGAGCATGCCCCAATGGTATTTCCAATGGTACATACCCAATGATATAATAAGTTAGTAATGCATACTTAGATAACAACTACCATCTCTGTTCTGGTTACTTAGTGCTGCTCTGACAAGAAATATACCACAAATGGGATGGCCTTAACAAACAAGAGTTTATTCTTACAATTTGGAGGCTTTAAGTCCAAATTCAAAGTGCCAGACTCTAGGGGCTAGGTGAAAGCCCCTCATCCTTGGGGTCCAGCTCTGCCTCCTGATCCCGGCCCACTGGAGCCAGAGGCATTTCTTCACTCAGACAGCTGCTGGCTGCTGAGGCTGAAAAGCCCTAAGGTTGACAAGTAAAAAGGCACAGTCCCGATGTTAGCAAACCACATGGCAGGCCATTAACTTAAGTCCATTTTAAGTCCCAAGGTCGGCAGAGCATTGCAGGCTGCTGAACAATGACATGGCTACATGCAGGATCCAAGTGTGCCATAGGCTAGAGACCATTCCCAAGGCTTCTCCTTATAAACAGGAAGCAGACCACATCCCAAAGGCAGCTACTCAGCTGCTTGTGGTAGATCCCACCATGGGGTTGATTGCCAGTATCATCATGGGGAATAACGACCACCAGCTTCCCAGATACTCAACCAGGCCCAGCCAAGTTAACACACAAACATAACTACCACAATCTCCTACCACTATTGAATATTGACCTAGACCTGGAGATGATATCATAAAAAACAGTAGACAACGATGGGCTGTGGAGTCAAATAGTACAGGATTTAACCCAGGCACTGCAGCATTATGACTTTGAGCAAATCATATCATTATTTATATCTCAGTTTCACCATATATAATTAGAAGATAATTACTTCTGTTTTTGTTAGCTGCTATCAAGTTGATTCTGATGTATGGCCAATTACTGTGTAACAGAACAAAATGTTGCCCAGTCCTACACCATCTTCATGATTTTTAGTATCTTCATGATTTTTAGTTTGAGTACAAGCAGACAATATTCTGTGCTGATCCAGAGGGTTTTCATTAATTTTTGGAAGTGGATCACCAGGCCTTTCTTCCTAGTCTTAGTCTGGAAACTGCTGAAACCTGTCCACCATGGGTGCCCCTGCAGGTATTTGAAATATCAGTGGCATAGCTTCCAGCATCATAGCAATACACAAGACACCATAGTATGGCAAACTGACAGATCTATGGTGGTAGATGGTAAAATATCAATTATTTAAAAGAAATATGTTTCTGTTAATTTCTGACTATTCTGGGCAGTGGCGAGTGTTTAAAGTAAGTAATAAAGAAGATAATAATAATAGGTAACAGCAGCTCACACTTGTTCTGTGCCAGTGGTCATGCTTAGTGTCCTGCATATACTGTTTGTTAATCCTCAAAGCAATCCCCTTTCCTCAAGGAAGGCAGATCAATGATTTAATAAGGGAGGCAGATAAATATAAAACTAATAAATAAATTATAATACAGCATGGCAAGTAATATAAAAGTGTGGGAACCAGAGACCAGGGGTGACTAACTTTGTTTCCTTGCATTTGGGGAGAATTTTCCCAGGGAGGAGTGTCCCTGTAATTTTAAAGCTATTTATTTCCCAAGGAAACAGTCCAAAATAGACCAAGCAAAGTCCTTTCTTGAGCATAAGTCTTGCAAAAAACAAAATAAAGCTCAGCAAAATAGTTTATCCCACTGAAAAGCAAAAGCTCTGCATTACAATCTTATTATTTGGGAGGGATATATGAATTGCTTAAATGTATGAATATTATTTATGATTTTATATATATAAGGGGAGGAGCCATGTTGGTGCATTGGTTAAAGAACTCAACTGCTAACCAAAAGATGGGTGGGCCAAACCTACATGCTGCTGCATGGCAGAAAGATGTGGCAGTTTGTTTCCATAAAGATTTATAGCCTTGAAAACCCTGTGGGACAGTACTTCCTTGCCCTATACAGTCACTATGAGTTGGAATCTACTCAACAGCAGTGGGTAATATATAACTAGAACAATTGTAGGTATTATTGCTCTTATTTCTCCTGTTTATTACAGATGTGTATTAAGGCATGACCGTAAAGCTCTTTGAATAAATCATTTTAATTACCTAGTAATATGAGTGTTCATGTTAATTAAGGGGATATTTTGCACATGGCAAAGAGATTACTTT
>NW_006921595.1:6034152-6043273 GCF_000298275.1 Orycteropus afer afer | reverse complement strand
AGGCAGTATCACTACAGAAGTAGATTGCCCAACCTTCCTTCCGAGGAGTGGCTGGTGGGTTTGAACTGCCAGCCTCTTGGTTAGCATTCAAGTGCCTTAGGCACTATGCTACCAGAGCTCCCTAAAATTAGTTAGAATGAATAAAGTTTAATCATGCTGTTCTAAGCAGTGGGAAGAGTGTGTATGTGGAGTAAGGATGTAAGAACATACCAGCTCCAGTTCCTGATTGAGCCTGCTTTGCTGAGTGGTCCTAGGAGAATCACTTTGATTCTCTGAGCCTCAGTTTCCTCACCTGTTACATGCTCAAATGTGAATATTCTTTTCTGTGCTGCCAAGGCCTTGCCGGGCAGTGTTACATTCTGTTGTACATAGGGGTTGCAATAAGAACAACGTGAGTTGGAGCCAACTTGATGGCACCTAACAACAACAAATCCTTGCCTAAGACATTGCTTCTTTCCTCCCATTAAGGAATAAATCAAGGTGTTTTTTTTTTTAACATAGTGCCCCTGCTGAACAAAACTGCAACAGTCTGATAGTAGGAGAAAGGTATGATTTTGGAGATTTCAATAAGAAGTTGCTCTTTGTTATCCTGAAACTTGAAAGTGTGTTAGAAATTGGTTGCTTTTTTTTTTTTCTCAAAGGTTCATATTATATTAAACAATATACAGAAATGACTAAATGGATTAAAATATAATGTTAAAAAGTAGCTTTGTTTGGGTAGTACTAAGATGAGTAATTTAAATTTTTTTCAATACTTTTATGTTTTTTCAAATTTTCTGTAATAAACATATTTATATATATTTGTGTGTATATATACATAATTCATGTACATATACATATATTCAGGAAAAATGAAAGCAGTTTTTCTAAAAGAGATGTTAGTAATGTTAATAAAGTGGCATCCATGAGACGTACTTCACCCAGCACTTATTTCTTACTCTGTGTATGATGTTTTAGGTTTAATAGACAGTAAAAGAGGTAAGAAGGAGAGCCCCAAGGCAGAAAGTAGCAGCCAGGGCCGACTGCTGGAACAGGTAGGAGGGAGATCCCCCAGGCAGGAAGCTAAGGGAGACAAACTTGTCTGTCAGTTTGTTGTACTGTGGTGGCTTGTGTGTTGCTGGAGGCTGGAGGTTGTGCTACCAGTGTTTCAAACACCAGCAGGGTTGCCATGAGGAATGGTTTCAGTGGAACCTCCGGACTGAGACAAACTCAGAAGAAGGAAGAGACCACCCATTTCTCAAAGAATTGGCCAGTAAAAACCTTATGAAATAGCAGTGAAACACTGTCTAATATATTACTGGACAACTTTATGAATAGTCCTGAAACATTGTCCAATACAGTGCTGAAAGATGAGCCCCTCAGGTCAGAAGGCACTCAAGATAAAACTGGGAAAGAGCTGCCTCATCAGAGTAGAGCTGACTTTAATGATATGGATAAACCAGGGCTTTCAGGACCTCATTGCTGATTCTTCTCAAAATGAGAAGAAACAACTGCAAATATCCATTAATAATTAAACATGGAGTGTACAAAGTATGAATCTAGGAAAATTGGAAGTTGTCAAAAATGATATGGAGTCATAAAGATTAATATCCTAAGCATTAGTGAGCTGAAATGGACCAGTTTTGGTCATTTTGAATCAGATGACCATATGATCTACTATGCTGGAAATGACAAATTGAAGAGGAATGGCATGGCATTCATCATCACAAAGAATGTTTCAAGATCTGTCCTGAAGTACAATGCTATCAGTGATAGGATAATATCCATAGGCCTACAAGGAAGGCCAGTTAATACTACTATTATTCAACATATGCACCAACTACCAAAGTCAAAGATGAGGAAACTGAAGATTTTTACCAACTTCTGCAGTCTGAAATTGACCAAACATGCAATCAAGATGTGTTTCAAAAGTTGGAAACAAAGAAGAATCACTGGTAAAGGAAAATTTGGCCTTGGTGACAGAAATGCAGCTGGAGATCACATGATAGAATTTTGCAAGACCAATGACTTATTCCTCGCAAATACTTTTTTTTCCAACAACATACACGGCAGCTATACATGTGGACTTCACCAGATGGAGTACATAGGAATCAGATTGACTATATCTGTGGCAAGTGGCGATGGAAAAATTCAATATCTTCAGCCAAAACAAGGCCAAGAGCTGATTGTGGAACAGACCATCAACTGCACATATGCAAGTTCAAGCTGAAGTTGAAGACAATTAAAAGAAGTCTATGAGAGCCAAAATATGACCTTGAATATATCCCTCCTGAATTTAGAGACTGTCTAAAGAATATATTTGATGCATTAAACACCAGTGATCGAAAACCAGAGGAACTATCAGATGACATCAAGAATATCATCCATGAAGAAAGCAAGAGGTCATTAAAAAGACAGGAAAGGAAGAAAAGACCAAAATGGATTTCAGAAGAGACTCTGAAACTTGCCCTTGAACGAAGAGTAGCTAAAGCAAATGAAAGGAATGACAAGATAGAAGAACTGAACAAAATATTTTGAAGGGTAGCTTGAGAAGACAAAGTCAATTATTATGATGAAATGTGCAAAGACATGGAGTTGGAAAGCCAAAAGGGAAGAACATGCTTGGCATTTCTCAAGCTGAAAGAACTGAAGAAAAAATTAAGCCTCAAGTTTCAATATTGAAAGCTCCTATGGGCAATATATTGAATAATGCAGGAAACATCAAAAGAAGAGGGAAAGAATACAAAGTCACTGTACCAAAAAAGAATTGATGTTCTTCCATTTCAGGGGGTGGGATATGATCAAAAACCAATGGTGTTGAAGGAAGAAGTCAAAGCTGCACTGAAGAAATTGACAAAAAAACATGGCTCCAGGAATTGACAGAATACTCACTGAGATGTTTCAACAATGGATACCCCTGGAGGCCCTCATTTGGCTATGCTAAGAGGTTTGGAAGACAGCTACCTGGCCCACCGACTGGAAGAGATACATATTTGTACCCATTCTAAAGAAAGTGATCCCACAGAATGTGGAAATTACTGAACAATATTATTAATATTGCACACAAGTAAAATCTTACTGAAGATAATTCAGAAACAGTTGCAGCCGTATATTGACAGAGAACTTCCAGAAATGCAAGCTGGATTCAGAAGAGGGCATGGAATGAGGGATATCATTGCTGATGTTAAATGGATCTTGGCTGAAAGCAAAGAATACCAGAAAGATGTTTATTTTTATTTTATTGACTTTGCAAAAGCATTTGATTGTGTGGATTATAACAAATTATGGATAACATTGAGAAGAATAGGAAATCCAGAACACTTAATTGTGCTCATGAGGATCCTGTACATAGATCAGGAGGCTGTTGTTTGAACAGAACAAGGGGACTGCGCATGGTTTGAAATCAAGAAGGGAGTGCATCAGGGTTGTATGCTTTCACCGTACTTATTTAATCTGTATGCTCAGCAAATAATCTGAGAAGCTGGACTGTATGAAGAAGAACATGGCATCAGACTCATCAACAACCTGCAATATGCTGATGTCAGAACTTTTCTTCCTGGAAGTGAGGATGACTTGAATCATTTACTGATGAAGATTGAAGACTACAGTCTGTAGTATGGATTGCATCTCAATATAAAGAAAAAAATCCTCACAACTGGACCAATAAGCAGCATCACGATAAGTGAAGAGAAGATTGAAGTTGTCAAAGATTTCATATTACTTGGTTCTACAATGAACACCAATGGAAGCAGCAGTCAAGATATCAGACAATGTATTGCAAAAGACCTGCAGAAAAAGACCTCTTTCAGGTGCTAAAGAGCAAAGATATCTCCTTGAAGACTAAGGTGTGACACAAGCCATGGTATTTTCAATTACTTCGTATGCATGTGAGAGCTGAACAACGAATAAGGAAGACTGAAGAATAGTCAATGCTTTTGAGTTGTGGTGTTGGTGAAGAATGCTGAAAGTACCATTGACTGCTAAAAGAACTAACAAATCTGTCCTGGAAGAAGTGCAGCTGGAATGCTCTTTGGAAGCGAGATCGGCCAGACTTCATCTCACCTACTTCATTCAGTCTTGTGAGAGGGGATCATTCCCTGGAGAAGGATATCGTGCTTGGTAAAGTGGAAGGTGAATGAAAAAAGGGAAAGCCCTCACCAAGATGGACTGACACAGTAATTACAAAGATGGGCTCAGGTATAGCAAGGATCATGAGGCTGGTACAGGACTGGGCAGTGTTTCGTTCTGCTGTACATAGGGTCACTATGAATCAGAGACGACTTGACAGCACCTAACAACAACAACAATAGACACTGAAATAACTCACAGTGACAGATCAGTACGTTAGGTGAAAAGGATGAAGTGGAATTCCAAGATCAGTCTTGGCTTTTAAAATTTATAATCTCAACACATTTGAATAAACACTTTGTTAAAGAAGATTTGTGAATGGCAAGTGAGTACATTAAAAAATGCTTAACATCATTAGTCATTAGAGAAATGCAAATTAAAACCACAATGAGATATCACTTCATACCATCTTAAAAAAAAAAAAAAAAGGACAAAACTGTCTGCCATCAAGTCAATTCCAACTCATAGCTACCTTGTAGGACAGAGTAGAACTGTTCCATAGGGTATCCATGCTGTATTATTTATGGAAGCAGACTGCCACATCTTTCTCCATGGAATGGCTGGTGGGTTGGAACCACCAACCTTTTGGTTAATAGCCACATGGTTAACCACTACACCACCAGGGCTCCTTGAAAGCAAATATAGGAACCTGGCATGTTCCCAGGTCTGGGTTTTTTCAACTGAAAATAGCAAATGAGGCAGTGTTTAGGATGTAGTACTTTGAGATAGGCAATGTGATTATTGCCATTTAAAAGAAGAAAGTGAGGTTCAAAGGAGTCATGTCATTTGCCCAAGGTCATATAGCTAGTGAGAGGCACAACGTAGACTTGAACTCAGGCAGTCTGCTTCAGAGCTCATCTTCTTTCTCACCTTGTCTTTTCCAGCTTTTCCAGACTGCCATTGTATGTGGATTTCAAAAACACAAACAAAAAATCTTAGGGCTATTTACTCAACTGTTGATTGCTTATTCATTTTAGGTCAGACTGATAGTATGTGAGGGAGCTCTGGTGGCATAGTGCCTAAGGCATTTGACTGCTAACCAGAAGTCTGACGGTTCAAACCCACCAGCCACTCCTTGGAAGGAGGGTTGGGCAATCTACTTCCGTAGTGATACCACCTCGGAAACCCAAGGAGGGGTCCCTGTAAGTCGGATCCGACTCGACAACACTGGGTTTGGAATTGTATGTGATGTCAGTCATACAGCTGTTGTAGACTGGTGAGGTCTGGACACCCTGACTTGGTTAATTATAAGCAAATGATTTTCTGTGGATTGTTTTCCTTTTTGAATAGTACTTTGGGGATCCTCTCCAGGGAAGTACCTTTATGTTCTCAGTACAGCTAAACACTTAATTTTCTGTTAACAAACTTAATGCAAAACTGGAACTGAAGGTGACCTGGTTAGACGAGTGCAGCAATTAAATGTGCAGGTTAGACACATGGTCTGGGCGGGTATTTCCAGACTGAACTTCACTCAACAATGTGTTCACAGTCTCCCTTCAGTTTCATGTCAGAGCCTGAGCCAAGATTATGGGCTGTCTTTGTGGATAGCCCAGGTCGGGCTACATAGCAGAAGGTTGTTGTTGTTTTGTGCCTTCAAATTGATTCTTATTCACAGCAACCATATAGGATAGAGAAGAATTGCTCCATAGTGTTTCCTAGGCTATAATCTTTATGGGAATATATCACCAAATCTTTTCACCTGCAGAGTGGCTGGTTGGTTCAAACTACCAACCTTTTGGTTAGCAGCTGAGCTTTAACTGTCCACCACTAGGGCACCTTACAATAGGAGGGGCAGAGGCAAATAGACTCTTTGGCTGAGACCCACCAGCCACTCCTTGGAAGGAAGGTTGGTCAATCTACTTCTGTAGTGATACCACCTGGGAAACCCAAGGAGGGGTTGCTATGAGTCGGATATGACTCAACGGCAGTGAGTTTGGTTTTTTGGTTTTGCATAATAAGATTGGCAAGATTTTCTTAGGGAAGACTGACCACTTGTCCCAGAACAGCATGAAGTTGATGGTTCAAACAATCTAAATTCCCAATCCTGTCAGTCATAGAATTATACCTGCTGTTCACTTATTGACTATCTCATTATCCAACATTTTGCATTCACAGCAATAGTAAAAAATGTGCTATCCAACTATTTTGTGCATTAATGATGTACATCTGACAGTAACAAACACCCAAGTGCAAGGTGACAGTAATAATGCTGGTTAAGGTTATGTGCCAGCTTGGCTGGGTCACGATTCTCAGTGGTTTGTATTGATGTAGTTGTCTTCCATTTTGTGATCTGTTGTAGTCATCTTCTATTTTCACATGATGTTGATTTTCACGTAACAGTCTTTGTAACCTAACCTTGTTGATAAGTGAGTAGTGGGCATACAGCCTCAGAGGGAGAAGGGACTTCAGAATTATCCATCCTGGTCCCCATCCTATGTGGCAATCTACTTCCATAGTGATACCACCTTGGAAACCCAAGGAAGGGACGCTATGAATCTGAAATAACCTTGAAGTAACCTGAAGTAACCTTGACCCAAGGGTCACTGAGTCTCAATTAGAACATAACTAATGACAGAGAGCTCACCACTGAATAAGAGGACTCCCTATTTGGACAGTTCTGTTAGTAAGTGCTTCATCTCTAACATCTACCAAATGGCTTTCTTTTTCCCTGGGAAGCTACAGAGTTGTGCAGCCAATATAGTAGCCGCTAGCCAGTGTGCACCTGAAATGTGACTGGTTCTAATTGAGATGTGCTATAAGGAGGGAGCTCTGGTGGTATAGTGGCTAAGGCACTTGACTGCTAGCCAGAAGGTTGGCAGTTCAAACCCACCAGCCACTCTGCAGAAGGAAGACTGGGCAATCTACTTCTGTAAAGATTTACCGCCTCAGAAATCCAATGGGGGTCACTATGAGTCAGAATCGACTCGATGGCAGTGAGTCTCATTTGGTTTTTATAAGTATAAAATGCACACAGGATTTCAAAGACTTAGTATGACAAAATTTTATACTGATTACATGTTGAAATGATGTTTGTGATATATTGGGTTAAATACAATATAGTATTAAAATTAATTTCATATGTTTCTTTTTACTTGTCAATGTGACAATTTTACACATTTTTCAATTACATATGCCACTAACATTATATTTCTATTGGAAAGAGCTACTATAGAGTATAAGTCTGCTCCCTATTTCAAAAGCCATTCTTTAGATTTTTGAAAACTACTATCATGTTTTAGGGTCAATTTCCCAGGTTCCTTCAAATATTCTTTACTTCATATAATTTTAAGACTCATCACCACTGAATGTGTTCAATTTCCCAAATCTCTACATTAAGCTGAACCCTGTAAACTGAAGACTACATTTATAGGGAACAAGCCCATCAAGGCTGTTATCTCTCTTGTTTAGGTATTACACTTTGGTTAAAGCAGCTAACTTGCTATAGTTTTTATGGTGTTCCAATTATACTAGCCCAAGGTTCTTACCTTGAGGTCTGTGACCCCTGGGCGGTCATGGATGAGCTTCAAAGGGTCCACGATGCACCTGAAATTGTAAATAAAATTTTGACTATGGACTTCTGTCTACTAATAGTCATTTGCTTTCATAGATTTTCAAAGATCTGAGACTTTTAAAAGGCCCATAATACGCTGGATTGTATTAAGGCAACAGTCACATAAAACTCTTGTGATTTTTTTTCTCACAAAATTGTTTTTAATCTCAGTCTTCCATACTCTTATATTTCACACTGCAATTTTTTAATGGATTATTTTTTCATTTATCCTTAGTAAATTTATTTGTGTGAGCCTGTGATTTTAGTTTATTGAAACTTTTACCTTACTTGGTTCATCTAATGAATTGGCTTTCTCTTGGAGGTTTGTCACACCTGCAGTTTGATAAGCATGTCTTTTGTGTCTTCATCCATCATGAGTTGAAACTTTGGATTGGATAAATTCATAGATAGCACTTGGGAGTCTGCCATTAGCGAGTGCCCTCCAGGTAGGGAATGATTCATCAAGCAGTCAACATTCTTTGGGCAGAGTTGTTAAGCTAGCTACAAATCTACTCACCTATACTGTCATTCATGTCTGCAACTTGTCACAAGGATGTCAAGTTCTTTGCTGATATCAAGATATATTTTTGTCTATGACATTTCCTGATTTCTTGACCTATAAGCCCGTCAAAAAAGGAAATGTGACTGGTTTGGTGAAGACTGATTAGGGAACCAGTGCTGACTCCTAACAATCACTGCTCACTGGCTTTTGAGTAGTTCATTCCAGAATGTTAATAGAGGTTTGACATCCAGCCCATTGGGCTGTGGTTTCTGGAATCTAGCTATATCTTTTTTTTTTTTTTTTTTAATTAGAACAACTGTCTTAATAAAAGTTTGTTTGAAAAATTAAATTCACCTTGGATGAAAAATGAGAAATAACAGGCTTTTAAATTAGCTAAGCCACAGTAATAAAAAGGTGATGATGAATCATTATGCATTAAGTCAAAGGATAAAGTTACATGATCCAGTGGTCTTGATACAGACCCCTTCTACTGCTCTCAAATGCTCTGTCCAACAATTTAAGCCATTTGCTCCCCCAAAACAATTACATTTGTTTATCACAATTTGTTCTCTATTAACCCTTTGTACTTTTTAAGTTTCCGGAAGCTATTACTTTTTAGATACCCCTAAAACAGCCATATTCACTTCCACTAAGAATCCTAAGCATTTCTCTTCTATCAGAAAAAATAAATGTCAGAATGTTTCTTCTGCCCACCCCTCAGGAACATAAAGAAGGGCTAGGCTTGTCTCTCAAAGATCCAGGGCCTGTGGTTCCTAATCTTGGAAGCACATTAGAATCATATGGCAGCTCTAAATACCCGGTGCCTGGATTACACCTCTTGTTGTTGTTGTTGTTGTTATGTGCCGTGGAGTTGGACCTGACTCATAGCGACCCCTCCTTGGGTTTCTGAGGCAGTATCACTATGGAAGTAGATTGAATTTAATTCTTCTGCAAGTGATTGG
>NW_006921595.1:6010367-6033627 GCF_000298275.1 Orycteropus afer afer | reverse complement strand
CAAGGAGCGTCTGGTGGGTTTGAACCACCAGCCTTCTGGTTAGCAGTCAAGTGCCTTAGGCACTATGCTACCAGAGCTCCCGTTATTAGCTGCTGTCAAGTCAGCCCCAACTCATGGTGACTCCATGTGTTACAGGGTAGAACTGTTCCATAGAGTGTTCTTGCCTGTGATATTTACAGAAGCAGTTGCCATGTCTTTATTCTGTGCAACCAGTGGGTGGGTTCCAATTGGCAACATTTATGTTATCAGCCAATCACATCCCACTTGTGCCACGCAGTCTCCTCTAGGCACTTAAGATAACAGAAAATAGAAATCAACAGGCAATTAGAAATTGATGAAAGATCTTCCATATCATGCCTTGAGGGATGGACCAACTTCTGTCTGAAGGTTCCTGCAAGGACCTTTAGCCAAGACCTATACTGTGTGTGACAGGTAGAGCTATTGTATTAGTAGAGGAAGGTAGCAGAGGTTGAGGGGTTAGTACTGGAGGAAACTGTAGCCACTTTTGTCTTTGCTTCTTTCAGACAACGTGACTTTTGGTGACTCACTTGTGGTGAACCCCAGTTGTTGTTGTTACCTCACAAATAAAACAGGAACAGTGACCTCATGGGGGTTGTGAGGATTAAATGAGATATTATATGTGAATGCACCCAGCAGAGCACAACTAAGTGGTAGTTATTCAACAAGCCTCCCCTGAAACCCTTATGAAATGATACTGTCTTAAACTAGTTTTTCAGAATTGTTGTTAGCTGCCATGCAGTCAGTTCCCATGTGTGGCGACCCCATGTGTGAATAGTAGAACTGCTCTATAGGGTTTTCAAGGTTGTAGCCTTTCGGATGCTGATCACCAGACCTGTCCTCTGAGGCATCTCTGGGTGGTTTTCAACCACCAGCTTTTTAGCTAGTAGTCAACTGTTTGCAAGTGCTCAACTGTTTGCACTACCTGGGGAGTCCTTTTTGTTGTTGTTGTTAGGTTCTGACTCTAATGACCTTGTGTACAACAGAATGAAACACTGCCCATCCTGTGCCATCCTCACAATCGTTGCTGTGTTTGAGGCCATTGTTGCAGACACTGTGTCAATCTCTCTCCTTGAGGGTCTTCCTCATTTTTGCTGACCCTCTATTTTACCAAATACGATGTCCTTCTCCATGGACTGGACCCTCCTGATATCTTGTGTAAGTTACATGAGATGAAGTCTCACCATCCTTGCTTATAAGGAGCATTCTGGCTGTACTTCTTCCAAGACAGATTGGTTTGTTCTTCCAGAAGTCTGTGGTATATTTAATATTATTCACCAACAGCATGATTCAAGGTAGCAATTCTTCCTCAGGCTTCCTTATTCATTGCCAGCTTTGCATATATATGAGGCAATTGAAAATACCCTGGCTTGGGTCAGGTACACCTTAGTCCTAGAAGTGACATCTTTGCTTTGAAAACCTTTAAAGAAGTCTTATTTATTTATTTTTATTTTTGCAGTGCCTTTTTGTAGCAGATTAACTCAGTGTAGTACATCATTTGATTTCTTGACTACTGGTTCCATGGGCTCTGGTAGTGTAGTGCCTAAGGCACTTGACTGCTAACCAGAAGGCTGGCAGTTCAAACCCACCAGCCACTTCTCGGAAGGAAGGTTGGGCAATGTACTTCCGTAGTGATACCACCTCGGAAACCCAAAGAGGGGCTGCTATGAGTCAGGTCTGACTAGACAGCAAATAACAACAACAACAAGCTTCCATGGATGTGGATTGTGTATCCAAGTAAATGAAATCCTTGACAACAATCTTTTCTGCCTTTATCATAATGTTGCTTATTGGTCCAGTTGTGAGGATTTTTGTTTGTAGTTTTTGATCTTCACCAGTAAGTGCTTCAAGTCCTCTTCATTTTTAGCAAGCGAGGTGATATCATCTGCATATCACAGGTTGTTTATGAGTCTTCCTCCAATCCCAATGCCATGTTCTTCATATAGTCTAGCTTCTTGGATTATTTGCTAAGCATGTAGATTGAATAAGCATAGAGAAAGGATACAAACCTGACACATACCTTTCCTGATTTTAAACCATGAAGTATCCTGTTATTCCTCATGAGCACAATTAAGTGTTCTGGAATGCCCATTCTTTGCAATGTTACTGTGGTAGTTAAGTTTGTGTGTCAACTTGGCTGGGCCTGATTGAGTGGCTGGGCAGCTGGATGTAGTATTCCCCATGATGAGACTGGTAATCAACTCCCTGGTGGAATCTACTGTGAGGAGCTGAGTAGCGGCCTTAGGGATATGGTCTGCTTCCTGTATATAAGGAGAAGCCTTGGGAAACGGTCTCTAGCTATGGCATACTTGAACCCTGCATGTAGCCATGTCATTATTCAGCAGCCTGCCATGCTCTGCCGATTCTGGGACTTTCAATGGACTTGAATCAATGGCCTGCTGTGTGGTTTGGTAACATTGGGACTGTGCCATTTTATTTGTTGACCTTGGGCTTGTTAGCCTCAGCAACCAATAGCTGCCTGAGTGAAGAGATGCCTCTAGCTTCAGTGGACCAGGGCCAAGAGGCAGAGCTAAGTCCAAGGTTGAGGGGTTTTCACACAGCCCCTAGAGCCTGGCACTTTGAACTCGGACTTTTATCCTTCCGAATTGTAAGAGAATAAACTCCTGTTTGTTCAAGCTATCCCATTTGTGGTATATTCCTGTCAGAGTGGCACTAGGTAACCAGAACAGTTACCCATAATTTTTTATGATCCAAGTCGAGTGCCTTTGCATAGTCAATAAAACACAAGTAAACATCTTTCTGGTATTCTTTGCTTTCAGCCCAGATCCATCTGACATCAGCAATGATATCTCTTTTCCACATCCATTCTCACTCAATCCAGCTTGAATTTCTGGTAGTTCCCTGTAGATATACTCCTGTAACCATTTTCAGCATAATTTTACTTGTCTGTGATATTAATTATATTGTTTGCTAATTTCTGCATTCTTTTGGGTCACCTTTCTTTGGAATGGGCATGAATATGGATCTACTTGGTTAGCCAGTTAGCTGTGTTGCACAATTTTCAGCATAAACTACTGAGTACCTCCAGCACTGCACCTGTTTGTTGAAATATTTCAATTGGTATTCCATCAATTTCTGGAGCTTTGTTTTTTGCCAGTGCCTTCAGTGCAACTTGCACTTCTTCGTTAAATATCATTGGTTCTAGATCATGTGCTACCTCCTGAAATAATTGAATTTTGACCAATTCTTTCTGGTAGTGATGCTGTGTATTCCTTCCATCTTCCTTTGATGTTTCCCATGTTGTTCAATATTTTCCCCATAGAATTCTTCAGTATTGCAACTCAAGGCTTGACTTTTTCTTCAGTTCTATCAGCTTGAGAAACGCCGATGGTGTTCTTCCCTTTTGGGTTTTCTAACTCCAGGTCTTTGCATATTTCATTATAGTACTTTACTTTGTATTCCTGGGCTGCCCTCTGAAATCTTTGGTTCAACTCTTTGACTTCATCATTTCTTCCTTTCACTTTAGCTATTGTACGTTCAAGAGCAAGTTTCAGAGTTGCTGCCATTTTTATCTTTCTTCCCTCTCTAATGATGTTTTTGCTTTCTTCATGTATGATATCTTTGATGTCATCCTATAGCTCCTCTGGTCTTCAGTCATTAGAGTTAAATGTGTCAAATCTGTCCTTGAGATATTCTCTTAATTCAGGTGGGATATATTCAAGGTCATATTTTGGCCCTTGTGGACTTGTTTTAATTTTCTTCAGCTTCAACCAGATCTTGCATATGAACAATTGTTGGTCTGTTCCACAGTTGGCCGCTGACCTTGTTCTGACTGATGATATTGAGTTTCCCTATTGTCTCTTGCAACAGAAGCAGTCGATTTAATGTGTATTCCATCCAGTGAGGTCCATGTATATAGTTGCCATTTATGTTGTTGAAAAAAGGTATTCTCAAAGAATAAGTCATTGATGTTGCAAAATTCTGTCATGTGATCTCTAGTGTCATTTCTGTCACCAAGGCCATATTTTCCAACTACTGATCCTTCTTTGTTTCCAACTTTCACATTCCAATCACCAGTAATTATCCCTACATCTTGATTACATGTATGATCTATTTCAGTTCACAGAAATTGGTAAAAATCTTCAATTTCTTCATCTTTGGCATTAGCAATTGGTGTGTAAATTTTAGTATTGGTCATATTAGCTGGTCTTCTTTGTAGGCATATTGGTATTCTGCTATCACTGACAGCACTGTACTTTAGCATAGATCTTGAAATGTTCTTTTTGATGAATGCAACATCATTCCTCTTCAATATGTCATTCCCAGAATAGTAGACCAATATGTTTGTCCTATTCAAAAGGTCTAATACCAGACCATTTCAGATCACTAATGCCTAGGATATCAATCTTTATGCATTCCATTTCATTTTTGACAAATTTCAATTTTCCTAGATTTATATGTTGTACCTTCCACATTCTGGTTATTAATAGATGATTGCAGATATTTCTTCTCAGTTTGAGTTATACCACATCAGCAAATGAAGGTCCCAAAAGCTTTAATCCATCCACGTCATTAAGGTGGACTCTACTTGGAGGCAATACTTCTACCCCTGTCATATTTTGACTGTCTTCATCCTGAGGGATTCAGCTTCTGGACTATGTCAGACAATTTTCTGCTGCTCTTTATAAGGTTTTCACTGGCCAATTCTTTCAGAAGTAGACTGCCAGGCCTTTTTTCCTAGTCTCTCTTTGTCTAGAAGCTTTGCTCCAACGTGTCTACCATGGGTCTTCCTGCTGGTATTTGAAATACCAGTGGCATAGCTTCCAGCATCATAGCAACATGCAAGCCACCACAGTATGACAAGCTGACAGATGGGTGGTGGAGGGACTTCTTAGAGCCCAGCAACACTATGGAGCAGACAGTTTGTCAGGAACGCCTTATCACATCCTGTTTTCAAAACCTTTTTATTTTTCCTCATGACATCTTTCTCCTCATGAAGTGCAGACTTTGATCTCTCTCCTTCCAGAACTCACTTCCACTTATCAGTCAGTTGGAAGAGAGCTAGTGTGCATTTGAGATTAGAGTGTGCATCACTTAATACCCATTTCCATCTAGTTGATTTAGTTGATTCTGACTCATATTGACTCTATTGGACAGAGTAGACTGTAGTAATCTTCATGGAAGCAGACTGCCTTATCTTTCTGCCCTGAGCAACTAGCAGATGTGAATCTGTGGCCTTCAGTTAGCAGCTGAGCACTTAACCACTGCATCACCAAGGCTCCTTGTGCATGACTTACAACTAGTTTGTGTGTTAGGGTTCTCAAAATTATATACAATTAAATGGCAGAGACTCTTAACCAGAAGGAGGGAAGGAAACCCACTGGAATTAAGTGTCTTCCTCCTACCGCACAGTTTACTATTCACGTTCATTTAATCCTCGTAACATTTGCTGCTTTTTCCTCATTGTAAAGACAAGGAAATAAATCATTGTGTATTTAAGAAATTCCAGGCAGACTGTTGGAAAATAGAGTATTCTTCTCAGGACCACTCAAAAAAAACATCATGTAGGTTTTACACTTTGACTCTCTATGATGTTAACCGAGATTATTGGAAGAATCAAACAGAAACAGTTTTCAAAGCCACATTGTATCTCTGCCTACTTGCAGGGCAATACAAAACTATTGTGAACAGCACAGGAAGCACATTTTTCTACTCTCAGGGTTAAATAGAAGCAAGTGTACTCCAGCGGAATGAGCAGTATGGGTTTGCTGATTGGTCAACTCCTAATAAAATTTGGGTTTTTTTTTTTTTTTTTCTTTTCTTTTAAACCCAACAGAAGTAATAACCACTTACCAGTACAAAATAGAACCATAGCCAAGTGGACACTTTCTTTTTGGGAAGAAATTAGTGGTAGATGATTTTTCCTTCCCTCTTGTTACAGTATTTTCATGGGCATTAAACAGACTCTACTGTTCATTGCACAGTGTTCCAGAAAGTAATCACTTCTCAAAAGGACAATGCATTTTTGAAGCATCTCCTTGTCTTCATAGCCTTTCCTTCCCTCATCCCTATTTGGTGTCTTCACAACACTCACAAGAGACCTAAAACACTCATTAGCTTATTTCTCTGTCTCGCCCTATGCCATCCTCTATTAGATTATATACCTGTCAAGGAAAGGGGTCTGTGACTTATTCAGCTTTGTCCTTTCTTTTCCTATAAGAGAAAAAACTGAATTAATGAATAAGTAGAGATTGCCTGGCTGTCTGAAAGAGGGAAGGAAGGTTGAGGAGGAGTGGGGAACAAGGCTAAGTAGATAAACCCAAGGCTTGAAAACCAAGCAGAAAGCTTTACATTCAAGGTTGGAGTAGCAGAGAGCCATTGTAGATTCTTGGATTGAGGGGTGTTGAGATGAAGGCAGGAAGAGGAGTTGAGTGCAGAATGAGCTGAGTGGGAGAATCTGGAGGCAGGGACCAGACAGCATGCCCCTGGACATAGACACTGAAAACAGGGTTGTGTGAGGGGCTGTGGATGAATATTAGTGGTGAGAAAGAGAGCGATCTGAGAAAATGGGATCTCAGTGAGAAGCTCTTTAAGAGATGAATCAGAAGGAAAACTATGACTCTGGAGCTTCTAGATCTGAAAAGTGCCAGAAGGATGGAATAGCTGGAAAAAGATCATCAGTTGGGGATGCAAGAGCTGGAGAAGGAAGTTAGGATAGATTCCATTAATTGGGTTTCTAGTGTCAACTGGGTTTAGATATCTCTTAAGACTTAAGTTTTTCCTTGTCCTAAAAGCATAACTAAAGGGTAAAATAACCTCATGACTTTATATGCTTTAAGGAGTCCTTATTTGTATGCTATCAATATAGGCTTTAATTCTTTTTGGAAAGTGAATACCTTTCTGGATCCCATGAGAATTATCTCTTGTGGCATTTGCACAGATGACCATTTGAGCTGAGTGCTTATTAGAATGGATGAAACATTGTTTAAGGTTAGCAGGGAGATATCACAAGCCACCCACAGGACACTCTGGGAATGAAAAAGAGGCCAGGGGTCAAGCATCTTTAACTGGAAAAGTACTATTGCAAGATTAACAATAGAACCCCAGTGTGCTTTACTGCTAGTGGAAAATGAGTGTATGATATAACAAAGTAAGAAAAGACAGCGAATGTTCTCTCAAAGCTCACAGTGTGACAGCTTTATAATCATCTTTTGAATAATGTCCGTATTAACTTCCTATTGCTGTTATAACAAATGATCACAAATTTAGTAGCTTAAAATTATTCTGCCTACCGCAGTATTGCAGCATTGTGCTTCCAATGAGAATTCCCATCCTTAACACTCAAACCCTGGCATGAACGAGCATTAAGATCTTCGTATTTGAAAACAGATAATTTCATTTTTAGAAGAACTTACATTGTCAAATTAAAGAGCAGAAGCTGGATTATTAATATAATTAGTATCTTTGGAACATGTGAATTTACATACACTCTGCTTGCTAACTGCTACTCCCTTGTGTGTCATTGTAGAACTGTGCTTTATAGTGTTTTCAATGGCTGATGTTTCCGAAGTCCATCACGAGGCCTTTCTTGCAAAGCACCCTGGGTGGACTTCAACCTCCAGTCCTTTGGTTAGCAGCTGAGAACATTAATTGCACCACCCAGGGACTCCAGATTCAACATAGTATGTTAATAATCAAAGAGCTGACAGCCTATTTGGTGCAAATAGAAAAACAAGACATTAAAACAAGACCACTGAGGAAGTATTTTCCCATTTTTATTTTTCCCACTAAAATAAATGAAAGGGATGGTTAATCTGAGTTCCAGTGACACCCTTTGTCACTGGATAGTGTAATCAATTTAAATGCCAATTTGCAAACATTTCTTTGCTGTTTCAAATTGTAGCTTGCTTTGGGTTAATCCAGAGATCTTTAATACTTAATGTTTCAAATTCAGTAGAAAATACCAAATCAGTATTTATATAATAAGGATTTTTTTTCTTTAACAGAAACCAAAGTATTAACATTAGTTATCTTTGAGGAGAAGGGTCCTTCACTGATTATCTATGTGATCTATATTATTTGACTATTTTTTTTTTTTTGCAGTAAGCGTGTGTTGCTCATAGCTTTAAAGAAATAATGATAACATAGTCTGACAGCACACACACATTTAGTTCAGTAGTAAATTGTATCTACATTAAATATTTGAAAGTTTAAGAGTATTGATATTTTCTGAAAGTGATTCTTATCTTGCGGCAGAATTGTGTTTTTAAGTCAAATTAAAAAACAAGAATCAAATGGATCAAGAATCTTGCTCACCTAAGCACAGATAATGATTCTAATCCAATTTCCCTGACTAAATAGTTCTTCTTTGAAGTTAATGAAAGAAGCCATGAACAGGAAAGTGAAAAAAAGAGGTAAAAGAGCATATGAATTTTATTTTTTTTTCCAAAATTTTATTTTTGTAGTTGATGTTGAGAATATACTCAGCAAAACATACACCAATTCAATAGTTTCTACACGTACCATTTAGTGACATTGATTATATTCTTCGAGCTGTGTAATCATTCTCACCCTCATTTTCTGAGTTGTTTTCCCCTTATTAACATAAACACACTGCCCCGAAGCTCCTATCTAATCTTTTGGGTTTCTGTTATCACTTTGATCCCATAGAGATATTCTTAAAAGAGCAGAATGCTGAAGGCAGACTTTTTTTTTTTAAAAAAAAAAACTAGTTAAACTATTGTTTGGTTTTAAATATTTCAGGAGATATTTTTGGTTTACAGTTTAAAGATGATCTCATGGCAATGGTTTCAGGGGTTCATCCACCCTCAATGGCTCCAGAGAGTCTACAGTCCATGAGAATTTGAAATTCTATTCTGCATTTTGCCTCTTTTGATCAAGATTATTCTATGTAATCTTTGATCCAAATGTTCAGAAACAATAGCTGGGTACAATCTAGTTCTTCTGGTCTCAAGGCAAAGGAGGCAGTTCCTGGAAGCAGTTAGCCAAACATGCCATATCCTCCTTCTCTTCTGATTCGCCTTCTTTCTTTGTTGCTTCAGGTAAATAGAGGCCAATTGTTGTACCCGGGATGCCTGCTTGCAAACTTTTAAAATCCAAGGCACTATGCAATGAAGTAGGAGATCAAAAAGAAGCACTAAATACATTATAAGCCAATTAACTGGGATGTTCCATGAAATCATGACCCTAAACCTCCAAACAAATGACTCAGATCCCATGAGGTGTTTGGTTGTACATAAGCAACCTCGGCAGCTATTCTTTTTGTTTGTTTGTTTGTCATTGTTGAAAATATATCTATCATACTGTCAATTGAGCTTTTTAGAGGTATACAGCTTATTGACAGCAATTATAATAATCGTCTGTGCAACTTTACCCTTAATCAAGAGCATATGACTTTTTATAATTAGTTTTTAGAATAAAAGTGAGTATTACAAAAGTAAAGTAACAGATAGAGAAATATTAATGTTACAAGGTTCCTTAAATACCATTCAGTTCAGTAAATTTGCAACTCTGTTCTTTGGAGCCCTATGATTTCATGATCATAGATCGTGGGTGAACCCCAGTTGGAAGGGATCACAATCTCCTGCATGCACTTCTACCAGAATAGTTCCATTTTTATCTGATTTACATATTTGTAAAAACATATTTACATATATCTGCCTACTCTGATCACTTCTTTTCCATCTTACTTAATATTGTTCTACATTATTTTGTGTCCTCCTTTCTTCTACTTTTTCAGTTCACATTAATATCTTTGTTTGATACTGTCAATGTTTGTTTAGAGTCAGCCATTTATTTGTAGTTTCTTTGTCTGTCTTCCTTTCTGGAATCTCAGGCCTTCCTTCTATGATCATTATCCTGATTTCTGAAGTACATCCTTAAAATGTCCCTCACTGAGGGTCTTTTGGTAGTAAACTCCCTTAGTTTTAGTGTGTGTGAATGCCTTTATATTTCATCCTAGTACTTTTGCTGGGTGTAGAGTTCTAGGTTGGAAGTCTCTCTAAACATTTTGTAGATTTTATTCCATTAGCCTGGTGTTTATTGCCACTATTGAAAATCTGCTGCCAGATTAACTGTCATTCTTTTATAGACGCTTTTAATACTGTCTTTATGTCTTTTGCGTTTTCCAGTTTTACTATGATAAGTTAGATAGATGTTTCTTAGTACTTATTCTCCTTGGGGCTTTTGCTTTTTCAATCTGCAAATTCATGTCTTTCATCAATTCTTAAAAATTCAATGCCACTGTCTTTTGTATTTTCTCTGTTATCATCTTCTTGAACTCCAATTAGAAATTTATAGACTGTCTCCTTCTATCTTCTGTTTTTTTTTTTTCCTTTTCCCTCTTTTTTCTTGTTTGTTTCTTTCTTATTTTTCTTCTTTTCTTTCTTTTTTCCCCAAATAATTTTTCTCTCTTTCCTATGTTTTGGTTAATTTCAGAGCACTATTTTCCAGTTCAAATGTACTCCCTCTTCAACTGTATCTCACCTACTAACAAACTACCTCTTGTGCTTTTATTTTATTATTTTAAATATAATTTTATGTATGTTTTGTTGAAAATATACACAACAAAACACACCAAGTCAACAGTTTCTACATGCACCGTTTAGTGATATTGACTGCATTCTTTGAGTTGTATAACTTAACTATTCTCACTCCTTTTTAAGTGTCTTCTCCATTAATATAAATTCACTGCCCCCTCAGTCTCATCTAATCATTCAAATGTTGTTGTTGTTGTTGTTATGTGCCACTGAGATGGACCTGACTCATAGTGACCCCTCCTTGGGTTTCCAAGGCAGTATCACTATGGAAGTAGATTGCCCCATCTTCCTTCCAAGGAGTGGCTGGTGGGTTTGAACCACCAGCCTTCTGGTTAGCAGTCAAGTGCCTTAGGCATTGTGCTACTATAGCTGTTGTCAATTTGCTCCTATATGTTATTGTTGTTGTTAAGTGCCATTGAGTTGTCTCCAACTCATAGCCACCCTATGCACAGCAGAACGAAACACCGCCGGCTCTGCTCCAGCTCCGCGATCCTTGCTATATTGAGCCAATCGCCGTAGATTGAGCCAATCTATCTGCTTGAGGGCCTTCCCCTCTTTTGTGGATCCTCCACCTTACCAAGTATGACATCCTTCTCCAGGGAGTGCTTCCTTCTGATAACATGACCAAAGTAGATGAGATGAAGTCTGGTCATTCTCGCCTCCAAGGAGCATTCCGGCTGCACTTCCTCTAGGACAGATGCTCCTATATAGATAGTTTTTAAGAAGATTTCAGGGGATATTTTTTGTGTAAGGTTTAAAGATGATCTCAGAGCAGTGGTTCAGGGGTTTATCTAACCTTCATGGATCCAGGAAATTTGAAGTCCATGAGAATTTGAAATTTGGTTCTACATTTCCCCAATTTTGATCAGAATTCTTCTTTGGAGTTTTTGATCAAAATGTTCAGTAATGGTAGCTGGGCACCATCCAGATCTGGTCTCGTGGCAAAGAAGGCAGTTGTTCATGGAGGGAATTAGCCACACATTCCATATCCTCTTCTTATTCCTGGCTTTGCATCTTCCTCTGTTGTTTCAGGAGAATAGAGACCAGTTGTTGTGCCTTGGATAGTTGGCTTGCAAACTTTTAATATCCCAGATATTACAGATTGAGCTATGAGCTAGAACAGAGACACTAAACTTTTACTAGGTGTGGTGATTAAGTTTGTGTGTCAACTTGGCTAGGCCTGGTTGAGTGGCTGGGCAGCTGGATGTAGCATTCTGCATGATGAGACTAGTAACCGACTCCATGGTGGAATCTACTGTGAACAGCTGAGTAACTGCCTTTGGGTATGTGGTCTGCTTCCTGTATATAAGAAACAGCTTGGGAATGGTCTCTAGCTTAGGGCATGCTTGAACCCTGCATGTAGCCGAGTCATTGTTCAGCAGCCTGCCATGCTTTGCCAATCCTGGGACTTTCAATGGACTTGAATCAATGGCCTGCCATGTGGTTTGGTAACATTGGGACTGTGACATTTTATTTGTCAACTTTGGGCTTGTTAGCCTCAGCAGCCACTAGCTGCCAGAATGAAGAGATGCCTCTAGCTTCAGTGGGCCAGGAGCAAGAGGCAGAGCTAAACCCCAAAAGGTTGAGGGGCTTTCACACAGCCCCTGGAGCCTCCCACTTTGAACTTGGACTTAAAGCCTCCAAACTGTGAGAGAATAAACTCTTGTTTCTTCAAGCTATCTCATTTGTGGTATATTCCTGTCAGAGTGGCACTAGATAACCAGAACACTAGGCCAATAATTAGGATGTTTCATGAACCCACTGGGCTTTTTACATTTCAGTTTTCATTATTAATACTTGGTCATTTTTCAAATCTTCCTGGTGTTTTGAAAATATTTTATTACTTTTTTTTCTTAATTCCCTATTTATTTCATCAGGTGCAGCCTAAGGCATTTGACTGCTTACCACAACGTTGAAGGTTTAAACCCACCATCTGCTCTGTGGAAGGAAACTGGGGCAATCTATTTCCATAAAGATTTACTGCCTTGGAAACCCAGTGGGGGTTGCTATGTGTCAAGACTGACTCAGTGGCAGTGGGTTTGGTGGTGTTCTTTTTATTTATTTATTTATTTCACTGGTGCCTTAGTGGCACAATGGTTAAGTGCTCATCTGCTAACTGTAAGGCTGGTGATTCAAATGCACCAGCCGCTCTGTGGGAGAAAGATGTAACAGTCTGCCAAGATTACAGCCTTGGAAACCCTATGCAGCAGTTATACTCTGTCCTAAAGGGTCACTATGACTTGGAATTGACTTGACAGTAGCAGATTTTTTTTTTTATTTAATTTATTGACATTTCATACTTTGTTATTTCACATTCTATGTCTTCACCAATATTTAAAATTCTTGAATGTCTAATTCAGCCTTTTTTTCCCTTCCTGCTGACTCTGTCGTGGATCCTATTTCCCCATATATTTTACAATTTTTGATATTGAATTTCTATTCAACTTTTTATCTGTAGGAGTCCACCAAGACCTAGGTCGAGGGTGAATTCCTCAAAGAAAATCTATATTTACTTTTTCCAGGGCTTGCAGCTCACTACCCCTCTGAATCCATGTTGAAGTTTCTTGGACGGTACAAAACCCACTGCCATTGAGTCAATTCTGACTCATAGTGACCCCCATTAGGTTTCCAAGATTGCAAATCTTTATGGAAGTGGATTGCCTCATCTTCCTCCTGTGGAACAGCTGGTGTATTTGAACTGCTGACTTTCTGGTTAGCTGCCAAATGTCTTACTCACTATGCCACCAAAGCTCCTTGGACTGTATAGGTCGTATCAATTTAATCATAAACCTCTCATAGGACAGTTTGTGAATTTTCAAGACAGTTGTCATATTCCTATTCAGAGCTCAGACTGAGACAGAGGACTTCCTTATTATCTCTCTTTATGTGTTTTATGTGGAAGGCACATCCCTTTATTATTCTGGCATTATGTGAGGTCTCAGTTCCAATTCCCCATCTTGCTTAGATCTCATTGTGTCCATTAAAATCCAAGCCTCCTGGTTATCAAGATTGGCAAATGCCTGCAAGACAGCAATAGACCCAGCTAACACCAGTTTTCCAGCTCTTATGAGCTCAACTATTAGTTTACTCTTCCTTTCTTATGAGCTCAACTATTAAAAGTATGTTTATTATATTTTACCTACCATTTATAGGTATTTAGTTCCAAATATTTCTCCAAACAGAAGTATTTCATTATCTTTCTGATGACGAATCTAAGGCCCAGAAAAGTTAATTGACTTTAAAAAGACAGCAAAGTGGAAACTGAAACCAAGCCTCCCAACTCTTGCTCACTTCTTAAAAAATCACACCAAATAGTGCTCTGGTGGTACAGTGCCTAAGGCTTTTGACTGCTAATGAGAAGGTTGGCGGTTCAAACCCACCAGCTGCTCTGCACAAGGAAGATGGGGCAATCTACTTCTATACAGATTTAATTACAGAAGAGTCACAGCCTTGGAAACCCAATGGAGGTCGCTATGAATTGGAATCAACTTGGTGGCAGTGGGTTTCATTTTTTAATGACATTTGTTGTGTAATTCCTCGCAACTCTTGACATGGCTCTGAAATCAGAAGTGAATTTTCTCCAAATGGTGATAACTCACTAAATGAAAGCAAGATTAAATCATTGTCACAAGGTCATTCAGTGTATTACAGCTGCGAGATAAGAAGCCTGAATTTGTTTACTTTCAAGACTGTGATGAGATGAGCAGAAAAGTTAGTCGTAACTATTTCTTCAAGCAATTCCAGTTTCTGAGATTGGATTGAAACCTCTGCTCTTAAAGAGGAACTATCTTTAGTTATTAAACAGCCACCTCCTTAGGATCCATAAATGCCTAATTTATTAGCATCGGGACTTTCTCACAGGCAAAAGCTTCAAGTTAAACATATTTACTGAATATTAGAAAAATAAGTATAATTTGAAAAGTATCTACAATAGTTACTTATGCATTCTCAAAAAAGTGAACTCTATTTGTGTCTTAAAACGAACCTTCTTCTTGTTGTTATGTGCCGTTGAGTCGGACCTGACTCATAGCGACCCCTCCTTGGGTTTCTGAGGCATTATCACTACGGAAGTAGATTGCCCCATCTTCCTTCAGATAAAAAAACCTTAGAAATGCTATAAAATACTGCAACTGGCATTTAGAATAGAGAAAGCTAAAATTGTTTTGAGATTTCAATATAAAAAAAAGACAAATTAGGAATATTAATATTTCTCTCTCAAATTACTCTGAGTGTTAACAAATATATATCCATACATACACATATATGTACAGGAGCTGTGGGTAGCACAGTGCCTAAAGGCACTTGACTGCTAACCAGAAGGCTCTGGCGGTTCAAACCCACCAGTCACTCCTCGGAAGGAAGGTTGGGCAATCTACTTGCGTAGTGATATCACCTCGGAAACCCAAGGAGGGGTCACTATGAGTCGGGGTCACTATGAGTCGGGTCCGACTCGTCGGCACCTAACAACAACACATATATGTACACACACACACACACACACACACACACAGATATCCAATAACCTAGGGATACTGGATGTGGTTTTATCTTGCTTCACTCCAAGTTCCTAAATCTCCATGTGAAATGGAGACTTCACCAGTATTTAAAATTTTTCTTCAGTTTAATCTTATTCTCAGATGGTGTTAACCTTGCTTTGTCTCTCTCACATTTAAGAAATCCCAAGTTCTGGATTTGAAATGTCCTGTAGAGGGCGCTATTGATATTGTCAACTATACTTAACGTTAAGGGGGAAAAAAAACGGTTCAGAAGTCTCTGCTTAGAAGTCATTAGGTTAATATTTAGGAGAGTTAAATCTAAATTAAAACCCTAAACAGACTAATAGCCATTAAGCTATTTAATATTTGTGAAACCAGCGTCTTTCTGCTGCTCTCTTTAGCGCGGAAGCCTGAGCCTTCTCTCCCCTCCCCCTCTTATTATTTAATGAACAATTCCTCTTCTGGTCTGTATTAACAATGGTGCTTGGAACTCGGCATCGATAACACACTGTGTGCCCCGTTGTGTTACATGTTGAATGATTTGTGTGTCTTTGAGAAAGTCCAGCTTCTCCTCTTAATCTGGTATCCTGGAGGCTCTGTAATTTACTCCCACAGTTCCCTGCCATAACATATTTCATGTCAAGTGGGAGTTTTTTTTCCTTTAAACTCTTAATAGAGATATTTTCAAACAAAGACAGAGGGCAAAGAGGATCTTCTTAGGATATTAAATGAGAACATAACCATAGCTTATTTTTCTTTTGTATTATTATGAGGCAATTGATGATTGCCTGGGGCTTTGCTGATGAATCAGACTTTTAATAAGTTTCAGTGAGAACACTGTTCACTAAGATAAGTTAATTAATTGCTCTGCTGTGTGAAAGCTCATGTAGATAGTGTTTTATTCCACTCTGCAGCCTGTCATTAAAGGGACCCAATTCTTTACCACGCTAAAGCTTATCAGCAAACCTTTATAGAAAACATTATTTTGCTCTTTCTTTCTTTTTAATAAAAGAAACTGTTAATAACCTTATTAAACCCAAAGTGAAATATGTTACTTATGGACCACCCTCCAGAAGCGGTACTGAAAAGAAATCTTTCCTTTTGGAGGCTCTGATGTCTTGAATCTATTATTTACAAAATTCTTTTGGATGCTGACACCTCTCTCCCTACTACTTTTAATCTTGTTTTTGGCAAAGTACTTCTTTGTCTTCTGCATCCCTGTACTGTCCCTGCCTTGTCTCTGTTGCAGCAAGCATTATAAGGGACTGTAAGAAAATGACTTTGAAAGTGTCACTGTTGATACTATGGGTTTTTCTCCAGTTGCCTACAATTTACATGCCAGGAACTCCATGAGTCCTCTAGCATTTTCTTGATGCTATGGAAGAAAAAAAAAAAAAAAAAATTAAACAGTTTCTTAGGGTCTGGAATGCTTTCACTGGCAATTGACAACAGAGTTCAAGTGAAGTTTATGATTTGGACTCAAACTTAGACTTTCCTTATGCATTTTTAACTATTTGAAAGACGGGCTGAGTATGAAACACCCTGGAGTGCATTCTTCCTGATGTATTAGTTTTACTGTTGATTGGATTTTAAAAGAGTCTTTATTGATAATTGAATTTATAGATTTTTTGAAATATAGAAAAGAAGGAAATAATTTACTCAGGGTTTACCAATTTAACACATTTGCTGTTGGTTTTCTTTTTTTTTTTTTTTCCATTTAAAAATTATTCATAAGATAAAACAATTATATCATCACTCAGTTTTCTTTTCTAGTTTAAAATTAGTATGTATCACAGTTTTATCAAAACAATTTTTCTCCCTATGTGTTAGTATGGTCCTCAGATCTCTTGTAGATATCAATGAATATAATTTTCACATGATCTAGAGAATTAGACGTTATTCTCATTTGTAAGAAGAAGGTAATGATAGTTCTCTTAAAGAATGGAGTGAGGATTAAATGAGCTCTGGTGGCCCAGTGCCTAAGACATTTGACTGCTAACCAAAAGGCTGCCAGGTCAAACCCACCAACTGCTCCTGGGAAGGAAGATGGGGCAATCTACTTCCATAGAGATACTGCCTCAGAAACCTAAGGAAGGGTCTCTATGAGTGGCAATCGACTTGATGGCAGTGAGTTTGGTTTTTGGAAGGAGCCCAGTGAAGTACCCGGCACATAAGCCCTCAATAGATGTCTTTCTCTTTCCTCCTTCTCTCCTTGGTTACTTAACTGGAGTTCATTTGTAGCTATTACTGGTCTATTACATGTCGTCGAATTAACCTTTTGGAAAATAATCATGTGAGCAAATGAAACACATACTTAAAGTATTTTCATGCTTTCCAGTATAGTAAAAATCCAAACCCAAATCCACTGCCATCAAGTCTATTCTGACTCCTACCGATCCCCATTGGGTTTCTAAAGCAGTAAATCTTTACAGAAGTAGATTGCCTCATCTTCCTTCCATGGAGCAGCTGGTGGCCTTGAACTTCTATCTTTGGGTTAGCAGTCTAACGCCTTAGGCATGAAACAAATGAAAGCAAATCAACTGAATGTTGAAGAATTGCTCTGTGAAGAAACTGCCATCGTGAATGTTGCCTTGGTGTAAAGTCTTCTTTTTATGACAACTGCCTATAAGACCATTTTACAAATAGTCCCATGTCCTTCGGGAGTAATTTGGATGTGATTCTTTTTACCAAATATCAGAAAAAGAAACTTATCTTCCATCTTTGCCTATTTTCCATCACCTTTCTCTACTCCAGCTACTTTGCCTTTTACTATCCCTCTTCTAAGGAGAAGAAACCCTGATGGCACAGTGGTTAAAGAGCTCAGATGCTGATGGAAAGGTCTGCCATTTGAACTCATCATCTACTCTGAAGGAAAAAGATGCAGCAGTCTGCTTCTATAAAGATTACCACCTTGAAAATCCTATGGGATAGTTCTACTCTGTCCTATAGGGTCGCTGTGAGTTGGAATTGACTAGATAGCTATGGGTTTGGTTCTAAGGAGAAACTTTATTTTCTAATTTTTTGCTCTGTTTTCCAGTAACCATTATCTCCTAGTCAGAATCTATGAGGAGGACAAAACTTCCTTACCTAATGTGAATTTCTAGGAATGCCAAAAGAACCCTCTTCTCCTTATTCTTAACCAGAGGGGATGCTGGCTTCTAGGATTTCTTGCTAGTGATGCTTTTTCTTTGATTCTCCTCAAGTGGCAGTGTGTTAGGCTGGGATCTCTAGAGAAGCAAAACCAGTAAAGCTAATATATACACATAGAGAAAGAGAAATTTATCTTAGGGAAATGGCTCACACACTTATAGAAGCTGACAAGTCCCAAGTTCTTGGATCAAATGTTAAGCTGGAGGCTTTTTCCGACTCACGCAGCTGCAGGGGCTGACAAGCTCAAGGTTGGCAGGCCATATACTGGCTGTTGACTCCAGTGAATGATGAATCCAAGATCTCCAGGCCAAATGGTGGATTGTTTACTCAGGAATAGTTGTAGGCAGCACAACAGGATCCCGATCCACAGGAGAGTGTCTCTTTTCCCAGGATGTCCATAAATATATTGGAAGTAGGCCATACCCCTAGGGAAACTCCCTTTCAATGGATTGGCTGCTCAAAACATATACATCCGATCTCATCATGGGAATAACCCACATCACAACTGCTTACACCACACAGAATTGTTGTCCAGCCAAGTTGACACACAGCTCCAACTATCACAGGCAGGTTCATTCTACGTGTCATGGCCTTACTTCTGGAAGCCTGGACTTGTGTGGGATTACACCTTATGGGTTGTGCTATAAGTTTCTGATAGGGTTCCACCTCTAGATCTTTGTAATTCATTCTTCCTCTTGACCAATAAAACCAAACCAAACTCGCTCCCATCAAATCAATTCAGACTTGTAGTGACCCCCATTTAGGTTTCCAAGGCAGTAAGTCTTTAAGGAAGTAGATTGACCCATCTTCTTTCTGTGGAAGAGATGGTGGCTTTAACAATGTTACCACTGTCTATCTACTCTTCATAGAATCTTAGAATTTCAGTACAGAGTGAGCTTGTAGTTCATCTAGTTCAAATCCTCATTTTTACAGTTGAGGAAAACAAGGTAGGGAGGGATGAAGAGATTTGTTAGGTACAGGTGACACTTCAGTCCTGTGACTCAGGTCTTGTCTGTCTTATGACACAATTTTAGTTTAGAAAGCCTAATGCCAGTTTCTAGTCTAGTATGACTGCCGTCAATTTGATTCTGACCCATGGTGACCATATGTGTGTCACGGTGGATGGTACTCCATAGAGTTTTCATTGACTGACTTTTTGGAAGTAGATCTTCAAGCCTTTCTTCCCGGGTGCCTCTGGGTGGACTTGAACCTTCAAACTTTTAGTTAGCAGCCAAGCGTATTAATCATTTGCACTATCCAGAGACTCAGACCCTCTTTATGTGCTCATTTGACTTTTTTAAGTATAGCATTTTTTCTCACCCTACAAAGTAGCAATGTTTTTTAGCTGACAAACTTCAAATATTTCTATTGGGTTTATGTTCCTCTTTTAGAATCCTTGTTTCTTCCAATCCTTTATGGATTTCATCTAGAAAGTGGCAACTTTAAGCTTTAGCTTTTCATGTATCTCTCCTCCTATCCCATCTCTCTGCTACATTTCCATCCATTTCACTACTTGGTTCCACTTTCCTTGGTTGCTTTTATATTCTGATCATTGATTATGGACTCTGATCTCATTACTGTTTCTGCTAGATCTCAGCTCCCTTTCTCCATTCTTTCCCACTTTCACTACAATGTAAATTAGTCATTAAGAGGACTAACATAGTCTTGTGGAGGGTCAAGTGCTCCTAAGAGCCTTTTCTTTCTCCTTATATAATTCTGAAAGGTCACCCTCCCATCTCTTCGTATTAGTCAGAGTCAGACGTCACCCTCGTTTGGCAATGTGCCCATTGCAATTCAGTGATAGGCAGTGCCTGGGAAGTGCTCAGGTGGTAGCTTATTTTTGTACAGGAAGAATAAAACAATTATCATACTCTTCGGTTTTAGTTTTAGTACACCTGTTGGTTTTATACTTCCTTCAAATTGGAGCAACTTTTATATATTTGGAAATGCTCATCAAAGGATCTTCCTTCCTATTTTGATAGGATATAGCTAATCTCTCTTCCTGAAGTGGAGAAAGACCCCTGTTACTTCCCTGGGAGGCTTCAGGAGTAAAATACTTAGAGGCTTGTAGATGAAATCCTCTATGTACCTGAGAACATTGTCTAAATCTTCCTGGCAGGGTCTATTTTAGGCTCTTCTCTTGGAAGAAAAACACAAACCCTTTTAAATGAAGTCTGCTGATTTCATCATATTCTCTGATTCCAGGATTCAACTGGCTTCTGGGTTCTTACCTGCCCCAAGGGGAACTAGTCTATTCTGAGGCAGGAAATAAGCCACTTCTATTAAGTGGTCCAGGGCAGTTTCTTTCCACACTAGCTTTGCAATATGAACTTCCCTTCCACACAGTCCTCATTCCAGGAAGATGATTTAGAGTGGATGAAGATGAACATTTGTTAGGAACAAAGTAGAGGAAGAGAGGCCTTTCTTTCTCACTGATCTTCTTGGTATTTCTGTTTTCAATTTTCCTCATGCTCCAGTCTTAGTGCCTGTCAGGACAAGGTTGGTCTAACCCAGTCCCCTCACCCCCAAACACACACACACACTTCTTTTTCCAACCAGCTCAGTTGAGTAGCAAATTTCTACCTTACACTCTTCTCCAGGTTGCAACAGGTTGGTTTACACTGTGTACTACAAGCAGTGGGATGTGCTCCAATTACAGAGTGTATCCTAAACAAGCCTCCATTTTTAATAAATGCAAAACAAAACAAAACAAAAAAAAACCTTGATTTTCTTGATTTTACTGAGGCCCACAATCTCAAGTCAAAGAAGGTATTCTACGAAAATGGTCTGCAAAGCAGGGCAAGGCCCTCCTTGCTCCTTTTTTTTTTTTTCATATCCTGTGGCAACTTTAGGCAAATTCCTCAGCAATCAGATTGGCAAAAGAAGGCACAGAGGAGGTGGGCTGGAACCCTGGAATTTGAACTTGTTGAGTGCATGCCATTCCTTTGCCATGTAGCATGAATCAATGCCAAGTGTGGAAAATACAGATTGAAGTCAGAAGTGCAATGCAGACACACAAGGCAATCATTGGCCCAATTAAACTGGTTATCCTGCAAATAACCTAGAAACAGCGGTATTGCCAAACAGTCTTGAGCCCCTGAAACATTTTCAAATGAGCGTGACGGCTGAGATTTTTCTTTCTTTGTAGCCATACACTGTCACATTTTAATGATGGATTATAGACATGGGTTTTTGGCAGCAGACTACAGCAAACATGATTCTATACTTATTTTCTTTTAATCAGAAGATGCAAGGCTTATAGATATATGGCACTGTGCCTGAGAAAGAGTCAGATAAAGCTCTAGAAAGAAGGATGTGGAGTGAGAGTACACATATACTTTTCCCTCTTTGGGATGCAAGGCAGATATTCTTTTTTTGATGTAGGATACATTATCTTTTGTTTTATTTTAGATGGTTATTTTTGCACCTGTTGGGGATGTTTATAATAAAATATAAAACTAGGTGGTATGGCATATGTATCTAATTCTATAATGTATACCAATCTATATCAGTGTCATTTAAAAATTGAAAATTAAACATATTTTTTCATAAACTAGTAATATAATCTCTTGATGTCATAAATATGAAAGTAATGTTATTTATATAGTCATGATGTCAGGAAGATATTATTTAAGTACTTAATGGGATCAGAGGCTTAGCACACAGGAAATATATTTTTTCTATATGTTTCCTGTGTCTGTTTTACTTAGTTTAATCATTTTAATTGCAATTTCTTTTTATTTTTACAACAGGACTATAACTCTTGGCTGCTATTTTTTTTTTTTTTTAATTCTGTAAAGTTAAGGATACCAGGTAACAAGGAGAAAATGAAGCCATACTTCTGTATTCTTCCTCTTTGTCCCTGTCTTGGTATCTATGTCTGTCTCCTTCTTTGTTTCCCTTCCCCTTCTCCTCCTTCTAATAAACTGGGTTATTTAGCTTTTATTCATTGTACTGGGTTTTGAGTATAAAAGAGAGAAAAAAAAAACTGGTCTCTTTTAATGAAAACAGATTATTTTATAACACATGTAGAATGTCATAAAGATATGAAGGCATTCTCTTTTGGTGTTTTCTTGTTCATGACCATGACTTGGACTAGAGAGTTAATTAAATCTAGAAACTGATTTCTCAAGAAGAATTTATTTTAAAGCAGCAGTGCAATATATGGAAAAATTACAAAGACAAAAAATTCAATGTATGGATTTGAAACAAGTCCAGAGCTTGGGTTTAGGCCCCATATGTGTGGATGTGTGATGTCCATTAGTGGTATAAACAGAGTCTGGTGGCTGATTTACAGAGTGGGATTCCTCTTCGAAGAGGCAACCATGCATCCTTTGACAACAGAATGAGTGGTGGCAGCTGTATTCCAGAAGGATCTATTTGGGGAAACAAAAGTTAGGATAGGGTGGGGCCCATATTAAAAGATAAGGAGATGTAAGGATCCCATGTGTCTGAGACTCTTGGATTGGAGCCAGCCAGCAGCATCTCTCTCTCTCCTTCTAGATTGTGGGGTGTTGACTGTTGCACAGGGGAGACTTGCACATACCACAGCTTCTCTGCAGGTCAGTTTATTTGGACTTAAAATCATTAAAATCTTTTCTGGGGGTTGTTGTTGTTAGGTGATATCTAGGTAATTTTGACACATCCAGACCCCTTGCGACAGAGTGTCCTAACCTAAGAGTGTCCTAACCTACAGAGTGTCCTAGGCTGTAATCTCTATAAAAGCAGATTGCCTGGTCTTTTTTTGTCGCAAGCTGCTTGTTGTTGTTGTTGTTATGCGCTGTCGAGTCGGACCCGACTCCTAGCGACACCTCCTTGGGTTTCTGAGGCAGTTTCACTACAGAAGTAGATTGCCCAACCTTCCTTCCAAGGAGTGACTGGTGGGTTTGAGCCACCAGCCTTCTGGTTTGCAGTCAAGTGCCTTAGGTACTACACTACCAGAGCTCCTCACAAGCTGCTTGTTGTTGTTGTTATTTGCCGCCGAGTCAGACTGACTCATAGTGACCCCTCCTTTGGTTTCCCAGGAGTTACCACTGCGGAAGTAGATTGCCAACCTTCCTTCTGAGGAGTGGCTGG
>NW_006921595.1:6009058-6010267 GCF_000298275.1 Orycteropus afer afer | reverse complement strand
CTGGTTAGCAGTCAAGAGTCCTAGGCACTATGCTACCAGAGCTGCTTAGGTGGATTCAAACCACTGACCTTTCCGTTAGTAGCTGAGACCTAAAGCATTAGCATCTTTTAAGAGTAATTACCTTTAACTTCACGGTAGATGGAGAAAAGATTGAAGTTGTCAAGGACTTCATATTACTTGATTCTACAACCAACACCAATGGAAGCAGTAGTCGAGACATCAGACAACGTATTGCATTGAGCAAATCTGCTGCAAAAGACCTGTTTCAAATGATGAAGAGCAAAGATGTCTCCTTGAAGACTAAGGTGAGCCTAACCCAAACCATGGTATTTTCAATTGCCTCTTATGTGTGTGAGCTCTGGACAATGAATAAGGAAGATCGAAGAAGAGTTGATGCTTTTGAGCTGTGGTGTTGGAGAAGAATGCTAAGAGTACCATAGACTGCTAAAGTGACTAACAGATCTGTCTCAGAAGAAGTGCAGCTGGGGTACTCCTTGGAAGTGAAAATGGCTAGACTTGCTCTCACCTACTTTGGTTGTGCTGTCAGGAGGAACCATTCCCTGGAGAGGAATATCATGGTAGGTAGAGTGGAGTGTCAGTGAAGAAAGGGAAGGCTCTCGATGAGATGGATTGACACAGTGGCTGCAACAGTTGGCTCAGGTATAGCAAGGATCACGAGGCTGGCACAGGACCGGGCGGTGTTTCATTCTGCTGTGCATAGGGTTGCTGTGAGTCAGAGATGACTCTATGGGACTTAACAACAAGAGCAATTAAATTCTTATATGAGATACAAAATAGTAAAAGGCTGTTATATAAGAAAAACTAAGACTAGTGGTTTCTGTATAAAATCCTACAAATGGAGCACAACTCCACAAATATAAGAGATTTTTAGCAACAGAATTCTCCATCATAAATCATCATAATAACAGCCAGCCTTGATTACTATGTACCAATATAAGTCTGTCCCACACATCTCAATTAATCCGCCCTGTGAAATCAATATCATTATTATCATCCTCTTCCATTATACAGATGAGGAAAACAAACAAACCCCATTGCTGTTGAGTTGATTTCCAACTCATACTGACCCTATAGGACAGACTAGAATTGCCTCAAGGTTGTAATCTTCATGGAAGCAGACTGTCACATCTTTCTCCTGTGGTGAAAATGTAGAAAAAAATTCAAATTCCTTAAAAAAAAAAAAAAAAA
>NW_006921595.1:6000735-6004168 GCF_000298275.1 Orycteropus afer afer | reverse complement strand
TCCCATTCTTCCTGGGACCTTCTATTGTGTCCCTGGTCAGAATAGTTGGTAGTGGTAGCCAGGCACCATCTAGTTCTTCTGGTATCAAGTTAGAAGAGGCTGTGGTTCATGTGGGCTATTAGTCCTATGAACTACTTTCTTCTTTGAGTCTTTGGTTTTCTTCATTCTCTTTTGCTCCAGATTAGTAGAGACCAATCGTTATATGTTTTATGGCTGCTCACAAGCTTTTACGATTCCAGATACTATTCACCTAACTAGAGTATAGAACATTATCTTTATGAACTGTGTTATGCCAATTGACTAAGTTGTCTATAAGACTATAATCCTAAGCCTTTTAACCCAGTAAACCAATCCCATGAGTTGTTTGGATATGTCTAGAAAGTCTTCATTGCTATGCCTTCTTTGTGCTTTATTATATATATGGATATATATGCATCTTACACAAACATGTATATACATATATTTACAGATATATCTATACATACATATGCATATATGCCTTCCTATACATACATGTGCATAATACATGTGCACTTTTACATATATGTGCATATATGTCTTCCTATACACATATATGCATATGTATCTACCTATGTAACCAAACACATATTTTTTGTTTATTATTACTGTTGTAAAATTGTGGATTCACAATCTATGCTCATGGAAGCAGCAAACAAGAAATCGAATGATACACTGTATTGGGCAAATCTGCTGCCAAAAAGGTTTTTCAAAGTGTTAAAAAGCAAAGATGTCACTTTGAGGACTAAGGTGTGCCAGACCAAGCCATGGTATTTTCAATTGCCTCATGTGCGTGTGAAAGATGGACAAAGAATAAGGAAGACAGCAGAATAATCGATGCATTTGAATTACAATGTTGGCAAAGAATATTGAAGGTACCATGGAGTGCCAGAAGAATGAATAAATCTCTCCTGGAAGAGGGACAGCCAGAAAGCTCCACTGAAGGAAAGATGCTGAGACTTCATCTCATGTACTTTGGACATGTTACCAAGAGACACCAGTCCCTGGAGAAATACATCATGCTTGGTGATGTATAGGGTCAGAAAAAAATAGGAGACCCTTATGAGATGGATTGACACAGTGGCTGCAACAGTGGACTAAAACAGAGCAATGATCGTGAGGATAGTGCAGGACTGGGCAGTGTTTCGTTCTGTTGTACACAGGGTGCCTATGGGTTGGAATCAACTCAACAGCACCTCACACCACCACCAACAGAGATAAGCCTTTCTATACATTCATATGCATACATATCTACCTAAGTAACCACAAACATATTTTTTGGTTAAAATTACTATTGTTACAAAATTGTATGTTATTGTATTTGCTAAAATTATCTACTATTCTTGCATACTTCTCCATGCCTTCATTTATCTTGGTCAAGTTGTACAGACTTCACCCATCACCAAAAATAAGAAGTGTTTACTATCTAGAATGTGATTCTCCTCCTTCTCCCTCCCATCCTGGTAACCATCAAAGAATGTTGCTTTTGGTACACATAACTCTTCTTGACTTTTTATAAAAGTGAGACCATACAATACTTGTCCTTTTGTGATTGTTTTCTTTCACTTAGCATAATGCCTCCCAGATTCATCCATGTTATGTTTTGTGGACTCATTATTCTTTATATTGCATAGCATTCTGTTGTATCCATGTATCTTGATTTGTTTATCCATTCATCTGTTGATGGGTACTTTACATAATTTCCATCATTTTGCTATTGTGAATAATGCTGCAATGAACATAGGTGTGCATATATCTATTTATGTCACTGCTCTTAGATCTCTAGGATATATACCTAAGAGTGGGATTGCTGGATCATAAGGTATTTCTATTTCTAGGTTTTTGAGGAAGTGCTGTACCATTTTCCACAGTGTTGTACCATTTTATGATCCCACTAGCAGGAGCTCTGGTGCTTCAGTGCCTAACGAATTTGCCTGCTAACCAGAAGGTTGGCAGTTCAAACCCACCAACTGCTCCGCAGAAAGAAGATGGGACAATCTACTTCTGTAAAGATTTACTGCCTTGGAAACCCAATGAGGGTTGCTAAGAGTCAGAATCAACTTGATGGCAGTGAGTTTGGTGATTTTTTTGAGCGGTGCCTAAGAGTTCCATTCTCCCCAGTACCTTGCCACCATTTGTTATTTTCCACAGGAGTTAGATGATATTTCATTGTAGTTTTGATTTGCGTCTCTCTAGTGGCTAATGCTCTGGTAGCATAGTGGCTAAGGCACTTGACTGCTAACCAGAAGGCTGGCGGTTCAAACCCACCAGCCACTCCTCGGAAGGAAGGTTGGGCAATCCTACTTCCGTAGTGATACTGCCTCGGAAACCCAAGGAGGGGTCGCTATGAGTCAGGGCTGACTCGACGGCACATAACAACAACAACAACAACAGTGGCTAATGATTGTGAGCATCTTTTCATGTATTTCTTAGCTGCCTGAATGTCCTCTTTGGTGAAGTGTCTGTTCATGTTCTTTGCCCAAGTTTTGTTCTGATTGTTTGACTTTTTGTTCTTGAATTGGTGAAGTTTCTATATATTTTAGAGATTAGACCCTTGTCAGATATGTAGCTGCCAAATATTTTTTCCTAGTCTGTAGGTTTTCTTTTCACTCTTTTGGTAAAGTGTTTTGATAAGCATAAGTATTTCATTTTTAGGAGGTCTTGTTACCTAATTTGTCTTCTGTTGTTTGTACATTTTTAGTTGTGTTTGATAGGTTATTTATGCTGAAAATTAAGTCCCGTAGTTTTGTCCGTATATTATCTTCCAGGAACTTTATAGTTTTAACTTTAACATTTACATCTTTGATCCTTTTTTTTTAGCTTTTGTGCATAGTATTATGGATCCTGTTTCATTTTTCTGCAAATGAATATCCAGTTTTCCAGAACAATTTGTTAAAGAAACTATTTCTTCCCCATTGAATGGACTTTGACCCTTCGTGGAAGATCAGCTGCCCATAAATGGATGGCTCTATTTCTGAGTTCTCAATTCTATTCCATTGGTCTCAGTGTCTGTCATTGAAACCATTCCAACCTGTTTTGGTTATTGTGGCTGTATAGTAAGTTTTGAGATCAGGAAGTGTGAGGCCTCCTACTTTGTTTTTCTTCAATATTGCTTTAGCTATCAGGACCTCTTTCCTTTCCATGTAAAGTTGGAGGCTATTTTTTTTTTTTTCATTTCATTAAAGAATGCTAGGATTTGGATCAGGATTGCATTATGTCTGTAGATCACTTTTGGTAGTATTGACATTTTCATAATGTTAAGTCTTCCAATATGAATATGGAATGCTTTTCCATTTATTTAGGTCTCTTTCTTTCTTTTCTTTCTTTGAAGAATACAGTCTGCAGTATGGATTACATCTCAATATAAAGAAAACAAAAATCCTCACAACTGGACCAATGAGCAGCATCACAATAA